>NC_090319.1:172940585-173278070 GCF_040869045.1 Eurosta solidaginis | reverse complement strand
ATGGTAACAGAGGTTCAAAATTATGTTAGGGAATGCGAAGTCTGTAAGGGAAATAAAACCCAGAACTCTTTTCACAAACCACTCATGGGAAAGCAACACGTGACTGAGAGATCTTACCAACGTTTGTTTATTGACTTAATGGGCCCTTACCCACGTACGTGTGATGGCAATGTGTATGTGTTTGTTTGTCTTGACCATTTTTCCAAGTTTCTTTTTTTAAAACCCATGCGTAAAGCCACGTCTGTAGATGTTATTAAGTTTTTAGAGAAAGAGGTTTTTCACATCTTTGGAGTCCCAGAATATATCCACTCAGATAATGGCAAACAGTTTGTATCCGATGTTTTTGCAAAATTTTTAGAAAAGTATGGCACAAGACATATCCGGACTGCATTCTACTCTCCACAAGGGAATGCAGCGGAGAGGGTGAATCGCTCAGTACTACAGGTAGTAAGATCCTTCATTAAAGAGAATCAAAAGAGTTGGGATAGGTGCATCAGTGATGCGGCCTTTGCCCTTCGTAGCGCGATACACACATCAATAAACTGATCGCCATATTATGCCACTTTTGGCTTACCGATGATGCAACATGGCACGTCTTATGAAGTATGCCGCAAATTAGGCACCGTGAAAGATACTGATCTACAGATAGATGCGCGAGCAGATAGATTGCAAGGAATTAGGGACTCGATAATGAAGGAGCTTAAGTTAGCACATGAGCGAAGTCAGAAAGTTTATAACACCCGATCCAGGGATGTGAAATTCCAAATCGGACAAGTGGTATATCGCCGAAATTTCAAGCAGAGTTCACAAATAAACAATTATAATGCTAAGCTCGCCCCAAAGCAAGTAAAGTGTGTCGTTCTTAAAGCGATCGGTAACTCGATGTATGAACTCGGCGATACCAGTGGCAAGAAAGTCGGCGTATACCACGCTAAGGATATTTTTGTTGCTTAATTATATGTTGAAAGTTAGTTTTGGTGACCTATGTTAAATGTAGATGTGTGCAACGTTTTCTAGCTTTAGTTTTAGCTTGACCATTACAGTAATTATTTATGCAATTATTTATTTCTTTGACCATGTTTATAGTTGACCTTATTTATGCATTTATTTATTGTTTTTTTTATTATTTATTTATTTTTATTTTTTATTTTTTTTATTACTATTTTATAGATTCTGTGATATTTTATTACTAACATACTAAAACTGTGATATAGATTTATGTAGATCGATATCTGTGATATAGGCTTAGATACTTGCCAGTGATATAACTTTAGATTTAACCCGCATGCCATTCTAGTCATTAATATAAGTAGATATCTGTGATATTAGGTTAGTAGTAGAAACAGTTTTTTGTTCCGCGTGCTGCCCTTATACGGGTTAACATAAACCCTAAATAATCGGAAGAATAGGCAATAGCCCGGATTTAGGTCGTGGGTCGAGGCCACACCTTAGGCGCTTGAAGGTATCTTTAGGACAGACTGCGCTTTGTTTTTTTACGCCCACGCTCCATGTTGCATGCAACATCGGCGGTTGCGAGCCTGTAGCGGCAGCCTGTGGGTTAAGGCGATGGTAAGGATGTTCAAATATCTACGTATATATCTGTGTGCATATACCAGCATAGCTACGTTCACATGTGTTAGGATTGTATGTATTGGTATCTTTCGTCCTTGAGTGAAAGTGGTGAGAAAGAAATGCTTTCGATCTATGGGGTACGATCGCCAACGATGACAGGACATGTCTCAAATGTAAAGTACATGCAAGTGAGTGCAGAAGCTACTAAAGTTGTTTTAAGTGGAAATTTAGTCCTTTGTGGAAAAAAAATAAGTTTCAGTTTACGGTTGTTGCTAACCGCGTTATTGGCCCGTTAAGCACCGGCACACAGAAAAAACTCGGTGTCCTGTACCCTATTCAGATGAGTCAGTGAAACCCCCTTCCCCAGTCCCTGGTGCGTATGGACTATTCGTGAACATAGATTAAATTGTTAAAATGCCAATTAAATAAAATAAAATTAAATACCTAAAATTCACAAAATTGAATAAATAAATAAAATTAAATGCGAAGATACTATGAAGTAATGAAATTAATTAAAATAATGAAAGTTAAACATAAAATAAAATAAAATTTAAATAAATTAACTATAATTATAAAATAAAATAAAACCATACAACTAATTAAAATTAAATATCATACATAAATACATAAAGTCAGACATTTGAGTAAAATCGAATAGATAACGTTAAATATATAGATAAAATTAAGTAAAATAAATAAAATCAAATAAATAAACAAAATTTCATAAATAGGCAAAATGAAATAAGTAGGTAAAATCAGGTAAATAAACAAAATTACACAATTTAATAAAATTCAATAACTATAACAAATAAACGATACAGTGGGCAAAACAAAGATAGAAGCTAAATAAAGTTCACATGTACCTAAGTGTTCCCTTATTTGCGTTATGACCCAACCCCTGAAATTGTTTCTTTTCCCCTCGAACAGAAGCCTGCCACACCTGCCACCACCATCGAGTCACAAACTCACACAAAGGCGGGGTAGTACTTCATACAGGAACTTGCCACACAAACATACACTAAAGTCAACATAAAAAGCGGTGTAGTAAGTTGAAGAAGACAAGAGGAAGCATACAGACGGTGCCAGGCTGAACATCAAAGGGGTAAAAGGGCATCTTGGCGCTCCTATCCTGGCACCGCAATCATTATTTGAATGATATAGCGCAGCAGAGGAGAACAACGAAGGGGAGGAGCAAGTCTCGAGCTACCGCCGAGCAGAGATCAAAAATTAATCAACATTTTTTTGGGTTTTTTTTTTTGATTTTTTTGTTAGTATAATATTTGCATTTGGCTTTTTATTAGACGATTTAGTTTTCCGCATTTGAGATTAATTTTGATTTGTTCATTTCAGTTTGAGTTGATTCATTTTCAGATTTTTTTTGGTAAATAATTTTTGTGTCACCTTAATGTAAATCTCCTCAAGCTTTTAGTTTCCTAAATTTTTTTTTGGGTTCAGATATACATACATACATAGGTACATACATATATGTGTATATATGTAGATAATTATATGCATATCACTAGGACTCAACTTGGCCCCTCCTGTTTTAATTTTTTGTTGTTCATATTAATTTTGCTTTTTTATATTTTTATTTATTTATTTAGTTTTGCCAAAAAAAAAAATCACAATTTCCTCTTTTTGTTCGTTTGCCGATCATTAGTCTTCATGCTTTATTTATCTCACTCTCTCCTTACTCATAATCTTTAGTTTACTTGCTTCCATTTTCAATAGTTTTCATAAAGTTTATTTTTATTTTTTTTTTGTTTATTTTTATCTCGTTAACTTTCGTTCCTTTTAAATTACCTTTTCTTTTTCAGTTTTTCTCTACGGAATCACGATTTTCGTTTTGTTCAGCCACTTTTTGTTCTTTCTTTTCACTTAAATTAATTAAATATTTTTGTCCGCACAAGAAAGAAAAGAGGAAATATTCTGCTTTTATTCGGACCGCAACCGCAAACAAAATATCTCCTCTTCCATTGCCGGTAGTTGATTGGAAAACTTCCAACATAAAGTATCTTAGGTATATGATACATATATATGTATGTGCTCTTAAATTTTCAGCTACCCTCCCCCTCCGACGCAGGCGCCTTCGTTGCTGGTAAGATCGGTGAGTGCTAATATTTAAGGTATCACATTTCTGAGACAATACACTATGTATACATTTGCATATATATATGTATAAACCCATCTACCTTACAATAGGGAATACTTTATTTTTGAATTCGCACAAACTACAGAGGCGGTGCGATAATTCCTATTTTCGGATATCACTACTTTTATAAAATTTTCCTTTCAATTTTTTATTTACCGCAGGCCGAACTTCTAAACACTCATAACATCCCATAACAACTTAGGTTTAAATTGTTATTACGTTATTTTCTTTTTCTTTAAAAATTAATCTTTTTTTGGTATTTGTTTATTCACATGCATATAAATAGATACATACATACATATATGTATTTATTGTTCATTATTATTTGAAGTCAAACTTAGGTATTGGTAATAAGTTAGATTAATAGATATTTCTTTTTTTGAATTCCAATTAATTTTAGTCTGGATTTAGTTTCCATGAATTTGCAGTTCAATTAAATTAATTATATAATAAATTAATTGTAAAATTTCCAGCTGAAATCGGATAGTTTTCTTGTACATCATTTGGTCTTACATTGAATGGGTTGAAGTCGAAATAATATGTCAGGTTAATTAGGCACACACTTGGTGTGGGTGTTGCACGGGTGCATTAGAGTAGACGTGGATGTGAGGCTACCGTGACGGACTAGACAGATTAGGGACATGGGACATTGACGGACGGACACATGTCAGGCTAAGGGGGCGTTGCTAAAGTCCCGGAGTCAGTGCAACGCCCAAGGCTGCGTCAAGGTTTTCACAGAAGGGGAGGGACGAGGAAGGGGAGGGACGAGGAAGGGGAGGGACGACTCCACCTGACACGGACAGGCCTTTTCTTTCTGCTTTCCTTCCTTAACGCACATTTCAGGCATGAACCTCTCTCTTGTTTGTATAACTGTAGGTAAGGCGGGTGAGCAAAAACTCACCCCACCCGACGAGCTAGCAGGGGCTTGCCAGCATGCCACATGCCACCTCCGTCTTATCCCAACAGTCAGTTATGCAACACACCATTAAGGAATTTATAAAAAGCTCAGAAGAGGTTATAAAAAATAAAACAGCTAAGCAAGGTCCGACACCGATTACAATAGACGAGTATCGGCGACGAAACAAGCTTTACAAGAAGGAGGAAATTCCTATAATACCTTCCCCGACAATAAAAAGAAGAAGAAAACGGGGAGGTAAACAATTTAAAAAAAAGAAGGAAATAGCTGAAACTTTTAAATTATTAAATATTACAACCAATAAGGAAGATAGACTAAAATTAAAAGGAAAAATTAGAGACTTAAGAAAGAAAAAATAAATATAGAGAATATTCTCAGTACAAATGAACATAAACATTTTTTCAGTAAATTGGAATGCTTAGGTCATCCTTATAAAAACACTTTAAATTTAGAATTTTTTTTTTCTCACTCATGATTCCCCAAGATAGAAATGAGCAAATGGGAACAAATCTTTGAAGCGTTATCCGAAGAGAAAATTATACAAATGCATAAATAAAAACACCACGATAAAGCCAGAAACTATAGTGAAACATTTAAACACGATAATATAGGACAGGTAAATAGGGTAAATAATATACTCACCAAAGAACACCAAGCAGAAGTATACCAATTCTTTTCCCACGTACGAGACAAATTAGTATCCTCTTTAGGTAGATACAACATAGAAATAACTATACCAACTACAGTAGAAGAAAAACTCCAAGTTGATTTTAACTCAGTTCTAACCGAACTTTCCCAAAGCCGCACCCCATCACCAGCATAGAGTCACACTTCGTCAGTAGAAGAAAATAAACCACTAGAAATCCCACTCATAAATATCACAATGCCACAAACCGTAGTAGAATTCATCAAAACCGACTCATCAGTGCTACCAGAGTTTGATGGCAAGCCTGAAAATTTGCATAGTTTCTTAGATGCCCTCGATATCCTCGACCAAATCAAGGATAATCATGAAGCCATAGCTATAACCATGATAAAGACCAAGCTAAAAGGCACGGCAAGAAATTTCATAAGTAACGAGAATACAATCGCACAAATAAAACTAAAAACTGTAATCAAAGGCGAATCAGTAGAAGTCTTAACAGCAAAACTCCTGAATATCTAACAGCGTAGCAAAACTGCAAATCAATACACTGAGGAGATAGAAAAGATAACTAGGTCATTGGAGGAAGCCTATATCTCGGACGGATTAAACCCAGCATTGGCAACGAGATATGCTACCCAAGCAGCAGTCAAAGCTATGTGTAAGAACTGCTCCAATGATAAAGTGAAAATGATTATGCAGGCGGGAACGTTCACAACAATGAACGACGCAATTTCAAAGTTCACAAACAGCTGCACGGAAATCACAGTCAGCTCGAACACAATCTTAAATATACGGCAACAAAATCAATATCGAAGTAATTTCCGCGGAGGTTATCGAAGTAAAAACTATGGGAATTACCCAGGCACCACAGCCGAGATACAATAGTTCTAGAACAAACAACAATGCTCAAAGAGGACCACAAACCCAAAATGACAATAAACAGTACAATCAGACGCGTAACTTGCGAAATTGTACCCAGCAGGAAAACCATGAAACTCCACTTCAAAATCAGTAGATAGGAAAATATGTGTACTAAATCTACACTTAAATAGTTATATATCTACAGAACCATAATTAAATAACTCAATTTCAAATTTTTTAGTAGACACAGGAGCAGATATCTCCATAATTAAAAAGAATCAAGTACTTAATCATACAAAAATAAATACAGAACAAATAACATACTTAAAGAGCATTGGTCAGGGTATAACAAGTACATTAGGCACAATTAAAGCTACTTTAAAAGGCGATGACCTTTTAATTTATCATAAATTTCACGTCGTAGAAGACGACTTTCCAATACCGTGTGCTCGAATAATAGGTTTGGACTTTATAAAGAAATACAATTGTATTCTAGATTATGGCAAAACAGAGGATAAACTAATCCTAAGACCATATGATTATCCCCAAACAATCACAATGTACCTAACAAATTATCTGTCTGTTAACACAATTACAATCCCTGCTAGATCTGAAGTCATTAGAAAAGTAACAGTAAACACTGATAATAAAACCATCTTCATACCCCATCAACAATTATCTGAAGGCATTTTCATAGCGAACACAATCACAAATAAAGATCAAACTTTTGTCAGAATTATAAACACCACACATAAAAACACAACTATTCAAAATTACAAAATACATACTGAAAATTTAGATGACTACAATTTAATTAAAACAAACACACACAATAAACAGAGTAATGACACAGAAAAGTTAAAAACATTAACTAAAAATTTCCCAAAATTTGTCAATTCACAATTAATCTCATTATGCACAGAATTCATAGACATATTTGCACTGGAAACAGAGCCAATTTCCTCTAATAATTTTTACAAGAAAAAACTACACATGAAAGATGACACACCAGTCTACATAAAAAACTAAATACAAAAAGGGGAAATAAGTAAACAGGTTAATAAATTGATCGAAGATGACATTATAGAACCTTCAATATCAGATTACAACGTCCAATTTTACTGGTACCTAAAAAATCACTACCAGGTAATACAGAAAAAAGATGGAGACTGGTAGTTGACTACAGACAAGTAAACAAAAAACTAGCAGGGTATAAATTCCCACTTCCAAGAATTGATGAAATTTTAGACCAACTTGGAAGAGCAAAATATTGTTCATGCCTTGACCTTATGTCAGGTTTTCGCCAAATAGAATTACACCAAGATTCTAGAGATATAACCTCATTCACAGCAGAAAATGGTACATATAGATTCAAAAGACTACCCTATGGGTTAAAAGTAGCACCAAACTCATTCCAAAGAATGATGACACTGACATTTGCAGGCCTCAAACCATCCCAAGCATTTCTATATATGGATGATTTAGTTGTACTAGGGTGTGCAGAAAAACACATGCTAAAAAACTTAAGAGATGTTTTCTCTACTGTTGAAAATACAACTTAAAATTACATCCAGATAAATGCCTATTCCTCAGCGAAGAGGTAACTTATTTAGGACATAAATGTACAAGCGAGGGAATACTACCAGACCCAAGCAAATTTGAAACAGTTCAAAATTACCCAACACCAAAAACAGCAGATGAAGTTAAAAGATTCGTAGCGTTCTGCAATTATTACAGAAGATTTGTACCGAATTTCGCAGAATACTCAAGAAAATTAACTATGCTTTGCAAAAATAATGTTTCCTTCGACTGGACAGAAGAATGTCTAAAAGCTTTTGTCTATTTAAAGGAAGCATTAATCAGCCCAAAACTTTTGCAAATCCCCGACTTCAATAAAGAATTCTGCATAACAACAGACGCTAGTGGGTATGCTTGCGGAGCAGTCCTTAGCCAAGAACATGATGGCAAACAATTACCAATTGCTTACGCTTCTAGATCCTTTACAAAAGGCGAAACAAATAAAAGCTGCAATAGAAAAAGAACTAGCAGCAATCCATTGGGCCATAACCTTCTTTAGACAATATGTTTATGGCAGAAAATTCATAATTAAAACCGACCATCGCCCTTTCCCGACTGATGCCCGCCAAGGGGAGCGTGCCTTCCGTAAGGTCATTGAATCCGCCTCGGCACGTTTCAATCCCGCCGGGAGAATTCCCGAAATCCGGCCCACTTCCCGGAGGAGGCCGCAAACTTAGCGAGAGAACGTGATCTTATAAGACAGCTTGATCCAGGCGACCCCCAAAAAAGGGATATAAACCAACGCATCAGATTGCTTGAGGACGAACACAAGCGGGCGAAATGGGAGGAGCACCTAAGAGGTTGTAACCTCTCTACCGGTGTGGGTAAACTTTGGTCCACCGTAAAGTCCCTATCGAATCAGACTAAGCACAAAGACAAAGTTTCCATCGCCTTTGGCGACAAAGTGCTGTCGGATGCGAAAAAATGCGCGAGCGCTTTCTGCCGACAATATATAATGCATCCTACGGTCGACAAAGATAGACGGATAGCCAATAGACACGCACATAAACACAAATTCAGCGCGTCACCAATCACCATCACCGCTAAAGAGGTCGAGGACGCCATTGGTCGCGCTAAACCATCCAAAGCAGTGGGCCCAAACGGCATAGTCATGCCGATGCTTAAAAGCCTAGGGAAAGAGGGTTTCAAATATTTAGCGCATGTCTCCAACCTGTCTCCTTCCACCTTTGTCATACCCGAGAAATGGAAAATGGCCAAGGTGATCCTGCTACTAAAGCCTGGGAAACCAGCTAACATAGGTGAGTCGTATCGTCCGATATCTCTCCTATCGCCAGTAGCAAAGACGCTTGAAGCCATCTTGCTCCCTTATTTCCAAGCAAATTTGCAGCTAGCCTCTCATCAGCATGGCTCCAGAAAACTCCATAGCACTACCACCGCGCTAAATGCCATTAGCACCCAGATAAATTGCGGTTTAAATCAATACCCCCACCATAGAACAGTACTCGGAGCGCTAGACCTATCAAAAGCTTTTGATACGGTCAACCATGGCTCGTTACTGCAAGGCCTGGAAGGGTCTACCCTTCCCCCATGTCTTAAAAGGTGAACCGCAAATTATCTGGGTGGTCGGCAGGCATCGGTGCAATTTAGAAACGAAACATCAAAACCAAGGAGAATTAAACAATGGGTGCCACAGGGTGGTGTCCTATCGCCACTTTTGTTTAATTTCTACATATCTAAGCTACCTTCACCACCGAAAGGAGTCACAATCGTTTCCTACGCCGATGACTGCACAATAATGGCCACAGGCCCAGGCCCAAAGATCGATGCGCTATGCAATAAAATAAACGGCCATCTCTCTGATCTCTCCAGTTTTTTCGCCTCGCGAAACCTGGCATTATCACCGACTAAATCTTCCGCGACCTTATTTACAACATGGACGTCCCAAACGCGACCATTTTGAACATCCACGTCGATGGCACTACGCTACCGACTGTCCTACACCCCAAAATCTTGGGTGTGACGTTTGATCAGGATCTACATTTTGGTGAGCGCGCAGCCGCAATTGTTCCGAGAATTCAGAGCCGTAACAAAATCCTCAAATCCCTCGCTGGCAGCACCAGGGGAAAAGATAAAGGAACGCTCATGACCACATACAAAGCAATTAGCCAGCCGATTACGTGCTACGCGTCACCCATATGTTCGCCAAGCCTAAAAATTACCCACTGGAAGAAACTACAGGCCTGCCAAAAAACACAAGCAGGTCCTTTGTGAACTCCATAAACAGGCGTCGGACCTTTATGCCGGGAATTGCCCGGTGAATCCAGTACTTAAAGAAGAGGAACGCATACTCCCCAGGGAAACGCGTGTCACTCTTGCTCAACTTCGTTCTGGATACTGTAACAGGTTGAACTCTTACCTATCCAGAATCAACCCCGACATACAAAATGTATGCCCCGCTTGCAATGTGTCCCCACATGACACCAACCATCTCTTTAATTGTAATGTGGAACCAACGCCTCTAACACCCCTTTTCTTATGGTCCACCCCTGTTGAAACGGCAAGTTTCCTTGGACTCCCGTTAGAGGATATTGATGACAATTTGTGATCGGTCGCGGCTGTTAGGTGGGGCGAAGCATTGCTACAACAACAACAACCATCGCCCTTTAACATACCTTTTCTCGATGAAGAGTCCTTCATCTAAGTTAACACGAGTAAGACTCGACTTAGAAGAATATGATTTCGAAGTGGAGTACATTGCTGCAAAAGAAAATCATGTCGCGGACGCATTGTCTCGCATTAACATAACAAATTTAAAAGAAATGTCAGTGGTAGCATGCAAAATAATGAAAGTTTCAACTAGATCAGCAGCTAAAAATGTAAAAAATAACATTAAAATTAAAGAAAGTCACCAGAGAATCCCAAAATATATGAAGCGCTAAATAAATTTGAAGTAAAAGGACTAGTCGAGCTCGTTTTCAATCCTTCGAAATTCTATTTCAAAAAAGGAAAGAAAATTTGTAGCGATTTTGATACAAGCAACCTAATTGTTGAGGATAAGATTGACTTAGGACAATTCTTTACCAGGCTCGAAAGAGAAGCCGGCAATTTAGGCCTTGTACAAATACAGTTGTCCTTAGGGGAGAAATTGTTTAAAAGAAATTATACTGCAGTAGGGAAATTTATTGAAATAGGAAACAAGGTTCTCAAAAAAATTAACAATTGCACTAAACCCAGAGGTTATATATGTGACTAAGCCCGGGAAAATTAAGGAAATTCTGCAAAAATATCATGACGATCCTATTAGTGGTGGTCACCCAGGAATAAATCGCATGACAAATAAAATCAAGCAGAAATATAGCTGGCTAAACATGAAAACTGACGTAAGAAAATACGTAAAGAGCTGTATCCACTGTCAGAAAAACAAAATAAATAAGCATATAAAAGAGCCAATGACAATAACGGAGACACCTCCGAAGGCGTTTGATATAGTACAAATCGATACGGTCGGACCATTACCGAGATCAATAAACGGAAACGAATACGCAGTCACCATCATATGCGATCTCCCCAATTTTTGGTAGTCATTCCAGTTCCGAGCAAACACGCAATAACAGTTGCTAAAGCTGTATTTGAGCACTTCATTCTGATTTATGGTTGCATGAAAACAATCCTAACAGACATGGGAACCGAATACAAAAATTGCTTATTCGAAGAACTATGCAAACTGTTAAAAATTGAGCATAAAACCTCAACACCATAACATCATCAAACTTTGGGCACTGTAGAACGTAGTCATAGGACGTTTAACGAATATGTACGTTCATACATATCCAGTGATAAAGATGATTGGGAGGAATACCTCAGGTATTTCACGTACTGCTACAACACGACTCCATCGACAGTACACGGGTATTGCCCTTACGAGCTTATATTTGCGAAAAATCCTTCAAATAGCAAAAAAAAGAGCTAGAAAATTAGTGAAAGAAGCCAAGGAAAAACAAAAAGTTAATTGTGATAAAAGTAGCACCAGTAAGGAAATAAAATTAGGCGATCTAGTATTAGTTAGAGAAGAAGCTAGCCATAAGCTAGACAATAGATATAAAGGACGGTATAAGGTAAAGAAAATTGACAAAAATAACAATTTTACTTTAGTACCACATAGAGAAGAAACTAGTAATAGGTACAATAAAGATAAGGAATTAATAATCCATAAGAATAGGCTTAAACACATCTGAAACACCTTTTGATAATAAATTAAGTATTCCACTTTACTCATCGCACATTAGATATCTAAGAAAATGAAAACGAATTTTTTTTTCTCCCAGTTCCATATTTACATAAATTCTTATAAATACATAAATAATAGAGAATATCTTCAGACAAGCGGATTTTAGGTGGGTGCACACATTTAAAATCGGGCTGTAAAATAAATAGAATAAGTAAAATAAGTAAAATAATTGTTAAATTTAAAAAACAATTTTTTTTATACGTACACAAACTCTTTCACTACAATATCAAGTTACAGTAAAATACCAAATTCATTTTAAATGCGAACAAAGAGTCTTATACAATTGTTCACAAAACAATTATATAATACTCTTTTTCTAAGGCGGATGGTGTAGCATTATGCGTCATGCCCACCTATGCAATACATTTGCGGCATTACGCACCATGAACTTCTATGCCAATACATTTTAGTAATAGCATAATCATATTACAATATTATGCGACATAAATTACATTGACCTAACACAGCGGTTCGCTAACATCAATGGAATGCCGAATATGAAACCTTTGTCAGTTCACACCTAACAAATTCTGCCTAGTCACACACTCCGGTCAATACACTGCCGACCGTCAATATTAGTTTGTCACCAAAATATTTACATACAACCAATAATGTGAATTAACCAAATATTCACATAAAAACATTTTACATGAATATCAATCTGCTGACTTTGCATACAAATCTACATGTATGCATAGTAGTAATACAAATCTACATGTATGCATAGTAATACAAATGTACATATTATTAGTTTGTTAGTATTAGGATATTTATGAATGTGTAGGTTAAGAAATTAGCTATATAAGAGAAAGAATTTCTTTAATAAATGCAATTGTTATCAGACTTCAAAAGTCAAACATTATTTTCATTTACTTCGAATATTTCACCTCATCGGGATCTAACAATATTCATTGCTGGCACTCGGCCACGCATAGTTGGTTTCGAAGTCAACCAGCAAGGTCTATTCTTCCCTCTTATATTTCTCTGCTGCAAAGTAATTATTCGCTGAGAAGCTGGTTGTTCGACACTTTCTCCGTTGTCGGTAGCTGGTTGTACAATACTGTCTCCATTGCCGGTAGGTGTGGAAAGTTCTCTCTCTTCATCTTCGAAAGCTTCCTCTGCGTCACTTTGCACGTCATCTTCGCTCTCATGGCTTTCTACCTCGCTATCCGTTTCCTCACAGGACATCTCATCATCGGTTTCTAAAAGAGCGGCCAGGATACAGTCTTCGTCTAAATGAAAATACTCACAATAAATTTTCACTTATTCAGGAGGGACGTGTCCAAGTAAAAACTTGTGTTTTAAATTGTTCCCTAATAAACTCAAAGTGTGGCGAAGCCAACCGCCATGACAATAAAAGTTGCTTCAGGCGGTTAAAGCAGCGACGGTTTGGGGGCGGCGCCCTCCAAGACGGATATTGAGAGCAGATAACACCACAAGGGAGAATTTTCTGACTTGCGTGTACAAAAGGACTACGCGCCAGGTGAGCAAGTGCAACATAACCTAACCAAACGCAACAGCGTACAACTAGATTTTGTTCATAAAAAATATGCAATTATAAATATAGATATACATTAGGTTGAGACTTATACTATTTTCACACAGACGGCTTATTGAATAATAAAGGCAGTTTTCTACATTAAGACGGTTATTGAGTTCAATCTTCCCTACAAAATTCGAATCTATAATTATTTCATTAGTAGCTAATCGAATGCCTAATGAAGTCAAAAGCACAATGCAACTCTGTTGGCCGCGTTCCGCTTCTTACTTTTTGGTGTGTTCAGTGCTTAAAAATGTCATTTGTCAAAGTAAATGTCATTGTCTGCATGGCGGAACGATACAAGGTGGCCGCATCGAGCAGCTGATTATTACCTTTTTTATTTGATTTGATACATCAACTACCGGCGTAGTACGATTTTGACATTTGTCCATCGAATTTACAAGTACATGGAATTTTTTTTGTTTGTAGGTATGTCACCATGCTGCCACCTTGTATCGTTCCGCCATGATTGTCTGTCATATAGCATTGTCATTTTATTCGCTTGACATTTCATCCTTCATACTAATCGAGCAGTTACTTCTGTGTGAAAGCAAAAAATTTACGATTTCATTAGAAGGTGAAATGAGATCATTAAGTTTCTGTGTGAAAACAGTATTACATTATGGAGGGTGCTCCAACGTTGTTTGCGCAAACAGGTTGTAGGGTTCCATTGTAGAATTGCTGTTACGTTGTTTGATTGCTTAAATAAGTGTTTACATACAAACGTACACTCCAAAAAATTCTCTGCTCTTAGTCTTTTACTTATTTTATTTTATTGCGAATAGTTTTTTTTTTTTAATATGAGTAAACTTTTCTTTATTAATTCCTATTTATTGGTACATTATAGGTAGGAAACTACGTGATTGCTTTGCTTGTCTTAAGAACTGTAAAAGCATTCCCGTTGAGATAGAAATGACATAGTTTTATTATCATGCTTTGGTGACCATTTACCAGTGCCACCTACTACGTACATTAGTGGTGCTAGAAGGTTGTATTTCCGAAACACATATCATTACAAAAAAATGAATAGAGTAACGCTCTATTGAATGAAGATGATTATACATTCAGCAGCCTACCTATTGCCACAAGGACCTAATAAGTATTCCATTATTTTAAACAATGCAGTTGGGTTCAATCATTTGGTCATTGGATTCGGTTGCCTTTTCGGTTGTTATTTTGTTATTTTTGTATTTACCATCCCACCCAAGGTGGATGACTTATTTGAGTAGGTGGCAAAAAAGTTAAAATTCCTGGTAAATTAATGACAGCATGCGGGCGCCTCATACGCAACAAGGTCGAACGTATCACAATAACATTTTTACCAAGCAAACATCCGACAGGTATGTGCGCTTCTCTACTGGTGTTATCATATATCAATTTAATATAATATTCAAACTCTGTTGATCCATTGTTAAATTCGGTGCTGATAGCAGCTTTAGCGCCAGTAAGTTCGACGTTGTTTCGATAGAAATGAACACTGGCTTCACGTTCTCGCTGCTTCTCTATTTTGTACATACATCCGTTGGTTTCGTTAATAATAGGCTTATTCCCATCAATCGACGTAGGATAAACGATATCCCATTCACACCTTGCCTTCAAGATCGCCTAGGTCAATTAATTTTGACTCTTTGGCGAGTCGTTTGGCCGATTTAATACCAAGGAATGCCAGGATGGCGAGCAGCACTCACCTTGAAAGGAAATTATTTCCTTGCAAAGAGGAATCGCTATTTTCCACAAAATATAATTGTTGTGAATGAATTTTGTAATTAAAATTTAAGTAACTTCCCGATAAGCTACAAGCTTGAAATTTGGGATATAGTTCACAACCCGATGACAATGCAATAATACGAAAAAAAAAACGTATTTGTGGTCCGATTTGGCTCATATTTGGAACACATAATACATACATGAATAGAAAGCGACCTATGAAAAAAATCGCCGCTAGTTGGCGTCAGCATCGAGATATTCACAAAAATCGTATTTGTGGTCCGATTTGACATACAGAAACAGAAACCGCTTTAGTAAAAAAAAAATTCACGCTAGGTGTCGCAAAAATTGAGATATTCAAAAAACTCGTACTTGTCTGTCCGATTTGGCTCTTTGAACAAATATTATATACAGTCCGGTAGAAGTGACATCAAAATACTTTGGAGCACATAAGTTCAAATTTTGTTAGTGAAATTTGTGTAAAAAATTCATTTCCCGGTAGAAGTGACGTCAAAATATTTTGGAGCACATAAGTTCAAATTTTGCTAGTGAAATTTCAGTATACAAATTCTAGTCCCGTTAGAAGAGACGTCAAAATACTTTGGAGCACATAAGTTCTAATTTTGTTAGTGAAATTTCATTACAAAAATTTATTTCCCGGTAGAAGTGACGTCAGAATACTTTGGAGCACATAAATTCAAATTTTGCTAGTGAAATTTCAATATAAAAATTCAAGTCCCATTAGAAGAGACGTCAAAATACTTTGGAGCACATAAGTTCAAAATTTGTTAGTGAAATTTTAGTATAAAATTATTTTCCCGGTAGAAGTGACGTCAAAATAATTTGGAGCAGATAAGTTCAAATTGTTAGCGAAATTTCAGTAAAAAAAACCATTTCCCGGTAGAAGTGACGTCAAAATACTTTGGAGCACATAAGTTCAAATTTTGCTAGTGAAATTTCAGTATAATAAAATAAATTAAAAAAATGTTTAAGTTAAACGGTTTTATTGAAAGCAATAATTACATTAAGTAATAATAATACTAAAAGATAGAAAATAAAATAATTAAAAAAACATTTTTAAGTTAAACAATTTTATTGAAAACGATACTTACATTAACTAGTAATAATACTAAAAGATAGAAAATAACTAGGTAGGTCCTAGGTACTAGTCGTCACACTCCTCATCAATCTAGGGCGTTCATCAGACAATTAAATAAAAGCGTTGGGCGCGTGATATTTCTAAAAATGTGAGGCGTAGCATAACCTGATTAAGGTTCAGTTGGTCTTACTTATGTATATCAATAAAAATTTGACGGGTCAAACGTTTTTATTTAATTCTCTGATGAACGCCCTAGATTGATGAGGAGTGTGATGACTAGTACCTAGGACCTACCTAATTATTTTCTATCTTTTAGTATTATTACTAGTTAATGTAAGTCTTGTTTTCAATAAAACCGTTTAACTTAAAGATTTTTTTTTATTATTTTATTCTTAGTATAAACGCGTTAAACTTTTTTTCGTAATTTCCAATGATTACGTACAAAAAACCGATTTAAGAAAATAACTTGTATGGTTAAACAATCTAATTTGGCTCCTTCTGAATAAATTGTCTCCTTGGCGATGCGCGATCAAAATGGCCGAGCCAAAAGATTTTTTTTTGCGCCTCACACCTCCATTATTTTCTCTTTCTCAGCTGTTCTGACACGCAATGGCTATGTTGGGTAACGAAAGAAAAAGGTATGTTCTTTTTAAGAGTTGATGGGTTTAATACCTTATTACATAAATTACTTCTGATTGATTGATATGATATGTGATCATGAACCCCTAAACACAACTCTTGGAGAATGAGAAAGTAAAGAAGGTAAAATAGCCGAAATCCATAACATCCTCATTAGGCCACTCCCCATCTTAAAATTCATTCTCGCATTAGGAGGGCAGTGAAATTTTTGTTGATGTACTACTGACTTCCCCTGTCCATTTTATATCATCTTGATGCGCGCAAAATAATTTCAAAAATATAAATTTGAAATTTGTGTGTGCAATATACATATATGCATGCTTTAACAGGCCATGGGTTAAGGTGATCTTCGATAAGAATTCCTAGATAGCAGACAAGTAAATGCAGCGACACACCTTCTCAATAATGTTTGTTTTTGAAAATTTACGTTTAAATGAAGGTTGAAAAAAAAGTACGCTCACCAAAATTTGAATTATTTTATTTTGCACTTTCGTACCGAAAGTTTACCGTGATTTAAGTTTTTTCTATATTTAGGTAGAAATTTAGTTCAACTCGCACCCTGCCTAAGTCAGATTTTTTTTGTGTAATGTACGTGACAGCGTGATAGGACTATTATGTTGTGTTTTTTTACAAAAATATATAATTTTTTGAAAAATGGCAAAAAATATAGTTTAAACACGCACTGGAAAGTCTATTAAATAAAATAAGGAAAATGGAACTACCTCTAGAGCTTTTTCCTGTGACTTGATCAGTCTATATTCTGTGTACCGCCTGATGTATTCAAATAAATTGTTGCAGTTAACTCGAGTTTCACGCCCTCCTGGTAACAATTCGACATTGCCTCCACCCTCTTCCTTCATTAGATCAATGCTAAATGTAAAAGTATTTACTGGATTTAAAAAATTATAATTATTTTAAGAATCGTTTGTTGGCTTACACAAAGAAAAGCTCCATTCCTTGCATTATAGTACCACCTTCGTTAGATTGAGCATTCTGTGCAAGTTGTCGAAACGATTCATACATTATTGGATCGAAAAATGCGAGATCGTGAAATTTTATTTTCCTTCCAAGTATAAATTTTAAAACGTGGCGTTGCAAAAAAAGGGGAAGTAATTCATTTTGTAGAAGACATATCCCAATTAGCCTGAAAAATAAACTCATATGATTAAAAATTACCAATTAGTTAATTAAAGAGTACGTTAAAAAGTCTTCAGAGTTGGGTTAATTATTCTTATTAAATAAATTAAGTATTAACAAATATATCAAATATTTTGCCGATTGGTTATAACTTTTTTTCGAAATTACACAATAACTGGAGATGGTTTATAAAAAATGAAGTTTCAACAAATGAAGAAGAAAGCTTTTAAAATTTTCAAAAAGACATATTTTTTTTCTCATAAACAATTGCAAGAAAAATGGGTCGCTTCACCCGCTTCTTTTGCGCTTTTACAAAGATATGTTTCCTTTATTATTAAGATCGCGGGATTGAATCGAGCTCAAGGCCTAACAATAATTATTTTATCATTATTATTTTTATGATACATTTTTTAAATGAAAAAAAAGTTTTTAAATTAGAATAGAAGAAAGAAAAAGTTTAGACAACTGCCAAAGCTCGTTGTATAGATCCATTTCGGGAACTGCTAAATTCCGGTTCTTGCCAAATAATATTCACAGCACTGCGACATCTGTTGCAGAATGGATGTGAAAATTGGACTTGTTTCATGGCAATGATGCCATAGTTCCATATTTTATTGACACTTTTTCCCCGTGCTCTGGGATGTATTAACAATTTTTGTTGTTATATTGGTCTACTGATTTGTAAGATCGCGCGTTTCAATCGAGCTCAAGGCCTAAGAATAATTATTTTATCATTATTATTGTTATGATAAATTTTTTCTTAATTGAATTTTTAAATTTTTTCTTTTTAATTAGAATAGAAGAAAGAAAAATCTAGACAACTGCAAAGCTCGTTGTATAGATCCATTTCGGGAACTGCTAAATTCCTTCATCGGCAACGTTTAGGCGCCGTTGCTATAACCATTCAGCTATCACAGCAGTTGTTTATTTGTCTTCATTATTTCTACTTCTATTCTGGTTCTTGCCAATTGATATTCACAGCACTGCGACACCTATTGCAGAATGGATGTGAAAATTGGACTTGTTTCATGGCAATGAAGCCATCGTGTCATATTTTATTGACACTTTTTCGCCGTGCTCTGGTATGTTTTAACAATTTTTGTTGTTATATCGGCCTACTGATTTGTAAGATCGCGGGTTTGAATCGAGCTCAAGGCCTAACAATAACTACACTCAGAGAAAAACGCCGTTCTAAAACGCAGCACCACCGGACTTAATGTTAGCTTTTTATGTTCTTAATTTTTTGTTCTTGAAAAACGAACACTTTTTCTTGAATTCATACCACCCGTTCTTAAAACAACCACCTTGTTCTTGAATTGTGAACCATTTTCTTGAAAAGAGAATGGCTGGTCTTAATATATGAACATATGTTCTATTAATGAGAACAATATTCTTAAATCAAATCTAAGAGAAAAGAAACGATAAAATCCGTGTGCGCAGCGGTATTTCCGATTTGATCCATATTCAACATATTGTGAGTGATACTTTTTTTGGTACATTTTCGAAGGGTTATATCTTTTTCTACTCTTTCTCGCTATATATATATAAATATTCCCCGAAATTATTATACATATCTAAACCCAAATAAAATACAGTAAAAAATTTAAAATTATAAGACGATTTCTATTAATAAAAACACCAGGATTCGTTAAAAAAAAGCAAACAAAATTATTTATATTGACAGGTTCCATCCGAATATGTTTTTTTTGATTTACTTTCTTACTTTATACCGGAAACATTCTATCGCACACCGAAGGTCATGGGTGCAAGTCCCGGGAAAAGCAACATCATACATAAGAAACAGGTTTTTAAACGGGGTCGACCCTTGGCATTGTTTTGGCAAACTTTCTGAGTATATTCCTGCCATGAAAAGCCTCTCAGCGAAAATGAATCTGCCTTGAAGATGCTATTCAGAGTCAGCAAAAATAATGTTGGTCTCGTCCCGGCCATTTGTAGAAAAAATTATAAGTGCCACGATTCATATTAGAAGAGAAGTTCGGCCTAAACCTCCTCGGAGGTATATCGCGCCGAGTTATTAATGTTATTGTTGTTGAATTGAAAAATGCGAGGAACAATACGAGCTCTCACACATCAAAGCAAATCACTCAATACTTAACGATTCCGCACCCATGGATTACTTCAAGTTTTTGAAAGTTTTTCTATGGCCGAAGAAGTTGTTAACGCGTTCAAACTCATGTATTGTTAGTGACGTTATCGGTGTAGAGAAAGTCCCGAAAATTAAATTGAGTGAATCGGGAAATACTCAAGTTTTCATAAAGAATATTTCGAAAAAAATAAATTCATTTGCTATTTCCGCATTATAATAACATGTTAACTACCATAACAAAAATAAAGGCAAAAGAAAATCCTTCTAAGCGAAAGAGCTACTTAAATATGGTAACTCTGTTTGTAGTGCTGCTTACAGTATTTCGCTGTTCACTCTAAGGCTGTGTAATGACGCTTTCTTTTTACGCGATAGCATGAAACCAGCTCCATAGTCGGTATCAACTAAATTTTTTAGCGCCGTTTGACTTGATGCGCAAAACGAATTAAATTTGTGTCAGACATTAGTTAGCACTGGTATTAAGCTTACTACTCACCTCCCAAGAAATCGAAAATTTCATATAAAAACCGCTCAAGAAAACTTTTCTGTCAAATTTTCATAAAGCAATACTCAGTTCATAAATAAAAATACTACACTTTTCATTTAAAACATACAGAATCGTAAGTAATACATATGCGCATATATAGCCATTTATAGTCTGTTTAGGAACAGATAAATGGATTTCTCTGTATCTTTAGCTCACACGCAGCAGCTTTCGATAACCGAATTTATCTGTTAGCAGATGTCGCTCGCTTCATAATGCCCTTTACAGTTGCAAGTGAAATCGGTAAAACTTTAACACAGGAGAAGACTGCTAAAACACTTCCAAACATCTCGGGACTGTATCAAATTACTTCTTTTGATCTCGTTATGAATAATCCGAAGGCGGAAGTTAAAAATGTTACTTCTGTCCAGAGATATTTGAAAAAAGGAGAAGGAAACTTTCATTGCTTGTTGTATTTGGCACACACACCAATGCAGAAATGTATTCTGTGCAGAAATATTGCGGATCGCGTGGCCGGTGCTGAACCCACCCAAGGTTATATTTTAAAAGCGCAGCCAAAGATAGCTTTTTCGAAAGGTTTCTGCGCAAAACTACTATAGATCCCCCCCGACTTTAGATCGGTTTTGAGTCATTTCTTGGTTTTATGCTACAGGCGTCATTGTGTCACAATATTACGAAATAATGTATTAGCGCGAGAAGCGCTACGCTACGACAACTCAACGCCGCGCATATTTACACAGCTTCACTGGTGTCTGATTAATAAAATTCTTGGCGGAACCATACAAGATGGTAGCACGGTGACATACCTACAAACATAATTAATAGTTCCATGTACTTTGTTTTTGTAAATTGATGGACTAATGTCAAAATCGTACTGCGCCGAAAGTTGATGTATCAAACATATTAAAAAAGTACAAATCAGCTCCCACCGTACTGCCACCTTGTATAGTTCTGCCAAGATAAAATTAAAGCGCATTAAATTTTTCGTCATCAGTGCTTTCGGTCCATAGTTATATTTTCAATTTCTTCTACTGCAAAAAATTTAATAAATAATTTACTTGTTGTGAAAATGGATGAAGAAAACTTGTGCAAGTTCCCCAAAGAAATTGATATGGAAAGTGTTCTTCCATACCTTAAAAGTGAGTTGTGAAATAAAATAGTACCTAAAGTATAAATGGTGGCCGAAAGAATGGGAAAAGTCTACAACAGTATCGACTGCTAATACGCGTCGAAAAATATCGAGAGCGGTGCGAAAAGACGCAGTTGAAGTTAGAAATCTTTCATGTGGTTGTTGTGCACTGGGATTTATGTGTGTTTAAGGAGCCTGATGCAATATATTTGAACAAAAAATTTACAGATACGATTTTACTGCTTGAAGTACAAGGGACAGAAAACTCTCGCTTGTTGATAACATTATCTTTCTTGTTCGTAGTTTTAAATATTTGCTGTTCAAGCACATTTTTCTACAGGTTATTGTTTTTATTATAGATACGGTTGCTATTTTTGATTTTAATGTTAGTCTAGTGAAATGATCATCGTAAACTCCTCGCCAAACTATACTTGAAAGCTTTTTACGTATCATAAACGATGATATGTCGTTAGTGAATAGGTGAATAAGTGAGTGAGTGACGGAATGACCAATGAGATAAGAGGGTTCTTAAAACAGCAATACGAGCCGAACTCCTGCGTATAGCTATTTTAGTGGATTTATGGATGTTATAATTCTTACTAAAGGGCTTTTCTTAAGTATGTTTATATGTAAGGTAACGTTTTACAAGACGGTGCACCGCCTTCGGATTATTGTTGTCGAAGTCAATACGCGTCTGAAACCTCTTTCGATATTTTTGGACGCGTATTAGCAGTGTCATGCTGTTGTATAGAATTACCTTTAAATTTTTGTTTCTGTCAAAAGATATAAGCAAAAAAGCGGTTCAAATTTTCATTTGGTTGTTGTTTTTTGCCAGATTTGTTATACACGCACACACTAATGCAGAAAGGTATTCTGCGGGCATTTAGTTTTGATCCCCAAACCGGTGTCGGACCCAACCAGGGTTTTTATAAGCGCGGCCGAAGGCCGCCAACGCAGAAAGGTGTTCTATGCCAAAAAAAAGCTATGGATCGAGCCCCAAATTTCGGACTCTCTCGGGGTCATTTTACGGTTTTTTGTAAATAACTTTCGACAGAAATCAAATTTTTTATTGCCGCTTTCGAATTCTTAAAACGGCGATCGAGACGCATCTTTTGATACCACCTTTGATAATTTTCGATAAAAATTATTTGATGCACCGTCTTGTTAAACGTTATCGTATGTAAGTACCTCTAAGAATATTCAATTTAAAGTTCCTTTTCGAAATATTGGCTTACTTGTGGCGTTATTTGGCAGAAGCCCCACTTTTGCTGCTACTTAAATGTAATGTACCCACATAACGCGAAGGCACACAGTAAATATAAAACGTATGTTCAAGATGTCGCCACGAAAACTTCACATCAGTGCACTGAGTAAAAAATAGCAGCCCATTTTTAGGTTTTGACTTTTCGATTGCTATATAGACACTTTTTTGGCTATACTGACTTATCTGTTACCACTTTTACGTTGACTTATCCATTACCACGTTTGCTTTAATTTAAGGGAGATTGAGCTCAAAATATATGTATGAACAAAGCTTAGCATGCCAACTGGCCCTCTCTTTTCTATTCGGTACCTGGGTTGGATTGAGCTGCCTAGAATAATATTTTGAACAAGGTTCCGCCTGCAACCTACCCCTCTTAGATCCCTCCCATTGGTCGACGGGCCAGGGTAATTTTTTATAAGCGAGGCAGAGGGCCGCCAACGCAGAAAGGTGTTGCGCAAAAATACTATGGATCCAACCCCCGGTTACGGAGGGGCTCAGGGTCATTTTCGGTTTTTCGTTAATATCTTTTGAACCAGTAAAACGTTTTCTTTTCCGCCTTTGGATTATTGTTGTCGAGGTCAATACGCGTCTTTCGACACCTCTCCCGATACTTTTGAACGCGTATTAGCAGTGAACCCCTGTTGTTGGTTTATTTATATGACCATATTAAACATTCAGGCCATCCCTCCCTCTCCACTCCCCTAGTTCTATGAGGAGCTTGGGGTCCCAGAGCCTCGTCTGTTAATGAAACAGGATTCGCCGCGGGTAGGTGAGGTTGACAATTGGGTTGGGCTACATATATATTGCGCTGGCAACCCCTTGAGAGGGTTGCGCTACATAACCCCTTAAATCCCCTCAACCCCTGTTCTAGATCATTACCGAAAGAATGAGTTGCGTCATTTTACTTTTGTTATTTCACAGGTGCGGAAGTCACGTTTGAAAGTTTAAAAAACTTGAAAAGCGAAGACTTAAATGAGGCAGTTCCACCCTTAGGATTGCGGGTTTTATTTCGGGAGAAGCTTTTCGCTTGGAGAAAAGAAGAGGTTAAATTTATACAGATAAAAAAAAATGTGTGTTTAATAATCTGTTTATCATTTATTTATTTATCATGCTGAAATGGTTTGGAATTGACGATGATACATTTTAAATGCCGTCGAAAGTGGCTGACTGGTCGCAGAATCAAGCAAGTAGTACACATTCACCAGCATCAAGTTGTTCAATTGAAAGAAACGTGTTAAAAGGGATAAAATAAAATACTTTATACAATTTATAGAGCTGTTGTTGTCCAGCTCCAAGGAGCTACTCCGAGGATGGGATGCGAAAAATCGTCCCGTTTTTGCATTAATATTACGTGGTAAAATGTCAAAAAATGCAGTGACGAGGTTAACGCAAAAACGGGATGAAATTAAATGGGGTTATATTGAAATAACAGTTTTTGGTCGGGTGTGAAACCCGGTAGAACCGATTGTCGGGCTAAGTCAATAATAATAATACTTTCTATAGAGCTTATCTGATTTAATTGACATCATAATCGAGGAAATAATAAGCACTAGTCTTGTACTTAAGCAACATGATTTTGACAACTTATTCCATGAAGTTTGTTGTATGTTCCCCAATGATAATGATATGAAGGTAGTTTGGTTATAAAAGATTTTGATAATAATCCTGGGACCATATCATGTGTTACGTCTTACACTTATTTATTTAGTTTGGCAGTCTCATTTTTTTTAAATTGAGTGAAGAATGGATTCCGATACGAATTGTGACATACGATACAGACCCTGTTTCTTCTACCGCGTATGTGTATATGCACTTAATTTTTTTAATGAAAATTCGAAAACACTGCTATCCGCCCTTATTTTGTATAGAAATTTTAAGTGCATATGCATATATAGAGTTGGGTACATTTGTAAATTTGTTTTATTCATGCATTGTATTTCTTTTTTTTTTATTAATTTTAAGGACTTTTATTACATACCTCGAAAAGCAAATAACAATGCTAGCGGAAAATTGTATGCTAAGTACAAAAATAAGGCTTGCAAAAGACGAAAGTTAGATTTATGCTTACAGGCTACCGAGCGATTGAGTTCGAGCGATGATGCAGTGGAGTTCGATCAAACAATTGGATTAGCTTTAAAAACTTCCCTAAACAGAGACTGCGCGAACTGGGATGACATATGCGACAAATGGAAAAAGACCTTCCACATGCGCCAAAGTGAACTAAAAGAACTAGGAAGCAATGAATTTTTATTAGCTTGGTCCAAGCTGTCTCACGCAAGAGCTCCAGAATTTGGAAGGCTTATTCGTAGATAGCAAAAAAAAAAATGCATATTTATGCTTCTGGAAAGGGGACGACGATATGCTAGCAGTTTCGACGATGCATACCTACATACAAACAGATAATTTGAAATATATGTATATAGATCTATACAAATACAAATCTGTTTTATCACGACGACTATTTATAAATTTTTTTTTGCCAGATTAATATTGACTTCGAGTTATTATAGCCATCAAAAGGTCTATTGCTGTTTTCGAAATGGGAACATTTTAAAAACGCCATTACCAATATTTATCATACCGATATACATAACGACTACTGTAAACAATTATTTGGACAAGCAATAAAGGTTGGTTTAGAAATATGTAAATATCACTTTAAATATGATTGTTAACATTTGGACAAACGCTGTTTTCCACATCACAATATTTTTAAAGTTATATTAAGAAATATTCGTAAAGAGCCATTTACATTGATCGGTTTTTGTTGTTTTGTTATCAATCTATGCATTAGTTCCGAGCAATAAGTAAATACATACATATTTGAATTTAGATAAATATATGTATATACCTGTTTTTCTAATATTTTCTGGACTAATACCACTTGCAAAAATAACGGCTCATATATCAATGTAAACTGCTTTATACTTTGAACTGCTATTTAAATTAGTTAATATTATTTATAAAGAATTTCTTACTAATTGTACCCCTTGTCCAACAGATGCGCAATATTACTTGTATACTATTTTATTGAAAATATAATGTGTATCTTGATAATACGCTCTTTCAAATGAATTCATTCATAGAAAGTTTAGATACTTGTTTTAAATTTTTTCAAGTTTTGTCATTAAAATATCCTGAAGCATGTGTTAATACATGGTTATTTATTCAGAAATTTTTTATGTAATATGTACAGTATTTGACAAAAGTCTGCTAATGTCACTTCACTTTTAAAGTCTTTAACTGACAATATATAACTGCCTCAAAATGTACATTTGCTTCAAGTGCCATACAAAATTTCTAAAACCTAGGCTCTTGAGAACTGATTTTAAAATTGATCTCTTAGATAAAATGAAAATGTTAAAGATTCTATGTATACAAGGAAATTGTAATCAAAAATTTACAAATTTTACTTATTTTCGATTACATTTGGAAAATAAACACAAACTTGGTCAACACTGTTACAAATTTAACGCTTTTCCAAGTTTTTGCACTGAAAAATTAAGTTCCATAAAAACAAATATACAAGCTCAACCAAATGAGTGTATATATTTGCACCAAAAAACGATACACAAATTTCTAGCATTTTAAATAACCTTAAAAAAAGAGCGCTTAGTTTGTCTTTAAATCTGTATCAACAAAGTTCAATGGCTCGTAACCAAGTAATAAATATCCAAAACGAGACTTCCTCATTGCTTTTATTAGTTTCAACTACCATTGAGGGTTGCTTCAACCAAACTGAAATAAGAGAAGATGTAAATTGTATTTTGAACTTTTGCAAAGATCGGTTTAAAGACATAAAAACAGAACATGGACTGCTTAAAATTTTGAGTGAAATGAATTTATTCGAAAGTCACAAATCGTTTACAATAAACGAAACAGTCTCGCAAGTAATTAGTCAAGGTGACCCAACTTTACAATCGATATTTTCAAATATCTATGTAATGCCATTAAAATTTTATTTTAAATCAATCTTTCAAATACGTAAAATTTTAGATGTCACTTTAGAAAGCACAAATGCACACAGGAATTCCGATTCTTTAAACAATTTCGTAAATGCAGATTTACGAGAAAAAATCCTTCTCACTGTCTAGCTATTAAGACTGGTATGAAATTTGCTCACTTTTTGTTGACCAATGAAAAT
Source organism: Eurosta solidaginis (assembly GCF_040869045.1). Lineage (NCBI taxonomy): Eukaryota > Metazoa > Arthropoda > Insecta > Diptera > Tephritidae > Eurosta > Eurosta solidaginis. The sequence continues at coordinate 173,250,828 of NC_090319.1, read as the reverse complement.
GGCTTCGAAACTACTTTCAGTATTAAATCTTTGGTTTTTGTTAATTTAACTAAAGAAGAATATTTTCGCAATGTACAAACGAACATTAAAATTGATTTTGGAAACTGTGAAATAAGTTATGAAATATTGTTTAAAGGAACTCGATACAAAACTAACTATTACTCAGCTTCTAAACATGTGCATATTGAACTATATAAGATACAATTTTTTATTATTCAGAGCAGTAGTGTGTATGTGCTCTGCTATAAAATTGACGTAAGAGAGTTTAATCAACATTTACAATCTTACGAAGTTGGATCTGTTAGCCTTTACTTAAAAAATATTAATGACTTTGTAACAAATTTACTTGCAAATCCTCTTATTTGCAATCCTCTGCTAAGTTCGAATCACTAAACTGTTGAATAAATAACTCTAATATGTAATAATGCAAAATGGCCTTTATTAAAGTACTTCACAATAACACTCAAACTGTGCAACGAATAGCTTGCTTAATAACCAAACTGATTGATAGCTTAAATGAAACTCTACTATTCAAAATAATACTGCTCTTGCTCGCTAGATAGCGTCTTAGTCGAAACTGCTTGACAGCTCAAATCAAACTGAATTCCAGCGCCTCTACAATTGCCGCCTTTTATACTCTTTGATTTCAACCTTCGCATCTTCTAGGCGCTTCCAGAATCTACTAGTCCAGCAGCTCTCAAACTTCTCAGCTGTAACTACAATTGCACAATTTTATAGTTTTTCTCATTGCATACTTATAGGAGTATCTCAGATATATGCATGTGTTTATGAATTGACTCTCCGCTGCTCGTATACGTACATGTACATATGTGTAGACGCAATTATTGTTTCGTTTATGTAGATACATAATGATTGATCTATGGATGTGAATTCACGTCACTGCTTAGCATTGGCTTAGAGACGATAGCATCGCTCAGTGCTGCTAACATTGGTTACACTGCCCTCCACCTAAGTCTGATCGTCCCGATCAGACAAATCTCCCGATCTAAACGTCGCTTGCATCTCCAAATGTACCACTCTTCTACTCCGTGGTTTCTCAATGCTTTGTATGCGGTAGATGGTATCACTGATCTTCTTCACAACCTTGTACGGCCCTTCCCAAACGCACCGAAATTTGGCTGGAACACCTTTCCGTCGGTAAGGGTTGTTTAACAGTACCAAATCTCCCGCCAAGAAACCTTTCGAATTAAAGTTCTTGTCATGCCAGTGTTTCATCTTACTATTCATTACCCTGGGCCGTTCCTTCACACTCTGTTGTTTGACCAATGAACTACTTCGTAGAGCTTGCGCTGGACGGATTTGCTTTGCATAATCAGTATCGTTCAGACGCTTCACAACAGTAGTGTGCCTTGGCTTGAAACCACCCTTGCATTATTTCTGCGAAATCCTTTCCTTCGTTTTAGTACGTCCGTTAGGGCTTTTCAATGCCAGTGTTTCTTTCACAGGTACCTTCGGTTTTGATTTGTTTGGCCCATTTGTTCCACCAACATTTACCTTTGAATTTCGTGGCCTTTGTGGAGTCTTCTCCACCAGTACCCGATGACTGCTGAATCCTTTTTCCAAACTAAAGTTAAGTGGTATGTCCTGGTTCTTATAGCGCATAATTTTTCTCCGCATATCGATCCTGATGTCATGGTCAACCAAGAAGTCCACTCCCAATATGACTTCATCAACGATCTCCGCCACAACTAATTTGTGTAAAACCATGACCTTCCCAATTAGGACTTCACATATCACTTCTGCCTGGACTTGGTTATACTCGCCTGTGACCGTACGCAGCCTTACTCCAGGTAATTATTTTACTCTCCTGTTGACCAAGTCAGATCGGATCAAGGAATGAGATGCGCCCGTATCTACAGTCAGTACACGCTCCTTGCCATCCACATTCCCTCTGACGGTAAGACTGCTTGATTTCCTTCCAATTTGAGACACAGATATCACAGGACATTCAATAACCGGGGCAAGTTTTCGTTCTTTACATCCGACACGCTCTTGCTCATTTCCTCCAGCTTTGCGTTTACGGCCACCCCCATTGTTGGAACTATGCAATGTGACCGGACTTCCCGCATTTGAAGCATTTGGTGACTTTTTCACTCCGCTTTTGCGATCCTTTCAGCGCCTCCAATATTACGTCTACCCACTCTGACCTTTCTACTTCCACACGGCGTGCTTTGAAAACTGACTTACACAGAAGCGACGCTGTTTCCTGAATCAGAGCTTGTGACACCGCTTCTGCGAATGTTGGCTTTGGATTTGCGTATGTAGCTCGCTTTGTTTCGTCCCGTATGCCATTTATAAAGCTCTGAATCTTTACCCTTTCAGTGTACTCCACGGGTGCGTCCACATTCGCTAAATGTGCTAGCCTTTCAATATCCGACGCAAACTCTTGCAATGTTTAAACAGGCCTCTGGAAGCGGTTTAGCAACTCCATTTGGTATATCTGTTTTCTATGCTCGCTTCCATATCGTCTCTCGACAGCGGCAATCAATGCTTCATAGCTGTTCCGTTCGTACTCTGGAATAGTCTGTAAGATTTCGGCAGCTGGTCCTTTCAATGCTACGAAGAGTGCAGCAACTTTATCTTCAGCATTCCAGTTGTTCACTGTTGCGGTCTTCTCAAACTGTAGCTTAAAGACCTGGAAAGGAACAGACCCGTCAAAGGATGGTGTTTTTACCTTTGGATTGCTTGCTGAAACAGCTGGCCGATTTAGTTGTAACTGCTCCATACGACCTTTTAAATCATCTACTTCTGCCTGAAATTGAGCCATTTTTGCATCCTGCGCTTCCAGTTTTGATGATACCTGTTCCAAAATTTCTGCCGACATTTCAGATATACGTGCCTCTTGCGCTTCCAATTGAGATGCCATATATGTCTTTTGGTCTTCCAGTTGAGATGACACTTGCGACGTCATTTCTGAAATACGTGTCTCCTGTGATTCCAGTTGGGATGCCATATATGTCTTCTGCTCTTCCAGTTGGGATGCCATATATGTCTTCTGTTCTTCGAGCTGTGTAGAAATTTGTATTTCCTGTGCTTCAATCTTCGATGTTATGCGTGTCTCCTGCGATTGCAGTTGAGATGACATTTGTGACGACATTTCTGAAATGCGTCCCTCCTGTGCTTCCATCTTGGATGTTAAACGTGTCTCCTGCGATTCCAGCTGAGATGCCACTGTCGATGTTTGAGCAGTTATTGCAGCCAATATCATGTTCAAGTCTGTGCTCGTAACTGTCTGCGATGTTTCATTTTTCTCTTCAATTTTTGTTGTTGTTTCGTCCCCATCAGGATAAAAGACATACTCGTCCACGTCAATTCCTTGCGACTCCATTACCTCTCGTAGCCGTGCTTGAAGTTCGATCTTATTGCCGGTTGTATTCAATCCACGGTTCTCCAACTCCTTTTTCAGTTGTTGGATCCTCAGTTCACTCAACTTTGCCATGTCCAAGTTGTATTCCCAATCTTCGGAATTTATTCAACAATTCCTCTTCTGACACCAATTGTAACGAACTTACTTGCAAATCCTCTTATTTGCAATCCTCTGCTAAGTTCGGATCACTAAACTGTTGAATAAATAACTCCAATATGCAATAATGCAAAATGGCCTTTATTAAAGTACTTCACAATAACACTCAAACTGTGCAACGAATAGCTTGCTTAATAACCAAACTGATTGATGGCTTAAATGAAACTCTACTATTCAAAATAATACTGCTCTTGCTCGCTAGATAGCGTCTTAGTCGAAACTGCTTGACAGCTCAAATCAAACTGAATTTCAGCGCCTCTACAATTGCCGCCTTTTATACTCTTTGATTTCAACCTTCGCATCTTCTAGGAGCTTCCAGAATCTACTACTCCAGCAGCTCTCAAACTTCTCAGCTGTAACTACAATTGCACAATTTTATAGTTTTGCTCATTGCATACTTATAGGAGTATCTCAGATATATGCATGTGTTTGTGCATTGACTCTCCGCGGCTCGTATACGTACATGGTACATATGTGTAGACGCAATTATTGTTTCGTTTATGTAGATACATAATGATTGATCTATGGATGTGAATTCACGTCACTGCTTAGCATTGGCTTAGAGACGATAGCATCGCTCAGTGCTGCTAACATTCGTTACAACTTTATAACTTTACCGATTCGCCTTTATCCCATGAACAATGAGAAAATGTATTTTCGAATTATGTATATTTAAGAGAACTCGTAGGTTACAAGCAGTTTTGTAAACGTGAAACAATCTTAATTGATAAAATTAAAATAACTGTTCAAAATCAAAAACTTATAACTAAAAATACTATTACTACTGTTTATTTTACTATATATAAGTATTTTGAAAAGTACTTCGAGTTTATATACTGATTTTATAAATATAGCATTACTCGTATTGATACGTTTTAGTTATAAATCTTCTTTTTAAACTTAATGGAGATTTTTAAATTTTCAAAGAACTTTTAAAAATGTTCAAGTAAATTATGCAAATAAAAAATCGATAAAATCAATGAATTTTATTTCAACAAATTTCAACTTTTAAATAGTATGAAAAACTCCATGAAGTTTTAGAATATTTCACCTGAAGGCATTACCAATTTTCTCCCATCTAAAAAGAAATGTTGTGTATGTGTTACATACATGTATGTAAAAAAAAATAAAGAAATGTGGAACAATTTTTAAAACATTGTAAAGTTGGACTTCGTTGAACCTAAATTCAATGGGTATTAAATAGCTGATTTTTGATGTAAAGTACTAAAAAATAATTCGGAACGTTTTTGAGCTTTCCGAAATCTCCACAATGTTTCCATTAAAAAAATTATATTTATAACGAAATTATATATGCAAATCATAAATCATTTTTTGTTTCACTTAAACATGTAATTTTAAGAACTAACAAACAAATATCGCTCGTTTTATAGTAAACTGATGCATGTATATTGGAACGATTTTCCGTCATCCCTTGTCAAATTTGGTTTTGAGACAAACCGGTTTCGGCGTTGTGCCATCATCAGTGTCGATTTTCGTTCTGATCTGTTGTTGTCATTTGTCCTGTATTTATAGTTCGTAGGTATATGAGCAGGTATTGTCAAATTGATGCTTGTGTATATTTAGTTATGTGTATGTGCTGTGTGTTCGTTCAGAACCGAGGGTGGTTTACTAATCGATTTGTGTAGCTGACTTCGCGAATCACATGGTCGAGAATGAATGTTCCCCAGCAAACATCAATAAAACAGTTAAGGTTCTTCACATACAAGAAAAGGGCCGACGTCTCAACGTACTCGAAAACATGGAAATCTACAAACAGAAAACATTCGACGGTAGAATAATAAACGACAAGATAAACACAATTTCTGACACAATATTCGAGCCTTTAAAACTTGTTTACAGGAAACAACTTAATCACACAGGTACAACAGACAAACACACAACAACAAATAAACACAAAACAATTAACACACCAAAACAAAAAACCGACAAAGGTCAAACGACTAAAATCACAGATTTCTACCTACCCCAGTCAGCCACACAAATCGATTAGTAAACCACCCTCGGTTCTGAACGAACACACAGCACATACACATAACTAAATATACACAAGCATCACTTTGACAATACCTGCTCATATACCTCGTTGATGAGCGATGGCAACTTGGTGGAGGAATCAATCCCGTGGCTGAGCTGACTGACTTCGAGCAAGCGTTGGAAATGTTTGGAATTGCAGATGTAGAGGGTCACGCAAACTCGAGGCTTTGTTTTAACATATGTAAATAAAGTTGTTATAAACATTTGTAATAGCCGCTTTTTTGCAAGCTAATGGAAATAAAACGCCTGATAGATTAGGGAATTGCATACAAAGCAACAACACAAAGTAAGGTAGTTGGCTAACCGGTTTGAGGTAAAATTGCTTAATCAATAGTCGACCAAAAAAGGGGCATCATTGTGAACGAGCGAACGATATGTAAATACGCATTCCATGCATCTTGTTTCTGTTACTCTCTGGATGGGTGTCTTTGATGGGAATGTCTCGCCTTGCACACACCGGCATCATCCCAAAACGTCGACTCGTAGGTGCTTGCACCCTCCCCCCCATATTCGGGCGGAGCCTCCTCGCGGTGACACCTGGTAGCGCTTCGGCAGCCAATGCGAGCGGCGACCCTGTTGGCCTCCCTATAACCAGATTTCCCTTCTTCCAGCTCCCATCTGTACCCTCATTCCCATCACAGGGCCAAGTTTTCTATAAACAGGGGCTATTTTTAGCTAAAGACCAGCCATGCGTGGCGAAGAGTCACACCCTGAATAGGGTGCCCATGCTTTGCTAACAAATATGGCGGATCTAGAGAGGGCAACTCGATAAAACCAGTAATTCCGAGTGTCATCCGAACCGCGCTCATGGGATGAATGGCACTACGTTAGTGTGTCTTATAACGGCGGCCTCCAGATAGCTGACGTTCTCTGGTTTTAACTAGTCTTGTTGGGATATTGGGGGTTATGTCCCTCCCAGCTGACCTACCTTCCACCATACTCGTGGGTATTTATATATGGAAAATAAAAATACACAAATAAACCAAAATGGAGCTGAACAGCTCCCAATAGACCAGGTCGATTGCGACCTCTCGGTGCAAGCCGAATCAGCTGCCACCACAGACATGCCGGGGACGAATATCCTCTTCATGACGTGGATATGGCAGTTATGGTGACTCCGTAGGATACAAATCCGCTAGAGTCACAATCTACAATCTGGCAGGAGGATGAGCAGAGGCCTTTTGCCTGGCCAAACTGTAGAGCGCGATCGGCTAAGTGGTGCCGCTCGCAAGCGCCTTAAGCGACTTCTGGCAAGGAGGATTAACTACGACGAAGCCCGGGGGTTGCCAAAGAACCCTGGGGATCAGTCCGTGGTTTAACAATCTAATACTATGTTCAAACAGAAAAATAAATTGAGGCAATTTTGATTTAAATTGAGCGGTGTTCATACAACTAAATTTAGCTTACGCAATAGGAATTTGACAGCTGGTGGTGTTGAATTTAAAATTTATTTGTGGAAAAAAATATAATAATTTTAAAATTATGAAAATTCTAAACGTGTGTTGTTATTAAGACCATAGAATCAAGTTTGGATTCACGGTTGGCTTTTAAAATTTAAAATTAACTCACCATTCACGGTGTTCGCCATCATATTTAACAAAATATTGATTTATTTTATTACTATTTGAAGTTTTGTTACTTTGACCTTTGGGTTTTTTCGTAAAACTGACGTTTAAATCTACTTAATAAACACATCTTACAAGGTTGCATTTGCAGTTTCAAACAGTTTATTACGAAATTTTTTTTTAATTGGCAATTAATTATTACAATTTATTATAGGATAAATTGCGTAATAAATTGTCCAAATGGTATAAAATGCCAATTCGGTGTGTGTTTGTACATAGCATAATAAAGCCTAAAGCTATTTTTGAAGTTCGAGGTTCCTGGGTTATTGCGAAATTTCTTAAAACTCGAAAGCAAAGCTTTCAAGCTCGAACGATTTTTTGAATTTTCACGATCCCTGGACCACCTAGCGAAAATTTGTTTCTCTGATGTTGCATTGTCATAGGGTTATGAAATATTTTCTTAGTTATAAAAATCAAGCTCTACGAGAAGTTACTTGAATAGCGGTCACAAAATCCTCATGATGGAAATGGACTTTTTAATATCTCCAAATATCTCGATCCCATCGAGAAAATTTTTTTATAAAAAATAGTACAACGTAGCTAAGCCCGAAGCTATGCTCATAGTTTAAGCTTACTGGGTTATCAAGAAACTCCTTGAAACTCCAAGGAAAATTTCCCAGCTCGGAAGATTTTTTAAATTTTCGCGATTAATGGACCAACTAGCAAGAATTTTTTTCCCTCATAATGCATTGTCATTGGGTTCTGAAGTATGTTTTAGGTTTCAAGTATCTAGGTATAGGGAAGGTTTTCAACTAGTGGTCGCAAGGTGCCATATTTTGTAAGTGGACTTCCTAAATAGCTCGATCCCTGTCCCAACGAGAAAGCCTTTTTATTCCAATTATAACAACCTATTAGAACCTAAAATCATCTTTGAAAGTTTCAAGTATCTGAGTTATCGGGAAGTTCCTTAAACACGAAAGCAATAATTTGAAGTTTATTTATTGTTTATTGTGTACAGAAAAATTATCACAGACTCATATTAATTAAAGAGTATAAACAGACTAGACTTAAAACTACTTATTTCTAAGTTAAATTTCAAGTATTTAACATAAGTTTTACATATGAGAACGCATCTTGTGAGTGGCTTATTAAAACCATAATAAGGTATGGTGAAACAATATTTATTAAGTTAGCAAAAGGTTCACAATTAATTCTAGAATTCATTACATTATAAACAACAAGTAAGGAAGGCTAAGTTCAGGTATACAACTTTTAAATTACCTTCTTTTAAAAGTGGGCGGCGCTACGCCCATTGTCCAAAATTTTACAAATTTTCTATTCTGCGTCATAAGGCCAACCCACCCACCAAGTTTCATCGCTTTATCCGTCTGTGGTACTGAATTATCGCACTTTTTCGGTTTTTCGAAATTTTCGATATCGAAAAAGTGGGCGTGATGCAACAGCTAAGCAGTCGGCAACTTTCAGGGATGTCCTGAGTGGGCTAGGTAGGTAGGTTGAACTGGTCGGTTCATGAGGACCTCACATAGACTGATTGAGTCCGTAGTTTACCAGAAGTTTGTTTTAACGACCAAACTGAAAAACCCTATCAAAAACCAGGACCTATGTTATAAAATAACTCCGTCCTCTTGGCAAATACTAGAAGCTTCCTAGGACTAAGCCACTTGCTGCTTCTAGATCGGACAGCTGTATCATTCCTAATAGCTGGAGTCTTACCCTGGCAAGTGCAGGACACGAGAACAGAACGTGCTCGATCGTTTCCTCCTCCAACCCGCACTTCCTACATCTGCTATCACTGACCAAGCCTAATTTAATGGCATGTGACGCCAGAAGGCAGTGTCCAGTCAGAATACCCGTCATGAGTCTACATTCTTCTCTTTTTAATGATAGAAGCAACTGTGTTAGTCTAAGGTTGTAAGACCTACACATAATCTTCGACACTTTACAGCCCCGCACTTGAACCCACGTCTTCCCCACTTGGTCGATCATGTGCACCTCTCGCCTTGGCTTAATCTCGCCCAATCCAATTGGGACATCTACGGAGCAAGCTTCAAGGGATGCGCTCTTTTTAGCTAGTTCGTCCGCTTTTTCATTCCCATCTATTCCCATATGCCCTGGGACCCAATGGGCACTACAGTAATCCGGCAGCCTGTAGGATCTGCTTATTTCCAGATCAGCGCAGTATACCGCAGACCCTATTCCTTCCACTACTTTGGAACCATCGGTGTACACATGTATCGCCTCGTCCGCCATTTGCGCACCCTTGCGCCAACCGACCACCTCTATTGTGGCCTTAAGATCTCCCTAACACACAAGCAAACACACAATATAAATACTAGAAATAAACATAATTTTAAATTTCCATTTTTTCGAACAGAAATAGGTAAGTAAAACATTTCCTACAAAGGCCTAAAGGGTTTCAACGACCTCCCATTGGAAATTAAAAAATGCAACGAAATCTTAGTTTTTAAGGCAAAATTATATGAATTTTGTAAAACTCTACCTATAAGATAGAATAGTACTATTTGTATCTTGAATTAGGCTTTAAGCCGTAATAAATAAATAACTAACTAACTAACTAAATAGAACAAAAACAGCAACAATACCAATAGTTTCTTTGAAAACCGCCACACCAACAAGCATAGCTTTAACACATAATAACATACGAAGTATGCAATATGTAAAAGATTAAAATATACAACAAGAAGGCAATTGGGAAAAACTTTACAACAACTAAGTCATGGCGTGGCTGAATGCGTTTGTAAAACGTTCAACTATCGTAGGAGTGCGGGTTCAAATCCCACTCCCGGGAGAAAAGGCTTTGACGAGATTTACAAGGGCAGATAGGGAATCCTGTAGTCTGTTCGTCTTGTGATTGATGACGCTATGCTACTATGGCCATATGGTCGGCGCTCAAGCTGCCCCGAAGCACCGAGCCTGGTTGCGATCGTTAACGCTTTGTTCAGAATGGCATACAGTGCAGCCGTCGGGGTTGATTTCAGGGCTACCGTAATGCTAAGCATCGATAGTCTGCATACCCCCTCTAATTTTTTGAGGTATGTTCTTTTTTGTGTGGCTTTCCACTAAACAAGAACTCCATAGTATAGAATAGGGCTTACAATTGCTGTAAAAACCCAATGAGAAAGAGAGGGCGATAGGCCCCACGTACACCCCAGCATTCTTTTACATGCATAGAGTACCGTTGGGGCTTTCTTGACCCTCTCCTCCACGTTGAGCTTCCATGACAGCTTACTGTCTAGGATGATTCCTAGATATTTTGTGCAAGGTTTCTCCTGTAAGGTCACCCCTCCTAACTTAGGCATGGTCCAATTTGGGACCTTGTACCTCTTTGTAAACAAGACCATATCCGTCTTCTCCGCATTGACTTTCAACCCGACATTAGATGCCCAGGTATGAATATCCCGAAGCGCCCGATCCATCAAAGAAATTATCGTTGGAAGGCACTTTCCACTTATGACAATTGCAACGTCATCTGCGTAAGCCGTAAGTTTGACGGGTCCCTCATCGAATTGCCTGAGCAGTTGGTTGATGACCAGCGTCCACAGCAGAGGTGATAGCACCCCTCCCTGCGGCGTGCCCATGTCCACTGATTTCGTGGCCTCGTACAATCCCCATTGTGATGTAATCTTTCTGCAATTTAACATGCAGCCGATCCATCTGATTAAGGCAGGATGTACTTTAATGGAATTAAGACCATCCACAATCTCCCATTTTGCAACATTATTGAAAGCCCCGGCAATGTCCAAGAAAACTATTAGAGCATACTCCTTATATTCCAGGGATTTCTCTATGCTTATTACCACCCTATGCACAGCGGTGTCTACCGACTTGCCTTTGGTGTACGCATGCTGTGTTGTGGAGAGCAGCTTTTCATCCACGTTGGACTTTATGTACACATCTATTAGCCTCTCGAAGGTTTTGAGCAGAAATGATGTTAAGCTAATGGGTCTATAGTCTTTGGGAAACACGTGACCGATATTCCCCGCCTTTGGCAGAAAAGCTACACGAGCAGTTCTCCAAGAGTGCGGTACATGATTCAGTCTTATGCACCCATCGACTATTATTTTAAGCCATTCCACGACCGCTGTATTTGAAACTTGTAGCATGGCCGGGAATATACCATCTGGGGCCGGCGATTTAAGCTTAGAAAACGTCTTCACTGCCCATTCGATCTTGCTATCGGTCACAAAGTCCGGCACTACCCGCCTCATAGTCGGGCGCTATGGAGTTCGGCTAAGCCCTCACACCAACGACAAGGTGCCTACCCTAGTGAGGGCCTGAGTGGGGTAAGGCTGGGCATAATATCCAGCCACAGTCTGGTCTTCAGGGGAACTGAAGGCCATACAGAAGGCCATCCTGGGAGAGGTGATGAGCCAAAAATATGGTGCTATTAAGCTCACCTTTAGCGGTTGTACACCTCGCCCAGGCTGGTTTTCTATCATCTGCAGGGATACAACCACCACGGAGGCTAAGGGCTATCGCCCCAAAACTTACTCCATGGAAGGGTGCCAAGCTGAAGGTGGTATCTGATGCAGATATACCACGTCGCATCATTCTGATGAAAAACCTGCTGTTCGAAGACCTTGAAGGTATCTAGTAGGCAGTTACCTACTGAACAGCAGGATTTGCGGAGTCGATTGGACACCCCAAAAAACTTCACAAGAGGAGCCCAGGCCTTTCGGGTCTACTGTTGGGCCAGGAAGGCCAAACGAGACAGCGACAGTCCGCCAGCCTCTCCCCCAAAAATTTGCCAACAAGGCAACCACCTCGTGGGAGAGGAAAGGGAATAAGAAAGGACGAGGACGACGAACGGCTGCAGAAGCCGTTATGTCGCGTAACAATAGGACAAGGAAGGTGGCTACACGTGGCCGCAAAGGCCGCAACTGGAGTCTCCTCTCCCAATCCAAGCCCAAAAGCCAAGACTTCTGAAATACCTTCAGGTGAATCCTCACTACGCCAAGGCAGCTTCAAACGTCCCAAGAGGCAGATTTGGCCTCTGCATACTTTCCGGGTGAAGAAGAAATGGCGCCAACAACCGAAGCAATAGCCCTCATCAAATGCTGTCAGGTGAGTGGTATACCATGGATCCTCTGCTGTGACGCAAATTCCCATTACACAATGTGGGGCAGCACGAACATCAACAACAGGAGTGAGTACCTCCTTGAGTTTATTAGTAGTAACAATATAAGCATTATCAACCGTGGCAATGAACCCACCTTTGTAAATGTTATTAGAAGGGAAGTTTTAAATGCTACTCTGTGGAGCCATGATATGACCAGCACCGTTACTAACTGGCACGTTTCAGGGGAGGAGTCAATGTCGGAACACAAGCACGCTGTATTCGACATTGGTCACTTTCCGAAATATATGCCAGCTTTTAGAAATCCCAGGAAAATGAACTGAGAGCTTTCCGTTTTATAATTGAGGAAGCTTGAAACAACTTACAGCAACCCATAATCATCGTGCAGGAGCTTGAGAAGGAAGCTGAACAGCTCCTCTCAGACATTAAAACAGCTTTCAGTGAGAGTTGCCCCCAAGGAAAGTAACGTACACAACACGATGCCTTGGTGGAACAAAAAGCTTGGGCAGCTAAGATGCCAGGCTTGGACGCTGTTTAATAAAGCTACGGGCGACTGGGACTCGTACGAAGTCGCTCTAACATCTTACAATAAAAATCGTAGGAAATTTAAAAGGGCTACTTATTGAGAACACTGTGAGAAGATTAAGCAGCGGTTCAACTACAAAAAGCCCTTTCTAGAGATCACAGAAATGTAATTGGCATTTAAAAAAAATAAAAAAAACAGTTGGGAGTTACATCACGCGGCCGGAAGAGACATGTAAATTCTTACTCGAAACTCACTTTCCTGGCTGCAAAGTAGGCTATCAATCACCACCTATAATGGCAGATTTACCGACTCTCAGCCGTAATGAAAAAAGCCTAGCAACAAAGCTCACCACTGTCAAACGAGTGCAAGCGGACATATCTAATTTCAACCCATTCAAGTCACCAGAACCGGATGAGGTCTATCCTTGTCTGTTACAGAAAGGGATAAATCATGTAGCCCGAGTCTTATCCACTTTATATAAGCCATCACTACTGCTCGGCCATATCCCAACTGAATCAATTTCGGCCACAAGGGGATACCCACAAGGAGATGTGATCTCCCCTCTCCTGTGGACCCTGGTCATAGATGACGCCCTTCAGTTAATGAAAACTAAGGGATTTGACACACAAGGGTCACCAGAACCGGATGAGGTTTATCCTTGTCTGTTACAGAAAGGGATAAATCATGTAGCCCCAGTCTTATCCACTTTATATAAGCCATCACTACTACTCGGCCATATCCCTACTGAATCAATTTCGGCCACAAGGGGATACCCACAAGGAGATGTGATCTCCCCTCTCCTGTGGACCCTGGTCATAGATGACACCCTTCAGTTAATGAAAACCAAGGGATTTGACACACAAGGGTTTGCAGATGACCTAGTTATTTCCATCACAGGGACGCACGAGAAAACAATAAGTATTACTTAATCAGGTTAAGAAAAGTTAAGAAAAGAAAAAGAGTTAAAATTGTTAAAGTTGAAATTAGAAAAGGAAAAGAATATAAACATAAATATGGCAGAATTAACAGTCGATCTTATTACTAGACTTATCGCGCAAAGCACAATTAGCTTGCAACAAGAAGTAGAATTAAGGTCTCGCGTTGAGGTGCACACGCGTAGAGAAGAGTGGCAGAGACTATTTATGAAACTATACAATACCAGGAGTCATTAGATGTGGTTAAATCCCTTCCGGCGATTCAGGAAAATTGAATGCTTATGTTAGTTGGAGGGAAGCAGCGCATAACGCAATGAGTTTGTATTTGAGTGGAGGTAGGAGATACTTTGCAGCATTAACAATTTTGAGAAATAAAATGATTCAAGATGCGAACGATTAACTTACCAACCATGGTGCAGTGTTGAATTTTGACGCTATAATTGCGCGATTAGATTTTTCATATTCGGATAAACGTCCCATACACATTATTGAGCGAAAGCTCAGCATTCTGCGCCAAGGATTTACGTCAGTTATTGGTATTGCAATTTGGTTAGCAGGATTAACCTTACTACCTAATAAAACTATTATGACACGTAATAGTTCTTCGGATATAGCTAAAGAGCTAAACGAAAAGAAGGGATAATGCGTTAAGGACATATATATCACAGGACAAAACGTATCTTTGAGGGACATAATATTTTCGATAAATCCTCAGGATTTGCCCGATGCGTTGGTAAAAGGACAGGAGCTGGAATCAAACAAGTAAAGGGTGTTATTTGCTCAAAGTTTTGGTAATGAAAAAAGTAGGTCTAGGATGACGACTTAGCCTAGCAATAACTTAAGATTTCCAACCAAAAATAACATCCCAACTAAAAATAGCATTCCAAAATCGGAACCCATGGACGTAGATCCACCCGTTTCTTAGATTATGCGATAAAAACTATAACTCAACAAGCTAGCAGGGTGGAAGGTATTTTAATCAAAATACTAAACCACAAACGAGTAATAGGGTAAATACTAATCAACCTCGGAATGAAAATATACAAGTATATTTATTGACTATTAGCTGGCAGTAGGTCATAGGGAGTAAAAACACAAGTTTTTTAAGTTTTTCCCAATATATTTCGGTTGCGCATCGGTAACCGTTCTCAAGGGCAACTGCAATTATATTATAAACAAATCTCACTTAAAAATTACATACACAATTTAACATAATCAATTATAAACATTTACGTAAATTAATTTACACGTCTGGCTGATTTGACGTGGAGCTTGATACTGTCGGTTTGTTTGTCAACAAGTGTCTGTAGATGTGTGCAATTTTATCAGTGTCCGTTTTTAGTTCATTCTTATGCTCGGCGGTGTGTTTATTATATGTAAAATTTCCAATGTTAGGCGTTTGGTGTAGCATTTTTCTTGTGCTAAAATTGATGCTCACTCGAAGTTTGGAGAATGGCCGCTAGATGCACAGTGGGCTATTAGTGCTGTTTTTTGGATACTTGAATCCTGACATTGTTTGAAGTCAGATTTCTGTTGTGATATTCTAGTTTTTTTTTAATTTTGACTTTGTTGTTCCTACGTATACGTTGTTACAGGTTTCGTTTTGTTTCCATTGGAGGTATTTGGACTTTGTCTTATTAAATGTCTTGTTTGAAGTGTTTTTGGGTTTCTGGGCTATTCTTATTTTCTCTATGTTGTAAATGTTTGATCTTGCTAGCCGTTCTGAGAGATGAGGTACAAACGAGGTGTGTTCAAAAAGTATCGCGAATTTTGAATTTTCGCGGGTACGTATATTCGAATATCGATTTTTTTGTGACGTTATGTTGGTACTCATGTCTCTCACTTATGCCGATAAGCTCGGCCATTTTGAATGTTCACTTAATTGTTGACAGGTGCTTTGCTTGCACGTGTTTTTACCTACTCAAAACAAAAAAAAAAAAAAAAAAAAAAATAATGGATCAAAGAAGCTGTATCAAATTTTCTGTGAAAAACGAAACTAAGTTCGCGGATCCATTCCGGATGTTGACTGTGGCATACGGAGAAGCTACTTTGGACCGAAGCAACGTTTATCGGTGGTGCAAAATGTTCTCAGAAGGCCGAGAAGATATGAACGACGAAGAGCATGCCGGATTCCCGAGAACTTCAACAACAGACGAAAAAATTAATGAAGTGAAGAAAATGGTATTGGCCAATCGTCAATTCACCATTGGAGAAGTTTTTGAGGACCTAGACATATCGATTGGCCCGTGCCATTCGATTTTTATCAATGATTTGGGTCGCCGCGAAATTCGTACCAAAATTGCTCAATTTCGACGCGACTTTTTGGCCAAAAACAACACACTAATGATCCCGCAGCCACCGTATTTCCCCAGATCTGCCCCCAGATCTTGTTCCCTAAACTGAAGAGGCCAATGAAAGGACGACGCTATGCTACGATTGACGAGATAAAGACGGCATCGAAGGAGGAACTGAACAAGATAAAAAAATGATGTTTAGAAGTGCTTCGAAAATTGGAAAAACCGTTGTCACAAGTGTATAATATCTCATGGGGATAACTTTGAAGGGGACAAAATAGATATTCATGAATAAATAATTTTTGAAAAAACACAAAATCCGCGATTTTGAACACACCTAGTATAGGACTGATTTATAAATTTTTGGTGTTTCGTCTTTCCGCAGGTTCTTCGTAGTTTTTGCTCTTTTTATTAAGGTTTTAATGATATTTTCTGGAAATATTTGAGGGTGTTTCGAGTGAAAATTGATGCTTTTGGTTTCTTATACCACCGCAGTTTTAATTTATATCCTCGTCTGATTACAATAGAATCAAGGTAGGGTAGTTTACCCTCTTCTTCTCATTCTATTGTAAATTTGATGTGTCCATTAAACGAATTCAGCGCGTTTAGTGTATTCTGTATCTCGTCTTCGCGTATGATTACAAAAATTACATCGACATATTTCCTTATGAATCTCTGCTTCTGTCCACGTTCCTCCATCGTCTTGTTAAGTAGTTCCTCCATTATGATATCCGCAATCACTGGTGAAGCAGGGATCGGCATTCCTTTCAATTGGACGTATACCGTGTCCTTGAATTTAAAGTATCTACTTTCTTCTATACAAAATCGTAATACCTCCATAAATATTTGTTTCGGCATTTTGGTAAATTCTTTTATAGTCGTCCATTTTCTTTGTATAATTTCAAGTGCTAAATTTGTTGGGATACTGGAAAACAGCGAGACCACGTCAAAAGAAATTAGTTTTTCGTCTTCATATATAAAAGTATTATTTATCTTCTCTTTGAATTCTAATGTATTTTTTATATTATAGTTGGAGTTTGCAGTTACGTTTTTCAATATATTAATGATGCAGACAGTCCGTATGATGGTGAACTAATCGCTGAGCATATAGGTCTGAGTGGAGTCCCTGCCTTATGCGTTTTTGGGAGACCATAAATTCTTGGTGGTAGCGCTGTATTTGTGGTTAACTTGTTTTTCTCAGCTTTGGAAATACATCCTATTTTAAAAAGTTTTTCGACTAGATTGTTGTTTTTGGTATGTAATCTCGGTTTTATTTCCGACGATATAGAATGAAACAAAATTATGTGTTATATAATTGTTAATTCTATAGCATTCGCATGAGTAGTGCTACCTCCGTGGGCGTGTAAAATTTGTTTTCCTCGAAACTATGCTCAAACGTCTTTGAGTTATTAATATTTAGGGCTTCATTCTCTATTATGAAACGAACGTTCATTTCACCTCAGAGACGAATCGCTAATGTATTTGCATTATGTAAAACGATGGAAACTTATCATTTGACAATTGCTTTCGCCTTGCTGTTTGACATAAACTAAGAAACGTAAAGGCCGAATGAAAAAGATAAAGAATGCCATTGCTGGACGAACTCGTTTGGAGGCGAATTGTTCATCTGAGCTATCGCTCGCAATACAGAATGACGCCCTAAGTTCTTTTTCTTTGCCAAGGAACCTATAGACCGAAATATACCCCTGGCTTTAGACCCGGACGGCCGGGGTTTATTACAAACCTTCTAATCCAGGGTGTTATGTGGACCGTGCCTATTGGATGATTTGCAGCCAGGGGGTATTCTCGGCTCTATTTGAACGGAACCTTCCCGATACCGGGCCGCTACTGGAAGTAACGACCTTACCTCAGCATGGGGCGCTGTTGCGGCGGACGATTTTTATCCCCAGCCTTACCACCCCAAGTTAACACCGTAGATTAGTTGGAGGACTGCGAAAAATTCTTATCAAATTCGAATGGGCATATTCCCTGCTATGATGCAGGTGACCGGTGGAACGATTATAGAATGGCTAAGAATAGTCTTTGAGGGTTGCATAAAACTACACCACGTTTAGCGGAAAACGAAAGCGGGAAAAGCCAGTCATCAATGGAAAAAGCAGCTAGAAGCAAAAGAGCCAACGAAAACCAAAAGAATTTCTGCGCGTATTGATGACAAGTATGTTTTTTAAATAAATAATAACTGCCTTTAACAGCCAAATGTTGCACTGTATCTTAAAAATAAATTGAAACTGTAGCTTTCCACACCAAACGGTTTTTATTGCAGGGTTGATATAAAACAGTGTATGGAATTCGACAAGCAGAAAAATAGCGAAGGGAAAGAAGAACAGGGGCGTCCCACCCATTACCATCACCCCCACATAGGCTGAAGAAGCCATCCGTAAGGCCAAGCCCTTCACGTCAATAGGCCCCGACGGAAAAGCCATGCCAATGCTTAAACACCTTGGCGATGAGGGAATAAAATACCTCACACACGTTTTCAACCAAGTTACAATCATTTCCTAATCTGACGACTGCACAATTATAGCTACAGGACCTGGCCATTCAATTGATGAATTAGTTTCTAAAATAAACAGCTATCTCCCCATTCTTTCCGGTTTCTTCACCTCGCGCAACTTCGCATTATCACCGACAAAATCCACGGTCCCCCTGTTTACGACGCGGAAGGAACACATGTCGCAAATATTGGACGTACGCGTCGATGGTGTCACACTACCGACTGTCAGTCATCCAAAGATATTAGGGGTAACGTTCGATAATACTCTAACCTTCAAAGCTCATGCCACCGAGATTGTTTCTAAAGTACAAAGTCGCAACAAAATCCACAAGTCGCTTGCCGGCAGCACATGGGGAAAAAATAAAGAAACGTTGCTAACCACGTACAAAGCAACTGGCCGGCCGCTCATGAGCTACGCGTCACCAGTCTGGTCGCCTGGTCTTAAAAATACACACACTGCAATCAGAACTGTCACCGGATGTGTTCTTATGACCCCCGAACACCATCTACATAGTGAGGCCAAAGAGCTCAATATTAAAGAGCACAACGAAATGCTGAACAAGCAGTTCTTGCTTAATTGTCACAAACCAGGGCATCCTAACAAAAAACTGCTTGATTTAGCACCGCCTCCACGGGGATTAAGGGAACATCTCCTAAAGCACTATGACGAGATCCGGCACCTGCCAACACAGCCATTTGATCCAGGCAAGCATAAGCAGGCCCTTAGCCAAATCCACACAGAATCGGTAAACACACTTGCAAAAAGCACTTGCAAAAGAAGAAAGCACATTGCTAAGGGAGACACGAGTCACCCTGGCCCAACTTCGTTCTGGATACTGTAACAGGTTAAACTCTTACTTGTCCAGAATCAACCTCGACATACCTAATGTATGTCCTGTGATGTGATGTGTCCCCACATGCCACCAACCATCTTTTCAATTGTAACGTGGAACCTACGCCTCTAACACCCATCTCCCTATGGTCCGCCCCTGTTGAAACAGCCAGTTTCCATGGACTCTCGTTAGAGGACTTTGATGACAATTTGTGAGTGGTCGTGCTCATTGAATGGGGCGAAGCACTGTTAATACAAGAACAAGGACTGATTGTATTTTTAGCCAATTTAATTCCAACATAATGTTTTTTACATTTATTAAAGATTCGTGACTACAGATGGTGACATTTTGGGACAACAAGTGAAAGGAGTTGGGTTCAAATCTGAACAGCTTGGGCGGGTCACAAAAGGACGGTCCGAGGCGGAATAAACATTGGTCTGACTTACGGTAGGTACCACGTATTTTTTTATTAAATATGGTTTTTATATTATTTTTTTTTTCTATTTTAAGTATTCATACTCGCGCAAAATATGTAGCCTTAAAACAAGTGCAGCAAAGAAGTGGAGGTAGGAGGCGATAAGGGCGGCCAACGAATTGAAGCCCGGAATTTTAGTAGCCCTTCAAAACCTCACCACTTTATTTATGCAATAAGTTCAAGTAACTGTAAAATAATAATAGTAAAACTTTGACTTTTAACATAAAAGTAAAGATATAATATTTGTATAGATTTGCTGTTAAATCAAAAAGCTGTAAAATTAAATATTTGAAAAAAGTAGTAAAATTTTGAAGTTTATTATAAATTCGAAATAAGTAGTAAAATTTTAATATTTATTACAAATTTTAGAATAAGTATTAAAATTATGAAATTTGTTCGGGGACAGCAAATAAAAAACCGCACTGTTCAAGTTTACGTGTTTATGCTTTATTTGCCTTGAGTGAACTTACATATAATATTATAAAAGAGAAGTGCTAAGTAGATAGCTGTATGTATGCACATCTTAATATAAGAGAGAGCATAATAACTTACAATGCTCTATAACCTTGAATATAGGCATTGACTTCAAATGCCGGTATAATACATGATTTATTTTTATGTTACAGTTAGTGCGTGAATAAATAGAGTGTATACATACATGAGCACTATCTTAACAACAGTAGTGCGTAAAGAAATGAAATGCATAGATGGGCACTCTCACCCAACATACTCCCCCCGTTGAAGGGTTCTTAAACCTTCAAGCGTTTTCCATTGAAGGTAGAGGAGCGAGCTTATTAATGGCTCTTCTAAGAATTCCCTTTTTTGTTTGTAAGTCAACTACTCTAATTTTTCCATCAGCACCCGGGCTTGGTCGGCCACCGTGGTGTGATGGTAGCGTGCTCCGCCTATCACACCGTATGCCCTGGGTTCAACTCCCGGGCAAAGCAACATCAACATTTTAGAAATAAGATTTTTCAATTAGAAGAAAATTTGTCTAAGCGGGGTCGCCCCTCGGCAGTGTCTGGCAAGCGCTCCGATTGTATTTCTGCCATGAAAAGCTCTCAGTGAAAACTCATCTGCCTTGCAGATGCCGTTCGGAGTCGGCATAAAACATGTAGGTCCCGTCCGGCCAATTTGTAGGGAAAAATCAAGAGGAGCACGACGCAAATTGGAAGAGAAGCTCGGCCTTAGATCTCTTCGGAGGTTATCGCGCCTTACATTTATTTTTATTTACCCGGGCTTGCACTTGCTTCTTCTTTGTTCCACTTCATACGCTGCTGAAGCTCTCGCAAGTAGTCGTGTTTCCATTGTTGCCAAAATTGATTTTTTAGAAAGGTAAGTTATTGAAAAGATGTCAGTGAAGCCATGTTTCTGTTCATATCGACTTTTTCAAAGGGTACAGCCTTAAGTGGTTTTCTTATTAAAAGGTGCCCTGGCGCTGCACGGTGTGCCTGAAGCAAGTTTAATTGAAGGGTCAAAGCACAACCGATTTTCCCGTGGATTCTTATTTTATGGACCAAATTAAGTCAGAATCCAAAGTTTAAGCTTTTTCTACTGAGCCGTTTTTGAGAAAATTCGATTTAAATTTTGAAAATAGGAAAATATCAGTACTAACTTCTTTGATCTTTTTTGATTTGTGGTCAGATTTGGCTCATATTTCGAACACATAATACATACAAGAATAGAAATCGACCTATGCAAAAAAATTGCCGCTAGGTGGCGCATGGAACGAGATATTCGAAAAATTCGTATTTGTGGTCCGATTTGGATCATATTTGGAACAAAATCGACTTATGAAAAAAAATAACCGCTAGGTGGCGCAAGGATCGATATATTAACAAAAATCGTATCGAAAGTTTTGAATATCTGGATCTTTGCGCCACCTAGCGGCAATTTTTTTCGCAGGCTGTTTTCTATTCATGTATGTATAATGTGTTCCAAATATGAGCCAAATCGGACCACAAATACGATTTTAGTGAATATCTCGATCCATGCGCCACTTAGCGGCAATTTTTTTGCATGGGTCGATTTCTATTCTTGTATGTATTATGTGTTCCAAATGTGAGCCAAATCGGACCACAAATCAAAAAAGATCAAAAAAGTTAGTACTGATTTTTTGTTATTTTCAAAATTTAAATCGAATTTTCTCAAAAACGGCTCGGTAGAAAAAGCTTAAATTTTGGATTCTGACTTAATTTGGTCCATAAAATAAGAATCCACGAGAAAATCGGTTGTGCTTTGACCCTTCAATTAAACTTGCTTCAGGCACACCGTGGCTGGCCCGTCGTTGGGGTCTGTCGAAAGTGCAATTATGGGACGAGAATTTAGAATTGCTACAATTTCTACAAGAAGCGTTTGAAGCTCTTCGTATGTTAATTTTGCCTGCCCCATGTTTTTTACTAAAAGTGTTTTTGCAGATTTTACCGCTGCCTCCCAGAGACCACCGAAGTGCGGAGCTCTAGGAGGTATGAATCGAAATTCTAGGCCAACTTCGTTGCTGTAATGCAATACTGCATTCAGAGACTTTTCGTTAAAAGTGATCAGTTTGAAATTATTTGAATTTATTATGCGCACCCACAAAGTTTGTTGCATTGTCGCAATATAAACGAGATGGTGTGCCACGCCGAGATAAGAATAGTTTTAAACACAGCAAAAAAGCATTCGTTGAAAAATCGGAGACAAGCTCAATTTGAGTGGCCTTTGAAGAAAAACATACGAAAAGGGCTGCATATGTCTTATATGGAGGCTTGCCTCGAATACAAAACGAAGCAAGAAGTGGGCCGCAAAAGTCTAGTCCACATACGGCAAAGGGAATCTGAGCAGTTACGCGACCTGCGGGTAACTGCCCCATGATTTGGCTTATAAGTATGGGTTTATAATGGAAGCAATGTACGCAATTGCGTACTGTTTTACGCACAAGAAGACTAAGTAAAACCTTTGCTCCTGCGTGTAGATTTGATTTATGCAAAAATGAAATATACAAATACGTGAAACGGTGAGTTTTCGGAAGAAGAGCTGGATGCTTCTCTTCATAAGGTATGTCAGCATTTCAAAGACAACCACCAACTCTAAGGATGGGGAAGCTTCTGTTCCCAATTCTCATTTCCTGGAGGAACGGGGAAAGACGTTGAAGATTTGCCGTTAAAGGTTGGCCCTTCTTAAGGCTTTCGATTTCTTGTTTGTATTCAAGACTTTGTATATAGGACACGATTCGCCAGAAGGTTTGGTCAAGTTCACTTGAAGATGTATGAACTGCCTTCTGTGCGAAATATTTTGCACTGGGCGGAACACGATTGAAAATTCAATATATATATGAAATTATGCGAAGAACTTTACGAAACGAGGAGCAGCGCCCAATGATAGTGTTAAAAATATCTTCTTGCCTATTTTCAATGTTACACTTGAAAGTTACAACATTGCGACGTTCTAAGCTTGGTGTTTCAGTGTCCGTATCTAGCGCAGGCCAATTATCTTCGTTTAACTGAAGGAATTCTGGTCCTGATAACCACACGGTTTTGAGCAGCTGTGATGCGCTACATCCCCGTGAAATAATATCTGAGGGATTACTTTTTGTTGGAACATGCCTCCAACAAATGTCCTTGCTATTTTCTTGAATCTCTGAAACACGATTTGCAATGAAACAGTTTAGTGTCGATGCATGCTGTTTCAGCCAGTGCAAGACAACTTTTGAATCTGACCAAAAGTAAACCTTTTTTACGTAGTTCTGAAGCTTTTCTTTGATGTGATTCCACGTTCGTGTAAGCAACAATGCTGCACCTAATTCTAGTTTTGGTATAGACTGACTTTTGATGGGAGCCACTTTTGATTTAGATATAAGAAGAGAACATTGAAAAGAACCTTGTGCGAGCGTTCAAATGTAAATCGCGCAGCCATACGTACGCGATGATGCATCTGCGAAACCATAAATTTCGCTGACACGGTTCGGAAAGGTGAAAACAAATCTAGGAACTTTTATTTTGTTGATTTGTGGCAAGTCCTTTGTTATTTGCAACCACAAATGGGCTAGATCCTTTGGAAGGGGATCATCCCAATCAAGTTGTTGAATCCACAACTCCTGCATAATAATTTTGCACCGAATTGTGATTGGGCTCAGCAAACCCAATACGTCGTATATTCTAGCAACGCATGATAAAATAGAACGTTTGGTATTTTTTTCATTGCTAACAAATTCGAAGCGAAAACAAATCACATCAACACTTGGCTTCCATGCCATACCCAGTGCCTTTGTAATAGTTTCATCGCTTTCCTTTAAAGGGATTTCGTTTGTTTTGTCAGAAATTACCTTTAAACTATTTGAGTTCCACTTGGCTAAGTGAAGTCCTGAGCGAGAGAGCAGTTCAGTGACTTCATTTCGAATTTCCTCCAGCTCTTTTTCACTATCAGCCCCAGTTAACAAATCATCCACGTATAAGTCCTCCTTTAAGACTCTACAACCAATGGAGTAGATGTCGCGAAAGGAGTCATTGATAAAGAACAGGAATCTAATGGCAAGGAAAGGGACTGAGGACATACCATATGTTACGGTATTTAACTGGTATAAATTTAGAGGTTCGTCCATGCTTTCTCTCCATAAGATTAACTGAAAGTTGTGGTCACTTTCGTTAATTAAAAACTGCCGATACATTTTCTCAATATCGGCTATTAAAGGGTAACGATTCAAACGAAAAGACAACAGAGTTATAAGCAACTCTTGTTGAATGGTGGGTCCTACCATCAAACTGTCATTGAGTGAACGATGAGATGAAGTTGAGGCTGAATCAACGACTCGAAGCTTTGTAGTGGTACTTTCTGGGCGTAAAACACAGTGATGTGGAATGACATAGTGTTGACGCTCAAGATTTGTTTTGCTGACTATCGATATGTGCCCTAAACTCTCGTACTCGTGCATGAACTCGCAGAACATTTGATGTAATGAATCATTATGAGACAAGCGGCGCTCAAGCGACAGAAATCTTTTCCGCGCGTTTTTAAATGAGTTTCCTGAAACTTCTGGAAATTATTTTAAGGGTAGGCTGACTTGCAAGCGCCCACTAGCAGTGACTGCCACATTGTCACAGGAATGTTGTTCACAACGCCTTTCTTCTTCCGTTAATGGCGATCAGTGTTGAGCAACTTCCTCCATCTCCCAGAATTTGCGTAGCAATTCGTCCAGAAGCTGTCGCTACGTTACATATGGGCGATCGAGGCGGCTCGGTTTTGAACTCAACTTTTCCGCCAACTATCCACCCTAACGCAGTGTATGTTAAGGAAGGTAAACCTTTGCCTAAGTAATACTTTCGGGATAGAGAATTTCGAAAAATACTTCTGTGCTAATCAATATATCAATTCGTTGAGGCTTCTTAAACAAGGGGTCTGCTAAATTGATCCCTTCGGGAATATTCCAGTTATCCGTTCGTATATGATTGCATGGTTATTTTGCTGATATACATTTGTTAATAGCAAACCGTGCAGAAAATTCAAAATCAGTAAATCGTGACCGAATTGTAGCAACAGCAGCACGTTTACTTTGGGTTTGAATACCCCATATACCTGAAATATATTGATTGAAATGCAAACGATTGAGTTACAAGCGTTTTGCAGTTTCTTCAGTCATGAAATTTACTTCGGAACCGGAATCTAAAAGCGCGCGAACGGGTTGAAAAATTCCAAACTTGTCTTTTACCATGACAATAGCAGTGGGTATTATGGCTCTTCTGAATGACTGAGTAACCATGGACATAGTAATCTGCAGTGTAATAGCTTTGGCGCCGAAAGGCATTAAATTTAGTAGCATGATTAATCGAAGCTACTGCTGAAGGTTTAGTGACAGAAAAAAACATGAAAGTGTGTGTGGTGAGACGCTTTGCACACACGGCATTTAAATGTAGATGGCCATTTCGAGACTGCATGTCCTTTGCGCAAACAGTTCAAATACATTCCTGAACGCTTGACAAATTCAAATCGCTCATTAACGGGAAACGCGAGGAACTCAGGGCAACTTCCGATGACATGTTCTGCATGGTGACTTGGAGTTGACGAATGTATGAGATCTTTTGGGGATAGATTTTGTCTTGACCTCGCGTTGAGGTTCGAGAGACCCATAACCTTTAATACGACTTTCTAAAAGCTGACAACGCCTGCTAAGAATGGTATAGCATTGATCACAAGTCTGATTTCTACTTATGTACCTTTTAGAAAATAAATGTAAATGTTTCCTTCTTTGCAGTTTTTCCCAATAAAACCAAAAACAATAATTGAATAACAATTATCACTTAAAGGTGTTAAGCTCATTAATTCTTAAAAATCGTATGTAAAATTGAACACACCATTAAACATATAAACATATAACTATATAAACTGAGCACGAAGTTTAAATGTAGTATACAAGCAATCTTCTGCAGTGAAGAGGAGTGGTACAATACCAATAACAACAACAAGGACGGGACTGTCTTCGGCTGTGCCGAAGACTTCATACCTTTCATGAATGGGGCTGAACAATAATCTTATCCCATTCGTAATCTCCGAATAATCGGATTTATAAGATAAGAAATATATAGTGAACAAATCTACATACCTAAACGATTTTTAAGATAAATATAAAACAAAAAATAGGTAGGTACTTTGTGTGAGGGTGCAAAGTTTCAGGTTTGGGTCTGCGTGTAAAAACTATGATTACGAATCACGTATTTCAACAATATATGACGTAAACGTAACTATTTGATGAAGTTTTATGAATTTTGAAGCTTCTAGCCGTAAAAAAGGGGCAAAAAATACAGTTTATATGGGGTATATAATATATGTACCACCGATCTCTATGATTTTTTCAGACAACAATATATGCTATATACGTAAGCATTTGGTGAAATTTGAAGCTTCTAGCTGTTAAAATGGGGCAGAAATTTCGCAAAGTTTCTTATCTGAACAATCGGTTGTATGAGATATATACTATATATACCACCGATCTCAATGATTTTTTCAGACAACAATATATACTATACACGTAAGCATTTGGTGAAATTTGAAGCTTCTAGCTGTTAAAATGAGGAAGAAATTGCGCAAAGTTTCTTATCTGAACAATCGGTTGTATGAGATTATATATACCACCGGTCTCTATGATGTTTTCAGACATCAATATATGCTATACACGTAAGCATTTGGTGAAATTTGAACATATCCAAACGATTTTTAAGATAAATATAAAATAAAAAATAGGTAGGTACTTTGTGTGAGGATGCAAAGCTTCACGTTTTTTGTGGTCTGAATGTAAAAACTAAGCCTACGAATCACGAATTTCAAAAATATATGACGTAAACGTAACTATTTGATGAATTTTGAAGCTTCTATCCCTAAAAAAGGGGCAAAAATGACAGTTTATATGAAGTATATAATATATATACCACCGATCTCTATGATTTTTTCAGACAAAAATATATGCTATATACGTAAGCATTTGGCGAAATTTGAAGCTTCTAGCTGTTAAAATGGGGCAGAAATTGCGCAAAGTTTCTTATTTGAACAATCGGTTGTATGAGATATATACTGTCACGGATATTACCACCCCTAAGTTATCCCATCACTAAGGCGATGCTAAGGCCATGCCAAGCAGTATTTACGTTAATAATCAAATCAAGTATACACATATATAAGGCAGCCCAGAGAGATGTCACACACAGATGCATTTACTTATACGGCTATGTGCGCGCGAGAGACTGTTAACTACAAACATTCACATCAATAATTCAATCTTTATGTATCTACATAAACGAATAAATAATTGCGTCTACACATATGTACGTATACGAGCAGCGGAGCGGCAATGCACAAACACATGCATATATCTTATCTCAGTGGTCACAAGAGAGGGCAATAATTTGTGCACGTAGTTGTGGCTGGCGATTTTGTAGCCGAAACAACTAGTAACTTCTGGAAATCGAAGAGCCTAGAAGTATGCAGCGTAAACTATAAAAGCAGTGCAGGCGAGTAAGAAGTAATTCAGTTTGATTTGAGTTGATCAGCAATTACGACTAAGAAGATATCTAGCGAGCAATACCAGTATTATTTTGATTAGTGGAGTTTCATTTGAGCTATCAGTTTGGTTATTAAGCTATTCGTTGCACAGTTTGAGTGTTATTGTGAAGCATTTTAATAAAGGCCATTTTTTTCCATTATTCAATATTGGAGTTATTTATTCAACAGTTTAGCGATACGAACCTAGCAAAAGGGGCAAATAAGAGGATTTGCAGCAAATTCGTTACAATTGGTGTCAGAAGAGGAATTGTTGAATAAATTCCGGAGGACAACAAGGACATGGCAAAGTTAAGTGAATTGAAGATCCCGCAACTGAAGAAGGAGTTGGAGAGCCGTGGATTGAATACAAGCGGCGTTAAACTCGAACTTCAGGCACGGCTACGAGAAGCAATGGAAGCAGAAGGAATTGATGTGGAAGAGCATGTCTTTCATCTTGATGGCGAGGAGACAACAAAAATTGAAGAGAAGAACGAAACACCGCAGACGGTTACCAGTACAGATTTGAACATGATTTTAGCTGCAATATCTGCTCAAACATCGACAGTGTCATCTCAACTGGCAGAACAGCAGACATATATGGAATCGCAGGAGAACCGTATAACATCCAAGATGGAAGAACAGAAGACATATATGGCATCACAACTAGAATCGCAGGAGAACCGTATAACATCCAAGATGGAAGAACAGAAGACATATATGGCATCACAACTAGAATCGCAGGAGACACTTTTAACATCCAAGATGGAAGCACAAGAGGCACGTATAACAGAAATATCATCACAAATATCCACAAATATGTCATCACAGCTGGAAGAACAAAAGACATATATGGCAACCCAACTGAAGGAACAAGAGGCACGCATAACAGTACAACTAGAAGCACAAGAGGCGCGTATATCATCAAAACTCGAAGCGCGCATGGACGAAAAAATAATGCAGTTTGAAGAAAAATTCGAGGCAGAGGTGGATGCGTTGAGAGGTCGTATACAGGAATTGCAACTTAATCGGCCGGCTGCTTCAGCGAGTAATACAAAGGTAAAAACTCCATCTTTTGACGGTTCTGTTCCTTTTCAGGTCTTTAAGCTACAGTTTGAGAAGACCGCAGCAGTGAACCAATGGAATGCTGAAGATAAAGTTGCTGCACTGTTCGTGGCATTGAAGGGGCCAGCAGCCGAAATCCTACAGACGATTCCCGAAGGAGAGCGGAACAACTATGAAGCATTGATGGCCGCTGTCGAGAGACGTTACGGAAGCGAGCATAGGGAACAGATATTCCAAATTGAGTTGCAAAACCGTCACCAAAGAGCGAATGAGACTTTGCAGGAGTTTGCCTCGGATGTTGAAAGGTTGGCTCATCTCGCAAATGCGGACGCACCCGTGGAATACACCGAGAGGGTAAAATCCAGAGTTTTATAAATGGCATACGGGACGTGGAAACGAAGCGAGCTACATACGCAAACCCAAAGCTCACATTTGCTGAAACGGTATCACATGCATTGACTCAGGAAACTGCCTCCCTATTAAGTAAACCAGCATATAAGGCTCATCGTGTAGAAGTAGAAAGGCCAGAATGGGTAGACACAATTTTGGAAGCACTGAAGGGATCACAACAGAAAAATGCCGGAGTTATTAAGTGTTTCAAGTGCGGCAACCCAGGTCATATTGCACGACATTGCAGCACCGGTCCGAATAGCTCCAACAATGTGGGTGGCCGTAAACGCAGAGCTGAAGGAGATGAGCAAATCTCCAAGTCCACTCAATCGTTAAACTAAAGCGAGTCAGCCGCAAGGGGCGACAGCTGGCTCCCTCAATTGAATGCCCCATAATCTCTATCTCACAAATTGGAAGAAGGTCAAACAATCTTACTGTCGGAGGACATGTGGATGGAAAGGAACGTTTACTGACTGTAGATACGGGTGCATCTCATTCCATCATTCGAGCGGATTTAGTCAACAAGAAGATAACACCATTGCATGGAGCAAGATTGCGTACAGCCACTGGAGAAGACAGCACGGTTCTAGGAGAAGTATCATGTGAAGTCGCAATTGGGAACGTCACGGTAGTACACAATTTTATAGTGGCAGAGATTGTTGATGAAATCATAATTGGAGTGGACTTCTTAATCGACCAGGGCATCAAGATCGACATGCAAAGCAAGACGATGCGATATAAGAACATGGATGTACCACTTAATTTCGGCTACGAGAGAGGCTACAGCAGTAAACGAGTGCTGGTGGAAGAGAGTCAGCGAATACCACCAAAATCCGAAGCAGTCATCTGGGCAAAGGTTGATGGAGATTGTGGGACAAACAAATTGTGGGTTGTCGAAGCAGCAAACAGATCAACACTGAACATACTTGTAGGAAAAACCCTGGCTATGACAAAACAAGATGGACGTGTTCCGGTAAGAGTACTCAATGAGTTCAATTCACCACTCAAACTGACTAAAGGAGCTATTTTGGGAAAATGCCAAGAGGCTGAAGTAATTATTAACTGTGAACAGCTCCAGGAACACGTTTCAGCCAGTAATACTAATCTTTCAAATGACATCACGGCATGGACGCAGGGGCTAGAGGAAGCATATCAGAGTAAGGCAAAACAACTGCTCCTAAAGTACGCGAACATATTTGACCAGGATGGTTCTAAACCAGGCCGCACCAACGTTGTGAAACATCAAATTGACACTGGAGATGCGAGGCCGATCCGTCAAGCTCCACGTAGTGTTCCACTGGCGAAGCGGCAAGTTGTGAGTCAAATTATACAAGAAATGAGCGACAGCGGCGTCATCGAACCATCAGCTAGTCCCTGGAGCTCACCGGTAGTACTTGTAAAGAAGAAGGATGGAAAAATGAGGTTTTGCGTGGACTACCGGAAGTTGAATGACGTTACGAAAAAGGATAGCTACCCATTGCCAAGAATTGACGACACTCTGGACTCGCTCTCTGGTACGAAATGGTTTTCCACACTGGACTTGAAAAGCGGCTACTGGCAAGTGGAGGTAAAGGAAGAAGACAAAGAGAAAACAGCCTTCAGCGTCGGAGATGGTCTTTGGCAATTTACAGTAATGCCCTTTGGACTATGTAATGCACCAGCTACTTTTGAGAGACTCATGGACCAGGTACTGAAAGGACTACATTGGAAAACATGCTTGGTGTACCTGGACGACATCATCGTATTGGGCAAGAACTTTGATGAACATCTTAAGAACTTGGAGGAAGTTTTCCAGAGAATAGCTGGCGCTGGTCTGAAGTTAAGTCCCAAAAAGTGTGCGCTGTTTAAAAAGGAAGTCAATTATTTGGGTCACAAGGTAACGACAGAGGGCATCTGCACTGCGAACGAAAAAATAGAGGCTGTAAAGGATTGGCCAAGACCACAGAACCTACATGAATTGAGAAGTTTTCTTGGGCTGTGCACATATTACCGCCGATTTGTACCAAATTTTTCCAGCGTAGCCCATAGCCTCCATGAGCTTACAAGAAAAAACAAAGCTTTTGAATGGAAGAAGGAGCAAGAAGTGGCTTTCCAAACATTGAAGGAGCGTTTGTGCACTGCCCCAATGTTAGCATATCCGATTCCAGGAGCAACATTTATTCTAGATACAGATGCGAGTGGATATGCTATAGGAGGCGTTTTATCACAACTGGCCGATGGACAGGAGAAGGTAGATGCATATTACAGCCGTTCGATTGGAAAACCAGAGAGGAACTACTGCGTTACGCGGAGAGAGCTGTTGGCATTGGTAGAGTGCGTCAAACATTTTCACAAATACCTCTACGGCCAGCGATTCCGTGTCAGGACAGATCACGCAGCGTTGAAATGGCTTCTGCAGTTCCGTAATCCGGAAGGACAATTGGCACGGTGGATCGAGCGACTACAAAGCTACGACTTTTCCATTGAGCATCGAAAAGGTAGTACCCATGGAAATGCTGATGCAATGTCACGAAGACCATGTAGTTTGGAATGCAAGCACTGTTCAAAAGCCGAGGCTAAAGAAGACATTATAGATGTCCGGCTAATGAATATAACATGTACAGATGAATGGGAAAAGGAACAGCTAAGAAAGTGCCAGCTAGAAGATGCAGATCTGTCACGTGTTATGCAAGGGCTCGAACGAAATGAAAGACCAAACAGAGAAGAGATGTCAGCAGAGAGTCCCATTGCGAAGTCATATTGGGCACAGTGGCACAGTCTAGAATTGATATCCGGTTGCCTTCATCGAGTATGGGAGAGTGAGGATGGTAAATACAAGAATAAACTGATAGTTGTTCCCAGAAAGAGGATTCCTGACGTGCTCAGCGAGCTGCATAATGGTCCAAGCGGAGGTCATCTTGGAATCACGAAGACGCTCGAGAAGATTAAACAGAGATTCTATTGGGTTGGTTGCCGTCAGTCGGTCACTGAGTGGATTGCGAACTGCGAGGTTTGCAGCAGAGCGAAAGGGCCCAGAACACGAAGTCATGGCCAGATGAAGCAATATAACTCAGGTGCGCCATTTGAAAGGATCGCCATGGATGTCGCAGGTCCATTTCCTACTAGTAACCGCGGAAACAAATACGTACTGGTGGTTATGGATTATTTCAGTAAATGGCCAGAGGTATACCCAATCCCAAACCAAGAAGCAGAAACAGTAGCAGAAGTGGTTAAAAACGAATGGGTTGCAAGGTATGGTGTACCAATGGAGTTACATTCTGACCAAGGCAGGAATTTCGAATCAGCTGTGTTCCAGGAAATGTGTAAGTCATTGGGCATTCGAAAAACACGGACAACTGCATTGCATCCTCAATCCGATGGTATGGTAGAACGATTCAATAGAACATTGGAGGAGCACTTAAGGAAAGTAGTAGACAAGTACCATAAAGAATGGGATACCCGCATACCATTATTCTTGATGGCTTATCGATCAGCAGTGCATGAGACAACGGGCCAAACCCCTGCAAAAGTAATTTTTGGCAATGACCTTAGACTGCCAGCTGATTTGAAGTTTGGGATAGATGCCAATGCGGAGAGAAATGTCAGGAAATCCACTAGTGATTTGGAAGAAGAGCTAAGAGAAATACATGATCTGATAAGGCAACGAACAAAGATTATGAGTGACAAGATGAAAGCCAGATACGATAAAGCAATTAATTCCGAAGGTTTTCAGGAAGGAGATTTGGTGCTGTTATACAACCCACAACGTAAAAAAGGTTTGTCCCCGAAATTGCAGTGTAATTGGGAAGGCCCATACAAAGTTGTAAAACGGATCAACGATGTAGTGTACCGCATACAAACCATCGGTAAACCACGAACCAAAATGAAAGTGGTCCATTTAGAAAGGCTGGCAACGTTTAGATCGAGAGATTTGTCTGATCGGGACGATCAGACTTAGGTGAAGGGCAGTGTCACGGATATTACCACCCCTAAGTTATCCCATCACTAAGGCGATGCTAAGGCCATGCCAAGCAGTATTTACGTTAATAATCAAATCAAGTATACACATATATAAGGCAGCCCAGAGAGATGTCACACACAGATGCATTTACTTATACGGCTATGTGCGCGCGAGAGACTGTTAACTACAAACATTCACATCAATAATTCAATCTTTATGTATCTACATAAACGAATAAATAATTGCGTCTACACATATGTACGTATACGAGCAGCGGAGCGGCAATGCACAAACACATGCATATATCTTATCTCAGTGGTCACAAGAGAGGGCAATAATTTGTGCACGTAGTTGTGGCTGGCGATTTTGTAGCCGAAACAACTAGTAACTTCTGGAAATCGAAGAGCCTAGAAGTATGCAGCGTAAACTATAAAAGCAGTGCAGGCGAGTAAGAAGTAATTCAGTTTGATTTGAGTTGATCAGCAATTACGACTAAGAAGATATCTAGCGAGCAATACCAGTATTATTTTGATTAGTGGAGTTTCATTTGAGCTATCAGTTTGGTTATTAAGCTATTCGTTGCACAGTTTGAGTGTTATTGTGAAGCATTTTAATAAAGGCCATTTTTTTCCATTATTCAATATTGGAGTTATTTATTCAACAGTTTAGCGATACGAACCTAGCAAAAGGGGCAAATAAGAGGATTTGCAGCAAATTCGTTACAATACTATATATACCACCGATCTCAATGATTTTTTCAGACAACAATATATACTATACACGTAAGCATTTGGTGAAATTTGAAGCTTCTAGCTGTTAAAATGGGGAAGAAATTGCGCAAAGTTTCTTATCTGAACAATCGGTTGTATGAGATATATACTATTTATACCACCGATCTCAATGATTTTTTCAGACATCAATATATTCTATACACGTAAGCATTTGGTGAAATTTGAAGCTTCTAGCTGTTAAAATGGGGCCGAAATCGCAAAAAAAAACATATATATACTATATATACTATATATACCATCATATATACCATCATATATATATATTATATATATCATCGATCTCTATGATTTTTTGACACAACAATATATACTATATACGTAAGCAATCGGTGAAATTTGAAGCTTATAGCTGTTAAAATGGGGTAGAAATTGCGAAAAGTTTCTTATGTGAACAATCGGTTGTATGAGATATATACTATATATACAACCGATCTCTATGATTTTTTCAGAAAACAATATAAGCCATATACGTAAGCATTCGGTGAAATTTGAAGCTTCTAGCTTGTAAAATGGGGCTAAAATTGGAGCAGAAAATTCTCGATTTACAACAGCACTGATAGAGTTAAACTCACGGAGAGCTCGAGCAATTGGAGCATTACTGGAATAGTGGGTTTTAAAATTGTCACAATAAAATGTATAAAAACTGCGAAGACACCTCCGAGGAATATTAAATCGAATCCTATCCACCATATATATACTATATATACCATCGATCTGTATGATTTTTTCAGACAACAATATATGGTATATACGTAAGCATTCGTTGAAATTTGAAGCCTCTAGCTCTTAAAATAGGGCAGCAATTACGAAAAGTTTCTTATCTGAACAATCGGTTGTGGGGGATATATACTATATATACGACCGATCTCATCAATTTTTTCAGGCAACAATATGTGCAATATACGAAATTATATGGTGAAGTTTGAAGCTTCAATCTGTTAAATTGAGTAAGATATTACAAAAATCCTCTTTTTCTGAAAAATCGGTTGTATGGAGGATATATGCTATAGTGGTCCGATCCGGCCGGTTCCGACAAATGTCTAATCGGACACCCAAATACACTTGCTCACCAAATTTTATGAAGATATCTCAAAAATTGAGGGACTAGTTTGCATACAAACAGACAGACGGACAGACAGACAGACGGACATGGCTAAATCAACTCAGCTCTTCAACCTGATTATTTCGGTATACTTAATGGTGGGTCTATTTATTTTCCTTTAAGGACTTACAATTTTGGGTTTCGTGACGAAATTAATATACCATTTCATTTTCATGAAAGGTATAAAAAGCACGCCTAGTACATGTCTCAAATTGTGCGAGAGCGTAAAAATGGGATAAAACTGAAATCAGCCAAGAAAGCAAATACAACACAATAGCCCAATGGTTAGGGGATTGCCATTTCAGCAGTTAGGCCGCGGTTCGATTCCCGGTAAAACCTGCTGAAATAAATAAACATTTGGAAATTGGCTGACGATGATGACGTGGCGATGTTCGAAATGGTACCATCGCAATATGCCAGTAAATGTTTTCTTCTTTTCAGTTTTTCCCCATAAAACCAAAAATAATAATTTAATAACAATTATCATTTATTGGTTTAAGCTCATTAATTCTTAAAAATCTTAGGTAAATTGAATGATTACATACAAAGTATGTAATACTGTGCAAAAGAAAAAAATATGCAAGGAAGGCAATTGAGATAAATTATATAACAACTAAGGCATGACATGGCTGAATGCGTTTGTAACACTTCAACCATGGTAGGAGTGCGGGTTCAAATCCCACTCCCGGGAGAAAAGGTTTTGAAGAGATTTCCAAGGTACAAACGAAACAGCTGTTGCCTTGTCCGTCCTGATGTCAGGTTGTTTAAATTTTTCCCAAATTATTTAATAAATTATAAATTTAAAATTGCTTCAAATAAATGTTTTCAGACATTGAAAAGCAATGAGGGCATTCCCGGCTTAATTAATACAAATATACAAAATTGGTTAATTCTTTGTAGTTCTATAAATAGAACAAAAGCAAAATACCAGTTTCTTTGAAATCGCCAACAAAAAGCATAACTTTAACACATGATTACATACAAAGTATGTACTGTGCAAAAGAATAAAATATGCAAGGAAGGCAATTGGGACACAGTTTATAACAACTAAGGCATTGGCTGAATGCATTTGTAACACCTCAACCATCGTAGGAGTGCGGGTTCAAATCCCACTCCCCGGAGAAGAGATTTACAAGGTATAATCGAAACAGCTGTCGCCTTGTCCGTCCTCATGTCACGCTGTTTAAATTTTTCCCAAATTATTAAATAAGTTATAAATTAAAAATTGCTTCAAATAAATGCTTTCAAACATTTAAAAGCAAGAAGGGCAATCCCCGCTTAATTAATACTGTAACGAATTTACTGCAAATCCTCTTATTCGCAACCTTCTACTAACGTATCGCTAAACTGTTGAATAAATAACTCCAATATTTAATAATGCAAAATGGCCTTTATTAAGGTACTTCACAACAACACTGATACTTCACAACCAATAGCTTGCTTAAATGAAACTGATTATACTGCTATTGCTCGCTAGATAGCGTCTTAAATCCAACTGATTGTCACAACTCTACTGTTGCTGCCTTTTATAGTGTTTGGTTTCCTCGTTGGCATTTCTAGGCGGTTCTGTTCTAGAATCTACTAGTTGGTTATCTGCTATAAGTTTATCAGCTATAACTACAGATGCACAATTTTTATAGCTTCTCTCACATGCGCGTGTATTTGTGAGCGACACTTCCACAATTATAATTGCATATCTCAGATAAGATATCCGCATGTGTTTGTGCGTTGCTTCTCCGCTGCGTGTACGTACATATGTGTAGACATAATGATTGAATTATTGATGTGCATTGTGCATACAGTCACTGCTTAGCATCGGCTTAGAGATGACAGTACCCCTTAGTGTTGCTAATATTCGTAACACTGCCCTCCATCTAAGTCTGATCGTCCCGATCAGACAAATCTCCCGATCTAAACGCTGCTAGCATCTCCAAATGTACCACTCTTCTACTCCGTAGTTTCCCAATGGTTTGTATGCGGTAGATGGTATCACTGATATTCTTCACAACTTTGTACGGGCCTTCCTAACTCCACCGACATTTTGATGGAACGCCTTTTAGCCGGTAAGGGTTGTATATCAGTACCAAATCTGCCTCCAAGAAACCTTCTGAATTATTGCTCTTGTCATACCTGTGTTTCATCCTACTACTCATTATCATGGGCCGTTCCCTCACACTCTGTTGTTTGGCCAATGAACTACTTCGCAGGGCTTGATCTTGACGAATTGGCTTTGCATAATCAGTATCGTGTTGACGTTTCACAACATTGGTGCGCGCTGAAAACCACCCTTGAATTCTCTCTGGAAAATTCTTTCAGTCGTTTCAGTGCGTCCATTAGGGTTTGTCAATGCCAGTGTTTTTCTCGCAAATACCTTCGGTTTTCATTTGTTTCGCCCATTCGTCCCATCAACCCTTTCTCGATCTGCTGCCTTTGACTTTTTGGTTTTTGTCGAATCTCTTTCACCAGCACTCGCTTACTGCTGAACCCTTGCTCAAAACTGAAGTTAAGTGGCACATACTTGTTCTTATACTGCATAATCCTTCTCTGCATATAGATCCTGATGTCATAGTCAACTAAGAAATCCACTCCCAATAACGATCTCTGCCACAACGAATTTGTGTAGAACCATGACCTCCCCAATTAAGACTTCACATACCACTTCTCCCTGGACTTGGTTATGCTCGCCAGTAATCGTACGCAATCTTGCTCCAGGTAATGGCTTTACTCTCCTGTTGACCAAATCAGATCGGATCAAGGAATGAGATGCGCCCGTATCGACATTCACTACACGTTCTTTCCCATCCACATTTCCTTTGACGGTAAGATTGCTCGATTTCCTTCCAGTTTGCGAGATAGGTATCACACGACATTCAGTTATTTTTCTTGCTAATAACAGATTCTCTCTAAATGCAACAATCTGTGTATGAAATCCGGTAGACCAAAATCCTCAGAAATAATTAAAGAAGAGATGGGTGTATTGCTAAGCTATCCAATTGTCACTAGGTGGAACTCCACATACGACGCAATGCAAAAAATTATTTCAAAGGAGGAAAAGCTATCCAGCTTATGTGTGAAAAAAAGATATAATTTACTTAAAGAATTTTGCTGCTGCTATGAAGCCTTTTGTTGATGCTTTAGACTTTCTTCAGGGTGAAATAGGAGTTTTCTATGGGAGCCTTATTCCAACTTTGGTGACAATAAAACAAAACTTGATCGCCCTATTATTAGCGGTGAAGGAAATTTCTTAAAACAACAACTTATAACCCTAAGAGAGAGATTGATTGTACGGTTTGAGAAATATTTCTCCTTATCTTCTGAAATAAACGGCGCAATTGTGGCCGCCATACTACATCCGGAGGTAAAACTTCAGTGGTATTTTCCAATAAGGGATTTAGCAAAGAAGACCATTGAGGAAGTTAAACAGTCATTGATTACATTACTGAAAACCGCTCAGCTGATATTAACGAGCTCAATGAATTTGATGACGTGGCCCAATCAACTATCAACACATTTTACGACTTTGGTACAGAACAGAATACTTTTGGTAGGAAACCAATTAATATCATAATTTGGTGTCCATTAAATTATTCATATTTGTAATTTTAGAACCGAATACAGGTGCTTTGAGTATTGAACGCGAGGTCAACATGTATCTTACAGACCCTTTTTTAACAATTTGAAGAAATTGAAAGTATTACCGCTATAGGAAAGTGCTTTCAGAAAAGCAAATACGCCATTGACAACTTCGGCACCTGTCGAGAGGTTTTTTTTAATTTGCAGGAATTATTAACGCACCCCGACGCCACGCTCTTTCCGAAGATCACTTTGAACTGCTGACTGTTATGAAGGCCAATTCGCATTTCCTGAAATGATTTATAAAATTCCTACTTTACATCTGTTAATTTGGTATTGTATTCCTTGGTGTTTTTTTTTAATTTAAAATACGTTTTCCTTTGCTGTTACATATTTCACAAATGCATTATAGAAAACAGGTTTCCGGCACAGATGTAAAATGTGTTCCAATAAAAAACAATTTGTGTTGATGAAATTGTAAATTTTTCGCATGAATTACATGGCTTTATATGGGAAAGGGTTTGGAAGTATGCTTCTAATATCCCTCACTAAGGTGTCGTTTGTGTGAGGGCTTAGCCGAGCACTATAGCGCCCGACTATGAGGCGCAGCGGTTTAGGACTGGCATCTACGCCGTTTCACCTCATAGGAGGACGGCGGAATGTCGGTGACCAAGAACTGCCAACCCCCTAATCCAGGGTGTTATTCGGACCATGCCTATTGGACGATTTTCAGCCAGAGGATAAATTCGAACGAAGCCTTCCAATACCGGGCCACTCCGGAAGTATTGATGGCCTTACCACAGTAAGGGCCGCTGCTAGGGTACTTTCCCCGTACATAATACTGAACCGCTCAGCCCGCCCTGTCGGGTAGGTGTTCGTGCGACCAAGATGAACGACTCATTATCTAATTGAAATAAGGACGACGATAATGGGAAGGCTGAGTCACAAGCCAAAGACGACAAAAATGCATTAAGCGATGCATCGGACTCGTGGAGCGAGAGTAGTGCTGATTCAATGAACTTCGTGTTGGAAAAGCATACAAATGAAAATGGAGTAGAAGAGTGGAGAAGGGTACTGGGGAGAAGAAGTAAGAGAGCCCGGTCGCAGTACCGAGCAGCACTAAGAATTGTTAAACGCCTGGGAGCAGTGGTCGACCCAACAGAAGCGGATATCGATGAATGGGCTCATGAGGCGGTAGAAGTAGGTCGCAGGCAGTTCAAAAGGTTTGCTGCGAGAAACTCTCGGCACTGCAACCGGTACGAGGTGGAAGAAGCGTCGAATGGCAGAATGAAGAGGCAACGTGCGGCGGAAGGCGAAAAGTCTGCTTTCAAGAGTCTGAGCGGACTCAGTCCCAGAGCCGCGAGGCAGGGCAGCCGCATAGACAAGATAAGTAGGCCTAAAGCTGTAAGACAGATGGCCCCAATAGCAAGATAGCAACTACTTCGAAAGCGGTAAGTCATAGGAAGGACATCGCCTGAAAGGTGGAGATCTGTAGAAAGGGAGCTTATTTGCTTAAGATGATACGGGAACAACCACGTAAGCCCCTGGTGTGAAGATGATAGCGTCCGCATCGCGAGCATGCTGTGGCTGGAGGAAGTGGTTCCAAACCTCCAAAGCCAAGGCACGGACGCGAAGTTCGAGGTGGTGGATAAAGCACAAATCCCCACGGTACCAAAAGTTAAAGTATGGATACCATGCGTGATGAAGTCGAAGGATACACTGCGACTTCTGCAGAATCAGAATCCGAATATACCGACACAAGATTGGACATTGGGATCTATACATTGATTTCCATTGTGCTTCAATATCACCAGGCTTAGCGCTATGATTCGAGCTCACCTGATATATGTTTAAAAATTAACTAAAAGATTCTGTAAAGCCCTTATCTAACCCAAAAAAAACACAATGATAACACAGGCCGACAGAATCTCAGACCCAGAAACCGGATTATATATTTTCGAAGGACTTTGATGCTATGAATCGAAATCTGGCCTCAAAATGTCTCTATCAGCTCTGGTTTTCGAGATATCCTAGCTTAAAAGTGCCTAACCCCTAGAAACCACCCCTACCACACCACAAAATTTCAAAATGTGATATCTCAGGGAAAAATATTTAAGCAAACTCAACGCCATTTGAAAGAAGAAGACTTGTATTTAAAGATGACATCCTTTAATATTGGTGAAAGAAAACATCTGCAAGACCACATAACCTCAAATATGGGCAAAACCGGTGTTTTTTTGCACTTTTAGGTTAGGATATCTCGAAAAGCAGAGCTGATAGAGCAATTCTGAAGTCAGATTTGGATTCAGAGCATCATAAACCTTCGAAAATATATATATAGTTCGGTATCTGGGTCTGAATGTTTGTTAAATTTTGTCGGCCTGTGTAATTTATCCATCGCCTTTGGCGATACAACTCTTGTGACTCGAAGAGATGCGTGAGCGGTTTTTGTCGGTATTTTTTAATGCCCGGAATTTTTAATTCCCCGGATGAGGGGAACATAGACACAAACACGACGTGTGACCCGATACCATCACCGCACAGAGGTTGAAGAAACCATGAAAAGAGCCAAACCTTTTAAATCAATAGGTCCAAATGGAGTAGTCATGCCAATGCTAAAACATCTTGGCGCTGAGGAAGAAAGCTATCTGACTCACGTTTTCAAGCCTGTGAAACCGGCTAACGAAGGTGAGTTATAACGACCGGTATCACTCCGTTCGCCAGTAGCGAGGACATTGGAAACCTTCCTGCTCCCTCAGTTTAGTGCGAATCTTCACCTAGCCACTCATCAACATGGCTTCCGCAAAATACATAGCACTACCGGCACTGTCAAACGCTTTTGACACTGTCAACCACGGTACTATACTCCAAGATATAAAAGATGAAGAAACGTTGCTAGCCACGTACAAAGCAATTGGCCGGCCACTCAACAGCAAATCTAAACTACGATGATACAATCTTACCATAACCTTCCTCATATATGGCGAGAAGAAATGAATTGCAAGTTATTTAAGGCAGTGCTTGTGTTTTAAAAATATTTTCTTATGGTCCAAAATTTTAC
The DNA here is from genome assembly GCF_040869045.1 of Eurosta solidaginis. Lineage (NCBI taxonomy): Eukaryota > Metazoa > Arthropoda > Insecta > Diptera > Tephritidae > Eurosta > Eurosta solidaginis. The sequence continues at coordinate 173,209,041 of NC_090319.1, read as the reverse complement.
TATGGCCTCACAAAATCACCGCTTGAATCGCAAAAATATTTTTTACACTAAGAGTTTTTCAATTACTTTTGCAATTCCTTTGAGGAATGGGAAACTCGAAAGTACTTTTTCCATTCCTTGTAATGTAATTGGAAAATTTTCAATTACATTTGCAATTCCTTTCGAATGTACTTGGGCAGAAATTACATTTGAGCAAAGTATTTTTTTTTTCCAATTACAAACAAAAAATTGTTTGTACTTGAGCCTCAAAAAACGAAATAACTTTTGGTATTTTTTTTTTTTTTTTTTGGGGAATTGAAATGTAATCAATTCCTTTGCTGTGGAGGAAACGAATTGATTACTTTCCTCAAGTTCATGTAATGGGGAATCGACGGGTATTGATTACCTAAAGTAATCATTACTACCCAGCTCTGCATAGGAGTATTACATATATGGTATAAGGCATAAATTGTTGTCCGAAATAATGTCATAACTCGGTTTCTAAACCATTTTAACAGCTAGAAGCTTAAAATTTCACCAAATGCTTTTGAATATGGCACATATTGTTGTTTGAAAAGATTGTATATATTGCTCATATATATAGCATATAACACATACATCCGGTTGTTCACATAAGAAGCTATTGGTGATTTCTGTCCCATTTTAACAGCTAGAAACCCAAAATTCCACCAAATGCGATTTGGATAAGATTATTGCCCAGCTCTATTCATGAAAGGTATGAAGCCTTCTGGTCAGCCGAAAACAATCCCGTACTTACTTGTTTACATTTAACTATAGAAAGTGGGCGTGGTAATCAACTTATTTTGGATTCTTGTGTTGGGCAATTTTTTCTGGAAAATGAAATATTGATAGCCAATTCCATCACCTTATCTTCATTTATAGTGCAAAAATATAAAAAAAAAAATGTGTTGTCCCTATTCATATTTCCAAGCTAAATCTGGAATCGTTCAGTTTTTCGCAAATAAGACAAACTGGCGGAATACAATTTATTGTAAAAGAACTACCTTTAACTGTTATTTTTATAGGGTGAACCATAACAAGAAACGCACTTCAGTACTGCTGATATAATTTATTTGATATTTGTCCCTATTATTTTTTGCAACACTGTATATAAACGACAAATTTTCTGTGTTTTTACTACCTTTATATTAAGTCCCTTTCATGTTTGTCCCCTCATTTCCATACCTATTTTTGACCCACGGAAAAGTCTTTTTCGGTAACTTCCCGTTGAGCTAGACACTTGACACTTAGAACATGGTTCAGATCTGGGGGACATTACAATACAAGTGAAAAAAAATCCGCTATGTGACGCACGGATCGGGATATACAGAAAGTTAATTTTAAAATGGAAATTTTGCGACCGACTTTTAACTAACTTGTCGGTGATCCAGAGACTTGAAACTTAGCACGCAGTTCGAGACTTGGTGACATTACAATTTACAGAAAACAAAATTCCTCTAGGTGGCGCTCTAAGTGAGATAACTAAAAATCCCTGAAAACGAGGGGAATCTTGCAATCGATTTTTGAGTAACTTCCCGGTGAGCTGGAGATATGAAACTTGAGCCGTAAGTCAGAACCCGGTGACAATGCAATATTTTATTAAAAAAATTCCGCTAAGTGGCGCATGGATCGAGATATTAGGAAAATTTATTTTAATTTGGAATCTTTCAATCCATGTTTAACTTATTTCCCGGTTACCTAGAGACTTGTAACTTAGCACATAGTTCGAGACCCGGTGACAATACAATTTATAGAAAATAAAGTTCCGCTAGGTGGCGTGCTAATTGAGATATCTACAAATCCCTGAAATACGAGGGGAATATTGCGATCGATTTTTGAGTAACTTGCCGGTGAGCTGGATACTTTAAACTTGGGCCGTGGATCAGAACCCGGTGACAATGCAATATTTGATCAAAAAGATTTCGCTAGGTGGCGCATGGATCGAGATATTAAAAAAATTAGTTTTGGTTTGGGTATCTTTCAATCCATTTTTAACTAACTTCCCGGAGACCTAGAGACTTGAAACTTTGCACACAGTTCAAGACTTAGTGACAATGCTATTTACAGAAAACAAAATTCCTCTAGGTGGTGCGCTAAGTGAGATAACTACAAATCCCTGAAAAACGAGGGGAATCTTGCAATCGATTTTTGAGTAAGTTCCCGGGGAGCTGGAGATATGAAACTTGAGCCGTAAGTCAGAACCCGGTGACAATGCAATATTTTATCAAAAAAAATCCGCTAGGTGGCGCATGGATCGAGATATCAAGAAAATTAATTTTAATTTGGGAATCTTTCAATCCATTTTTAACAAATTTCCCGGTTACCTAGAGACTTGTAACTTAGCACATGGTTCGAGACCCGGTGACAATACAATTTATAGAAAATAAAGTTCCGCTAGGTGGCGGGCTTATTGAGATAACTACAAATCAGCAGCCCAAGCACTTCCCTCAGTGCACGATTTTTAGATGTGTAAATTGAATAGCTGAAAACTGTGAAACTAACCATAGCAATACACAATGCAAATACAAGACACAAACCCTTCTGGTTAAATGCAATTAAATCCAACAAATGGCGCTGGGTGATGCACCACCGCCAGAGAATTGCGGCGACATCTGCTGGATATAATGGTCATATACATATAATCAGAAGGGTTTGTGTCTTGTGTTTGCAGATTTAGCTTTGTTGAACAAATAAATAAAGATACGAATTTTCACTTAGGAATTACTTGTTGAATTTTTACAAAAAAACTTTAACAATAGCTCTTGTAAAAGAATTTTGGGATTTAAAATTATAAAGGCAGATCGCGTGTTTAAATTTTAAAAAATAAATTAGTTAATCCCAAGTACATGGTTTGCCTTAAATTGAAAGATTGCACTCCACCCTTATAGTTTTAAATCCCAAAATTCTTTTACAAGTGCTATTGTTATTGCCATGGCACGGACGCGAAGTTCGAGGTGGTGGATAAAGCACAAATCCCCACGGTACCAAAAGTTAAATTATGGATACCATGCGTGATGAAGTCGAAGGATACACTGCGACTTCTGCAGAATCAGAATCCGAATATACCGACAAAATATTGGACATTGGTATCTATACATTCATTTCCATTGTGCTGCAATATCACCACGCTTAGCGCTATGATTCGAGCTCACCTGATATATGTTTAAAAATTAACTAAAAGATTCTGTAAAGCCCTTATCTAACCCAAAAAACACAATGATAACACATGCCGACAGAATTTTAGACCCAGAAACCGGATTATACATTTTCGAAGGATTTTGATGCTATGAATCGAGATATCTTAACTTAAAAGTGCCTAACCCCTAGAAACCACCCCTACCACACCACAAAATTTCAAATTGTGATATCTCAGGGAAAAATATTTAAGCAAACTGAACGCCATTTGAAAGAAGAAGACTTGTATTTAAAGATGACATCCTTTAATATTGGTGAAAGAAAACATCTGCAAGACTACATAACCTCAAATATGGGCAAAAACGGTGTTTTTTGCACTTTTAGGTTAGGATATCTCGAAAAGCAGAGCTGATAGAGCAATTCTGAAGTCAGATTTGGATTCAGAGCATCATAAACCTTCGAAAATATATATATAGTCCGGTATCTGGGTCTGAATGTTGGTTAAATTTTGTCGGCCTGTGTAATTTATCCATCGCCTTTGGCGATACAACTCTTGTGACTCGAAGAGATGCGTGAGCGGTTTTTGTCAGTATTTTTTAATGCCCGGAATTTTTAATTCCCCGGATGAGGGGAACATAGACACAAACACGACGTGTGACCCGATACCATCACCGCACAGAGGTTGAAGAAGCCATGAAAAGAGCCAAACCTTTTAAATCAATAGGTCCAAATGGAGTAGTCATGCCAAAGCTAAAACATCTTGGCGCTGAGGGAGAAAGCTATCTGACGCACGTTTTCAAGCCTGGGAAACCGGCTAACGAAGGTGAGTTATAACGACCGGTATCACTCCGTTCGCCAGTAGCGAAGACATTGGAAACCTTCCTGCTCCCTCAGTTTAGTGCGAATCTTCACCTAGCCACTCATCAACATGGCTTCCGCAAAATACATAGCACTACCGGCACTGTCAAAAGCTTTTGCACAGTCAACCACGGTACTATACTCCAAGATATAGAAGATTCACCCTTTCCCTTTGTATAAAAACATAAACTGCAAATTATCCGAACCTAGCCGGCCAAATCCACGGTCACTGTTTTGCGACGTGGAATATTGGACGTTCACGTCGATGGTGTTGCGCTACCGATTATCAGCCATTAAAATATCTTAGGAGTAACATTCGGTCACACTCTCACCTTCAAGAAGTATGCCATCGCAGTTGTATCTAAAGTACAAATCCGCAACAAAATCCTCAAGTCGCTTGCCAGTAGGACTTGGGGAAAAGATGAAGAAACGTTGCTAGCCACGTACAAAGCAATTGGCCGGCCACTCAACAGAAAATCTAAACTACGATGATACAATCTTACCATAACCTTCCTCATATATGGCGAGAAGAAATGAATTGCAAGTTATTTAAGGCAGTGCTTGTGTTTTAAAAATATTTTCTTATGGTCCAAAATTTTACTATGGCCTCACAAAATCACCGCTTGAATCGCAAAAATATTTTTTACACTAAGAGTTTTTCAATTACTTTTGCAATTCCTTTGAGGAATGGGAAATTCGAGTACTTTTTCCATTCCTTGTAATGTAATTGGAAAATTTTCAATTACATTTGCAATTTCTTTCGAATGTACTTGGGCAGAAATTACATTTGAGCAAAGTATTTTTTTTTTTTCCAATTACAAACAAAAAATTTTTTTTACTTGAGCCTCAAAAAACGAAATAACTTTTGGTATTTTTTTTTTTTTTGAGGAATTGAAATGTAATCAATTCCTTTGCTGTGGAGGAAAGGAATTGATTACTTTCCTCAAGTACATGTAATGGGGAATCGACGGGTATTGATTACCTAAAGTAATCATTACTACCCAGCTCTGTATAGGAGTATTACATATATGGTATAAGGCATAAATTGTTGTCCGAAATAATGTCGTAACTCTGTTTCTAAACCATTTTAACAGCTAGAAGCTTAAAATTTCACCAAATGCTTTTGAATATGGCACATATTGTTGTTTGAAAAGATTGTATATATTGCTCATATATACAGCATATACCACATACATCCGGTTGTTCACATAAGAAGCTATTGGTAATTTCTGTCCCATTTTAACAGCTAGAAACCCATTTGGATAAGATTATTGCTCAGCTCTATTCATGAAAGGTATGAAGCCTTCTGGTCAGCCGAAGACAATCCCGTACTTACTTGTTTACATTTATCTATAGAAAGTGGGGGTGGTAATCAACTTATTTTGGATTCTTGTGTAGGGCAATTTTTTCTGGAAAATGAAATATTGATAGCCAATTCCATCACCTTATCTTCATTTATAGCGCAAAAATAAAAAAAAAAGTGTGTTGTCCCTATTCATATTTCCAAGCTAAATCTGGAATCGTTCAGTTTTTGGCAAATAAGACAAACTGGCGGAATACAATTTATTGTAAAAGAACTACCTTTAACTGTTATTTTTATAGGGTGCACCATAACAAGAAACGCACTGCAGTACTGCTGATATAATTTATTTGATATTTGTCCCTATTATTTTTTGCAACACTGTATATAAACGACAAATTTTCTGTGTTTTTACTACCTTTATATTAAGTCCCTTTCATGTTTGTCCCCTCATTTCCATACCTATTTTTGACCCATGGAAAAGTCTTTTTCGGTAACTTCCCGTTGAGCTAGACACTTACTTGACACTTAGAACATAGTTCAGATCTGGGCACATTACAATACAAGTGGAAAAAAACCCGCTAGGTGACGCACGGATCGGGATATACAGAAAGTTAATTTTAAAATGGAAATTTTGCGATCGACTTTTAACTAACTTGTCGGTGATCCAGAGACTTGAAACTTAGCACGCAGTTCGAGACTTGGTGGCATTACAATTTACAGAAAACAAAATTCCTCTAGGTGACGCTCTAAGTGAGATAACTAAAAATCCCTGAAAACGAAGGGAATCTTGCAATCGATTTTTGAGTAACTTCCGGTGAGCTGGAGATATGAAACTTGAGCCGTAAGTCAGAACCCGGTGACAATGCAATATTTTATCAAAAAAATTCCGCTAAGTGGCGCATGGATCGAGATATTAGGAAAATTTATTTTAATTTGGAATCTTTCAATCCATGTTTAACTTATTTCCCGGTTACCTAGAGACTTGCAACTTAGCACATAGTTCGAGACCCGGTGACAATACAATTTATAGAAAATAAAGTTCCGCTAGGTGGCGTGCTAATTGAGATATCTACAAATCCCTGAAATACGAGGGGAATCTTGCGATCGATTTTTCAGTAACTTGCCGGTGAGCTAGATACTTTAAATTTGGGCCGTGGATCAGAACCCGGTGACAATGCAATATTTGATCAAAAAGATTTCGCTAGGTGGCGCATGGATCGAGATATTAAAAAAATTAGTTTTGATTTGGGTATCTTTCAATCCATTTTTAACTAACTTCCCGGAGACCTAGAGATTTGAAACTTTGCACACAGTTCGAGACTTAGTGACAATGCAGTTTACAGAAAACAAAATTCCTCTAGGTGGTGCGCTAAGTGAGATAACTACAAATCCCTGAAAAACGAGGGGAATCTTGCAATCGATTTTTGAGTAAGTTCCCGGGGATCTGGAGATATGAAACTTGAGCCGTAAGTCAGAACCCGGTGACAATGCAATATTTTATCAAAAAAAATCCGCTAGGTGGCGCATGGATCGAGATATCAAGAAAATTAATTTTAATTTGGGAATCTTTCAATCCATTTTTAACAAATTTCCCGGTTACCTAGAGACTTGTAACTTAGCACATGGTTCGAGACCCGGTGACAATACAATTTATAGAAAATAAAGTTCCGCTAGGTGGCGGGCTTATTGAGATAACTACAAATCAGCAGCCCAAGCACTTCCCTCAGTGCACGATTTTTAGATGTGTAAATTGAATAGCTGAAAACTGTGAAACTAACCATAGCAATACACAATGCAAATACAAGACACAAACCCTTCTGGTTAAATGCAATTAAATCCAACAAATGGCGCTGGGTGATGCACCACCGCCAGAGAACTTCGGCGACATCTGCTGGATATAATGGTCATATACATATAATCAGAAGGGTTTGTGTCTTGTATTTGCAGATTTAGCTTTGTTGAACAAATAAATAAAGATACGAATTTTCACTTAGGAATTACTTGTTGAATTTTTACAAAAAAACTTTAACAATAGCTCTTGTAAAAGAATTTTGGGATTTAAAATTATAAAGGCAGATGCGTGTTTAAATTTTAAAAAATAAATTAGTTAATCCCAAGTACATGGTTTGCCTTAAATTGAAAGATTGCACTCCACCCTTATAGTTTTAAATCCCAAAATTCTTTTACAAGTGCTATTGTTATTGCCATGGCACGGACGCGAAGTTCGAGGTGGTGGATAAAGCACAAATCCCCACGGTACCAAAAGTTAAATTATGGATACCATGCGTGATGAAGTCGAAGGATACACTGCGACTTCTGCAGAATCAGAATCCGAATATACCGACAAAAGATTGGACATTGGGATCTATACATTGATTTCCATTGTGCTGCAATATCACCACGCTTAGCGCTATGATTCGAGCTCACCTGATATGTGTTTAAAAATTAACTAAAAGATTCTGTAAAGCCCTTATCTAACCCAAAAAACACAATGATAACACATGCCGACAGAATTTTAGACCCAGAAACCGGATTATATATTTTCGAAGGATTTTGATGCTATGAATCGAAATCTGGCCTCAAAATTTCTCTATCAGCTCTGGTTTTCGAGATATCTTAACTTAAAAGTGCCTAACCCCTAGAAACCACCCCTACCACACCACAAAATTTCAAATTGTGATATCTCAGGGAAAAATATTTATGCAAACTGAACGCCATTTGAAAGAAGAAGACTCGTATTTAAAGATGACATCCTTTAATATTGGTGAAAGAAAACATCTGCAAGACTACATAACCTCAAATATGGGCAAAAACGGTGTTTTTTGCACTTTTAGGTTAGGATATCTCGAAAAGCAGAGCTGATAGAGCAATTCTGAAGTCAGATTTGGGTTCAGAGCATCATAAACCTTCGAAAATATATATATAGTCCGGTATCTGGGTCTGAATGTTGGTTAAATTTTGTCGGCCTGTGTAATTTATCCATCGCCTTTGGCGATACAACTCTTGTGACTCGAAGAGATGCGTGAGCGGTTTTTGTCAGTATTTTTTAATGCCCGGAATTTTTAATTCCCCGGATGAGGGGAACATAGACACAAACACGACGTGTGACCCGATACCATCACCGCACAGAGGTTGAAGAAGCCATGAAAAGAGCCAAACCTTTTAAATCAATAGGTCCAAATGGAGTAGTCATGCCAAAGCTAAAACATCTTGGCGCTGAGGGAGAAAGCTATCTGACGCACGTTTTCAAGCCTGGGAAACCGGCTAACGAAGGTGAGTTATAACGACCGGTATCACTCCGTTCGCCAGTAGCGAAGACATTGGAAACCTTCCTGCTCCCTCAGTTTAGTGCGAATCTTCACCTAGCCACTCATCAACATGGCTTCCGCAAAATACATAGCACTACCGGCACTGTCAAAAGCTTTTGCACAGTCAACCACGGTACTATACTCCAAGATATAGAAGATTCACCCTTTCCCTTTGTATAAAAACATAAACTGCAAATTATCCGAACCTAGCCGGCCAAATCCACGGTCACTGTTTTGCGACGTGGAATATTGGACGTTCACGTCGATGGTGTTGCGCTACCGATTATCAGCCATTAAAATATCTTAGGAGTAACATTCGGTCACACTCTCACCTTCAAGAAGTATGCCATCGCAGTTGTATCTAAAGTACAAATCCGCAACAAAATCCTCAAGTCGCTTGCCAGTAGGACTTGGGGAAAAGATGAAGAAACGTTGCTAGCCACGTACAAAGCAATTGGCCGGCCACTCAACAGAAAATCTAAACTACGATGATACAATCTTACCATAACCTTCCTCATATATGGCGAGAAGAAATGAATTGCAAGTTATTTAAGGCAGTGCTTGTTATTTTCTTATGGTCCAAAATTTTACTATGGCCTCACAAAATCACGGCTTGAATCGCAAAAATATTTTTTACACTAAGAGTTTTTCAATTACTTTTGCAATTCCTTTGAGGAATGGGAAATTCGAGTACTTTTTCCATTCCTTGTAATGTAATTGGAAAATTTTCAATTACATTTGCAATTTCTTTCGAATGTACTTGGGCAGAAATTACATTTGAGCAAAGTATTTTTTTTTTTCCAATTACAAACAAAAAATTTTTTTTACTTGAGCCTCAAAAAACGAAATAACTTTTGGTATTTTTTTTTTTTGAGGAATTGAAATGTAATCAATTCCTTTGCTGTGGAGGAAAGGAATTGATTACTTTCCTCAAGTACATGTAATGGGGAATCGACGGGTATTGATTACCTAAAGTAATCATTACTACCCAGCTCTGTATAGGAGTATTACATATATGGTATAAGGCATAAATTGTTGTCCGAAATAATGTCATAACTCTGTTTCTAAACCATTTTAACAGCTAGAAGCTTAAAATTTCACCAAATGCTTTTGAATATGGCACATATTGTTGTTTGAAAAGATTGTATATATTGCTCATATATACAGCATATACCACATACATCCGGTTGTTCACATAAGAAGCTATTGGTAATTTCTGTCCCATTTTAACAGCTAGAAACCCATTTGGATAAGATTATTGCTCAGCTCTATTCATGAAAGGTATGAAGCCTTCTGGTCAGCCGAAAACAATCCCGTACTTACTTGTTTACATTTATCTATAGAAAGTGGGGGTGGTAATCAACTTATTTTGGATTCTTGTGTAGGGCAATTTTTTCTGGAAAATGAAATATTGATAGCCAATTCCATCACCTTATCTTCATTTATAGCGCAAAAATAAAAAAAAAAGTGTGTTGTCCCTATTCATATTTCCAAGCTAAATCTGGAATCGTTCAGTTTTTGGCAAATAAGACAAACTGGCGGAATACAATTTATTGTAAAAGAACTACCTTTAACTGTTATTTTTATAGGGTGCACCATAACAAGAAACGCACTGCAGTACTGCTGATATAATTTATTTGATATTTGTCCCTATTATTTTTTGCAACACTGTATATAAACGACAAATTTTCTGTGTTTTTACTACCTTTATATTAAGTCCCTTTCATGTTTGTCCCCTCATTTCCATACCTATTTTTGACCCATGGAAAAGTCTTTTTCGGTAACTTCCCGTTGAGCTAGACACTTACTTGACACTTAGAACATAGTTCAGATCTGGGGCACATTACAATACAAGTGGAAAAAAACCCGCTAGGTGACGCACGGATCGGGATATACAGAAAGTTAATTTTAAAATGGAAATTTTGCGATCGACTTTTAACTAACTTGTCGGTGATCCAGAGACTTGAAACTTAGCACGCAGTTCGAGACTTGGTGGCATTACAATTTACAGAAAACAAAATTCCTCTAGGTGACGCTCTAAGTGAGATAACTAAAAATCCCTGAAAACGAAGGGAATCTTGCAATCGATTTTTGAGTAACTTCCGGTGAGCTGGAGATATGAAACTTGAGCCGTAAGTCAGAACCCGGTGACAATGCAATATTTTATCAAAAAAATTCCGCTAAGTGGCGCATGGATCGAGATATTAGGAAAATTTATTTTAATTTGGAATCTTTCAATCCATGTTTAACTTATTTCCCGGTTACCTAGAGACTTGCAACTTAGCACATAGTTCGAGACCCGGTGACAATACAATTTATAGAAAATAAAGTTCCGCTAGGTGGCGTGCTAATTGAGATATCTACAAATCCCTGAAATACGAGGGGAATCTTGCGATCGATTTTTCAGTAACTTGCCGGTGAGCTAGATACTTTAAATTTGGGCCGTGGATCAGAACCCGGTGACAATGCAATATTTGATCAAAAAGATTTCGCTAGGTGGCGCATGGATCGAGATATTAAAAAAATTAGTTTTGATTTGGGTATCTTTCAATCCATTTTTAACTAACTTCCCGGAGACCTAGAGATTTGAAACTTTGCACACAGTTCGAGACTTAGTGACAATGCAGTTTACAGAAAACAAAATTCCTCTAGGTGGTGCGCTAAGTGAGATAACTACAAACCCCTGAAAAACGAGGGGAATCTTGCAATCGATTTTTGAGTAAGTTCCCGGGGAGCTGGAGATATGAAACTTGAGCCGTAAGTCAGAACCCGGTGACAATGCAATATTTTATCAAAAAAAAATCCGCTAGGTGGCGCATGGATCGAGATATTAGGAAAATTAATTTTAATTTGGGAATGTTTCAATCCATTTTCAACAAATTTCCCGGTTACCTAGAGACTTGTAACTTAGCACATAGTTCGAGACCCGGTGACAATACAATTTATAGAAAATAAAGTTCCGCTAGGTGGCGTGCTAATTGAGATAACTACAAATCAGCAGCCCAAGCACTTCCCTCAGTGCACGATTTTTAGATGTGTAAATTGAATAGCTTAAAGCTGTGAAACTAACTATAGCAATACACAATGCAAATACAAGACACAAACCCTTCTGGTTAAATGCAATTATATCCAATATATGGCGCTGGGTGATGCACCACAGACAGAGAATTGCGGCGACATCTGCTGGATATAATGATCATATAGATATAATCAGAAGGGTTTGTGTCTTGTATTTGCAGATTTAGCTTATTTGAACAAATAAATAAAGATACGAATTTTCACTTAGGAATTACTTGTTGAATTTTGACAAAAAAAACTTTAACAATAGCTCTTGTAAAAGAATTTTGGGATTTAAAATTATAAAGGCAGAGCGCGTGTTTAAATTTTAAAAAATAAATTAGTTAATCCCAAGTACATGGTTTGCCTTAAATTGAAAGATTGCACTCCACCTTTATAGTTTTAAATCCCAAAATTCTTTTACAAGCGCTATGGTTAAAGTTTTTTAGTCAAAATTCGACAAGACTATGTCTGTATTAAAGGAAAAATTGCCTTCTATTTCTTGGTCCATTTATATAAAGGTAACCCTTAAAAATTTTTTATCATCTTTTTATTATTTTGCTTATTTCGATTTTAATTTTACGTTTAAGTAACTCAGTTGCAAGGTTTTCACCATTGTGGATAAGTCAAGTGTGATAACTTCTGCATAGACGTCAAAATTACAAATAGAACCGATCACTTGATTTTTAACTGACTATCGTGGTCTCATTCTGTATCTCTTTCTATCACCCGTTGAAGATAGCCAGCTTTATGCGCCGCCATATTGAACATCCTGTCAAAACCCTGCCAAAAAATAAGCCATCTTGAACATCCTGTCAAGCAGTTGAAGGATAAGATATCACACTGGTTTTATCCACTATGATTTTCACTGCATAATTGAAATAGAACATAATTTTCACAGCACGAACGATAATCCCAAATTGTGAAAAGATGGAGTGAAAATCCCTGTAAAAACGTAAATGAAAACTTTTTTATCACTTCACGTTTTTACCCCACGTTGCATTGTAATCGGGTTCTGGAGCATGTTCCCAATTCTGTATTGAAATTCGCGGAAAACATCTCTTATGCAGGTTTCTGAAAAAAAAATTTACAAGAGATCCAGATACAGTTTAATATAGATTAATTTAAAGCTTTTAAAACTGTTGACATTTCTTCATAGCTGCACGATTTGATTTGTAAAATAATAACTCATGTAGCGTTCTTCGCCTACCACACCAAAAATCAAATCCCGAGCATAGCAACATCAAAAATTTAGAAACAAGTTTTTCCGAGTGTATTTCTGTAATGAAAAGCTTCTCAGTGAAAACTCATCTGCCTTGCAGATGTCGTTCGGAGTCTGCGTAAAACATGTAGGTTCCATCCTGCCAATTTGTAGGAAGTAAGTATATATATTTTTAAGTTTCATACCTTCCGATATTCCTGAAAGCATTAATGCGTTCATATGAGCCGTAACCTTGTCGTGGGGTATAAAAGCCTCTTTTTCCAGGTGAATAAAATAATGGTTCATTGTCTTCAATTTGACACTGCTCAAGCAATACAATAGGAATCATTTTTTTTTGTGTTTGCGTCAATAAGTTATTTGCTTCTGACTTTTGCTTACACGTTATTATCTCCAGTGCTTCATTAATCTTTTGCCTTAAAGCATCTTCAGACGACAAAATTGAAATTAGTTGAGGCGTCGGAATTTCAAGCAACATGCCAGTTATTTTCGACGCGTTTGCGGAATTTAAAGAATATATCTGAAAGTATATAATTTTTATGATCTATATACTAAAAATAAAATTACAAATGCATTATAATAAGTCCATGGCATGTACTTATCTTAAGCAATTTTTTTTTGTAAACCCTCATTTTTTTGATTGAACATTTATCTAGCAACTAGGAAAGCATATTTAACATACAAAAGATTATGCAATAAAACAATGTAAATACCATTTGACGTTTTTGACATAAGCTGTGTAAGTGTTTAGAGATACAACTATCAAATGCTGAAAAAGCATTGCCACCTTAACAAAGTTTATGCGGTATTTTTATTCAAATATCAATGTTAGAAGGATAAATATGTACAGAGTTGTTAAGATGCGAACTGATTAAACACAGAGCTCCCAAATTGAACCAAGCCTAAGCTATGAGGGGTGACCCTGCAGGAGAAATCTTTCACAATCAGCCCAATTCTAAACGAAAATTCCGTGCGAGTTTTTTCCCTTCTCCAATTCCTCGTATTCTAAACAAAAATTCCTTGTGAGTTTTTTCACTTCTCCCTTTCCTCCTATTCTGAACAATGTTCGAAAAAGCGGAAACCGGTTATGGGAGAAAAGCAGGTATTATGAATGTGAGGGAGAGGGAGATTTCTCTACCATTTCATAGGAGTTTTTTCACTAGTTAAATTAAAGGGAATGCATCAAAATAGTTAAAGGAAATTGGTTCTTTTAAGAAAGAACACTTATTTGTACAAACTTGTGCTATGTATATATATATATAATATGTATTTACATTCTACCCCAATATTCTCACTGTTAATACAACAACAACAACAACAACCACAATATTTATTTTAAGTCGAAAAGTATATCATAAGCAACGGTAGAGCTCTTGGTATAAGGATTGGTAAGGATTTTTTAATAAGGCTTAAATAGATTTTGGCATATGAAGAAGTAGGAATTCAACTCAACTTGGCCGCCAGAAAATTGCTTTGCTGAACGAAAGCCGGCAACTCCGGCAGATTTGTGTTATGCGGCCGTCTTCTTCTTATGTTCCGCTGTTGATGTTGCTGTGGCACCAATTCATTATTAATTTCAGTGAATACCACATGAAATGCAATTAATACTGTGCATTGTTTATATTTTATTTCTTAATTTCCAACAAGTTTGCAACAATAATTAAACTTTTCAATCTTTTAAACAAAATAAGAAATGTGCAACGAAATTTCAATTGACAAAACAGCTGACTTCGAAAATTCGACATTCCTGTTCCCCAATTATTGTTCTCCCTAGGAGAACAGAATAGGAGGAATTTTTCCGCGGGAATAAAAAAATCCGCGAGAACAAAATTCCGCGATAATATTTAGAATTGGTCTGGGGTTTATCGCCCTCTCTTTCTCATTGGGTATTTACAGAGATTGTAAGCCCTATCCTATACTATGGAGTTCTTGTTTGGGCATCTAACGTCGGGTTGACAGTCAACGCAGAGAAGGCGGATATGGTCTTGTTTACTAAGAGGTACAAGGTCCCAAATTGGACCAGGCCTAACTCAGGAGGGGTGACCCTACAGGAGAAAGCTTGCACAAAATATCGAGGAATCTTCCTAGAAAGTAAGCTGTCGTGGAAACTCAACGTGAGGAGTCACCCTCTCCTCGGCGGCACTTACGGCATGCAAAAGAATGCTGGGGTCTAAGTGGGGTTTGTCGCCCTCTCTCTCTCTCATTGCGTATTCCCAGCGCTTATAAAGCCTATCCTCTACGATGGATTTCTAGTTTGGTGGGCAGTTTGAGGGGTATATGCGCCAATTGAATATTACACTGGGTATGCGGATACCAAACAAGCTACCATTCGTATGTATAATGATAACTGATCTCGCCAACGAAGATCAAAGAGCGCGCGATCACACCATCCATGACGTAGCTGAGACATATCTGACGATCATCAACCTTTTATATACCGTACATGAGTACAAAAATTGAATTATAACTTTGCCGAAAGATTTGCCTGATATAATGATAATGATATAGACGACCTAATCCGTAAGTATACAGACAGGATCATAATGACGATTAAGTTATGCATATCTGTTGGAAAGCCTGAATAAACCTTACGAAGCATTTAGTTTTGAGGTATCTGGCTAAAAAGTTGTGTTCAAACCACTTTTTATAAAGTAGCGACAATTTTATGGAAACAATTCGAACAAAGGGTTTTGGTGCTTTCGGGAAGGGCATAAAGTCTTTAACCCAGCCGTAGACAAGAACGTCTTTGATTGTTTTGTCAAATATTGCAGTTTTCTATTTTCTCCAAAACTACATATTACAAATTTACACACCAACATACATGGGTGTAGAATACCTGCTTATAGTTTTAATAAAAACAATGAGTTCGAAACCGCTAAATTGGATGACTGTACCGTAGTTCACTTAACTAAGAATGTGTAGAAAGAACACCGGAGAGGCTATAAAAGGGAGAACATTTGGAATAAAAAGATGATAAAAAAATATTAAGGAATACCTTTATATAAATGGACCAAAAAATAGAAGGCTATTTTTCCTTTAATACAGAAATATTCTTGTTGAATTTTGACTAAAAAAATTTAACAATAGCTCTTGTAATAGAATTTTGGGATTTAAAATTATAAAGGTAGAGCACGTGTTTAAATTTTAAATAATCAATTAGTTAATCCCATGCACATGGTTTGCCTTAAATTGAAAGATTGCGCTCCACCTTTATAGTTTTAAATCCCAAAATTCTTTTACAAGAGCTATTGTTAAAGTTTTTTAGTCTAAATTCAACAATACTATGTCTGTATTGAAGGACAAATTGCCTTCTATTTTTTGATCCATTTATATAAAGGTAGTCCTTAAAATTTTTTTATCATCTTTTTATTTTAATTTTTTTAGTACTGCCTACAAAAAGGCAATTGCAACTTTGATTACTAATTTAAGTAATTGCAAGTGAAAATTCTTATCTTTATTTATTTGTTCAAAATAGCAAGATTTAAGAGAATTAGTCGAATTTTCGCTGACAACACTGGCGAAAACAACAGAATTCCACTTCGCATCATAACAAGAGAATTCCACCTCGTTTGTCAGCTACTTAATTTGCACAGCGAAAATCGTGGTGAAATTCGCATACGCCTGAAAGTTTAAAAGAATCGTGGTGAAGGTCGCGTGCGCCTAAAAGTATGCAAAGACGTGCATTGAGTTTAGCCTTCAACGAGGTGGAATTCTACAACGCCTGCAACACTCAGGAGGCTAGCCATGAAGGTATGGTCTAATCTTCTAAATAGTTCGACTTGTGCGTTACGTAGCTCAAATTTTTTGATCAAACATTGCACTGTCACCGAGTTTTAAACTGTATTTCAGGTTTCAAGTCTCTAGATATCCAGCAAGTTAGTTACAAATCAATTGCAAGATTCCCAACTTAAAACTAATTTTCTCAGTATCTCGATCCATGCGTCACCTAGCGGGTTTTTTTTTGATAAAATATTGCATTGTCACCGTGTTCTGATTTATGGCCCAAGTTTCATGTCTTCAGCTCATCGGGAAGTTACTCGAAAATCTATCGCAAGATTCCCCCCGATTTTTAAGTATTTGCAGTTACCTTGACTAGCGCACCACCTAGCGGAACTTTGTTTTTTACAAGCTGCATTTTCACCAGGCCTCTAACTAAGTGCCAAGTTTCAAGTGTCTAGGTAAACGGGAAGTTAGTTAAAAATGGATTGAAAGACTCCCAAATTAAAATTTGATTTCTTACTATCTCGATCCGCGTGCCACCTAGCGAATTTTTTTGATCAAATGATGCATTGTCACCGGGTTCTGACCCACGGCCCACGGACCAAGTTTCAAGTCTGTAGCTCACCGGCAAGTTACTCAAAAATCGATGGCAGGATTGCCCCCGTTTTACAGGGATTTGTAGTCATCACAATTTGCACGCCACCTAGCGGAACTTTGTTTTCTATAAATTGTATTGTCACCGGGTCTCGAACTATGTGCTAAGTTACAAGTCTCTAGGTTACCGGGAAATTAGTTAAAAATGGATTGAGAGATTCCCAAATTAAAATTAATTTTCCTAATATCTCCATCCATGCGCCACCTAGCGAAATTTTTTTGATTAAATATTGCATTGGCACCTGGTTCTGACTTACGGCTCAAGTTTCATATCTCCAGCTCACCGGGAAGTTACTCAAAAATCGATTGCAAAATTCTTCTCGTTTTTCAAGGATTTGTAGTTATCTCACTTAGCCCGCCACCTAGCGGAATTTTGCTTTCTGTAAATTGTATTGTCACCGAGTCTCAAACTATGTGCTCAGTTACAAGTCTCTAAGTAAACGGGAAGTTAATTAAAAATGGATTGAAAGATTCCCAAATTAAAATTAATTTTCCTAATATCTCGATCCGCGTGCCACCTAGCAAATTTTTTTGATCAAATAATGCATTGTCACCGGGTTCGGACCCACGGCCCAAGTTTCAAGTCTCTAGCTCACCGGCAAGTTACTCAAAAATCGATCGCAAGATTCCCCTCGTTTTTCAGGGATTTGTAGTTATCCCAATTAGCACGCCAACTAGCGGAACTTTGTTTTCTATAAATTGTATTGTCACCGGGTCTCGAATTATGTGATAAGTTACAAAGCTCTAGGTAACCGGGAAGTTAGTTAAAAATGGATTGAAAAATTCCCAAATTAAAAGTAACTTTTCTAATATCTCGATCCATGTGCCACCTAGTGGAATTTTTTTAATAAAACCTTGCATTGTCACCGGGTTCTGACTTACGGCTCAAGTTTCATATCTACAGCTCACCGGGAAGTTATTCAAAAAGCGATAGCAAGATTCCCTCGTTTTTCAGGGATTTGTAGTTATCTCACTTAGCGCGCCACCTAGCGGAATTTTGTTTTCTGTAAATTGTATTGTCACCAAGTTTCGAATTGTGTGCCAAGTTTCAAGTCTCTAGGTCACCGGAAAGTTAGTTAAAAATGGATTGAAAAATACTTAAATCAAAACTAATTTTCTTAATATCTCGAGCCATGTGCCACCTACCGAATTTTTTTTGATCAAATATTACATTGTCATCGGGTTCTGACTCACGACCCACGACCCAAGTTTCAAGTCTCTAGCTCATCGGGAAGTTATTTAAAAATCGATCGCAAGATTCCCTGCATTTTTTCAGGGATTTTCGTTTATCTCGATTCGTCTACCACCTGGCGGCATTTTGTTTTCCACGAATTGTAATGCCATCGACTCGCAAACTATGTGCTATGTTTCAAGTCTCTGGATCACCGAGAAGTTAGTTAAAAGTCGATCGCAAAATTTCCATTTTAAAATTAATTTTCTGTATATCTCGATCCGTGCGCCAACTATTGGATTTCTTTTCACTTGCATTGTAATATCCCCCAGATCTGAACTATATTTTAAGTATCAAGTGTCTAGCACGACGGGAAGTTACCGAAAAAGACTTTTCCGTGGATCAAAAATTCGCATGGAAATGAGACGACAAACATGAAAGGGACTTAATATAAAGGTAGTAAAAAGGAGGATGTTTTTGATGAGATTTTCTTGTGCAACTGAGTTAAAGCTACGCGGTCTGTGAGTCGAGTGGGTTCAAAAAAAAAAAGACAAAGTTGCGATGTAACATAATACAGTGCGGGACTTGAACTGTCCGTCGCTGCGTAAAAGTCTATAAAAATTAAAAGACTTTAAAGAAAATGTAAAATGAGTGCTAAGTCTGTGCGTCGAGACTTATAAAGACCTACATATAAACTTACATATTATAAATCAAAATTATAAACGCCTATGAAATTGAGTGAACTCAAAGAGTGCATGTTTAAAGTGCGATGAAATGATCAGACCACGTAGATTCCGTCTGTCCATGGTACGGAATATTGTTCAATGCTGCAACTTAAAGCTTAACTATCACCTGACATCAAAGCAAAATTATAAGGATAAGCATCCGATTGGTTAAGAAAATGCGGTTCCAGTCCGAAAACCGCCTATTGACGAGGAGATTAAGAGTATATAAAGTGATGTACTAGCTGTAACAGATGCCGTTTTAATCTTTTTACTCTTAAATCATAAAATTGTAAATGTGAAAAAAAGAAAGAAAATTGTTCGAATGAAATAGATTTTTTTTTGTTTTGTAAAATAGAAGTCTTGCTAAACATGATAGTGGAGAATTAAACTACAGTACAATAATAATATTTACAACAAAAAAAAATATATATATGTCTATAAAAAAAATTCAAACAGGAAAAGAAAGAACTTGTTTTTGCTTAAAGTAACTAACTTTTTTTTGCGTAAAGGGTTGTATGTTCACTTGATATGTATATGCAGATGGTTTCAGAAATTATGCAAATCCCGTATGACATAAATGTGTAAACCAAACATCACTGTCGAGCCTCCAATTGTATTGTAGTTAGAAGCAACCGTGGGGGCTAAGATACTTGGCTTGGATATTATAAGTGGTTCCAGGCTCTGGATCAGGGACTGTTATCAGTCTTAGACCGGCCAGAGTGACGAATGCCACGCGTGATTAGTTATCACGCCCTGCACGAGGTGCCCCTGCTTCTACTGATAATGGCGGATCTAGAGAGGACAACTCGATAAAACCCGCACACCTGAGTCATTGTGCCGAGCTCAGGGGAGGGAGGACTCTTTAAGAGTCAAGATCGATACACAACGGTGACGAACTGGATTGTTTAGGGCTTTTGATTCTTGACATTAAACTTTGACTTGATGAATTTGGGCTGGTAGGTGCGGTATTCTGCTACCTTAGTAGGTCGGGGCAAAACCCTACCGACCTTGAGGGGGGATTTTTTAGAATGGACACGACTATCACGAATCCGCCAAGGATGGGGTGCGGAAGAAGAGCGAAGGTTTTGATGAAAATCCGTCAAATCAATCTTCAGCACTCTAAGGCGGCTTCCGCAAATTTGTTGCTCTGCCTTGAAAAAGGAGGAGTGGATATAGTCCTTGTCCAGGAGCCGTGGCTGAGTAGTAATGCCAGTAAGATTTCTGGATTAAGGACTGGAAAATTCAACACCTTGGTGCATGGGGAGGCAACTAGGCCTAGATCCTGTGTGCTTGTTAAAAAAGAGATTAAAGCTTTTATTCTCTCTAATTTCAGCAATGCTGACGTAACCACGGTCTGCCTCGAGCGAGGAAGTAATGAACTGTGGGTGGTCTCAGAGTACATGCCCCACGGGGACGTAGCGGGACCACCACCTGCGATACTGGGCGAAATCACCGCTGAAGCAAGGCGGAGAGGTGTTCGCGTGATCATCGGTGCCGATGCTAATGCCCATCATAGCATCTGGGGAAGCTCGGATACCAACACTAGAGGTGAGTCTTTATTTACTTTTATTGTAGATGAGGGACTTTGTATATGTAATAGGGGGAATGACCCGACTTTTATTACTGCGGTAAGGGAGGAGGTCCTGGACCTCACCCTGGTTAGTAGACAACTGGAAGGTCGGATATCTGGCTGGAGGGTTCTCAACGAGCACTCCTTCTCTGGTCACCGATATATTCGGTTCTCGGTGAACGAAGAACGTCCCGGTAAAATATCTTTTAGGAACCCTAAAAGTACTAACTGGGACTTGTATTGTAGGAAGCTGGGAGAGCTATTGCCTGCGGCGCCTACCGTTAGTTCGGACCTGTCCGAATCTGAGAGAGACGTTCTGGTGGATAACTTCACCTCGGCAAGCAATAGCGCCTTTCAGCTGTCCTGCCCATTGAAAACTTTCAGGGGGAAGGGCAAGCCGCCCTGGTGGTCGGATTCTCTTGACTACCTAAGAGCGTCCAGTCGGCGGCTCTTCAACAGAGCCAGGAGGAGTAAATTACCCTGGGACTGGGAGCTCTATAAGGTGAGTCTAGGGATTTGCATGGCGAAGCTTCTGCGAAAACGTAGAAGGCTGCAATGAATCCGCGAGGCTTAGAAAAATACTCTCTAGGAATCCCGCTCCTCTGGGGTATCTGAAAGATGATGGTGGGGACTGGTCGATGAGTAGCGAGGAGTACTGGACAATCATTTTCCCGATGTCCCAGTTGCGCAGGGATCTTCGCCTGCATGGTCGGTGGTCGTTGGCCATGCAGAAGTGCCTGCCATTCCAATTCGTGAAAGTCAAATAACCTGGGCTATAGGGTCGTTGAAGTCCTATAAGTCGCCGGGCCTGGATGGAATCATTCCTGCGGAACTTCAAAAGTTTTTGGGGATTTCCTACCGCTGGTTGGCCATCATCTATACCAACTGCTTCAGGTTTAACTATATCCCGAAGTCTTGGCACACGGTTAGGGTTATTTTCATTCCGAAGGCCGGCAGAAACTCGCATGTATCACCTAAGGATTTCAGGCCAATCAGTCTCTCGTCGTTTCTTCTTAAGACGTTTGAGCGGTTGATTGACCTGTACCTATGGGAAAGGATACCTCGGAGGTTACTGTCGGCTTCACAGCATGCGTACTGCAAGGGCAGATCGACAGAAATGGCTCTCCAGTCGATTGTAAAGCAAACAGAGGGGTCACTAGAACACAAAGAATATGCTCTGGTTGCCTTTCTAGACCTCGAGGGGGCTTTTAACAATGTCTTACCGGGGGCAATCGAAAGAGCTCTGGTGGGTTTAGGAGTCGAGGCGGCTCTAGTTGAATTTATTAGCAAACTTCTATGCGGCAGAATTGTCGCAGCGGAGTGGGGAGGGGCCATAATTAAGAGGAATGTTTGCTGGGGCACGCCACAGGGGGTGTTCTATCTCCTTTCCTCTGGGTTGTGGTTGTCAACGAGCTTCTTGTGGAGCTGGAAGCCAATGGTTGTCGGGTGGGTGCCTATGCAGATGACCTCGCGGTTTGGCGGTCAACCCGGGGACCTTGGTTCTTTTTACAAGGAGATATAAGATGCCCGAATTCAGAACTCCATCGATTGGAGAGGTACCGCTGGTACTTTCTGATAGGGTTAAGTATTTGGGGATTGTTTTGGACAAGAAACTGTCCTGGAGACCCAATGTGGAAGATTTGGCCAGGAAGGCCGCCATTGCCTTGTACTGCTGCAGAGGGGCTTTGGGAAAGAGATGGCGACTCTCGCCAGGAGTAGTACACTAGCTTTATGAGATGGTGGTCAAACCGATTCTGCTATATAGGGTGCTGGTCTGGTGGAAAGCACTGTACACGGCGAGCACCTCCAAAATGTTAGTGTCAGTGCAACGGACGGCGCTGATCGGTTTCAGTGGCGCTCTCAGAACAACACCTACCTTGGCACTGAACGTCATGCTGAACATATACATATAGATATTGCGGGAAAGGCGGCCGCGGCAAGGTCGTTGGTCAGGCTTCGTGATATGGGATATGGGCTTTCTGACCGCGGACACTCTAGCCTTCTTATCAGTTTCGACTGCATCCCGGACAAAACGGACTATTGTATGCCGATAACTGCTCCCTACACAACCTTCACCCCAGTCATTCCACCGAGAGAGAGTGGGGAAGAGGAATTATCTGGGGCATGGGCCAGTTAATTTGTTCACGGATGGGTCGAAGCTGGATGGAAAGCTTGGTGCAGTGTATTCCAAGCGAAAGTTGCTGCGATTAAGGATGCGGTGGATGGTATGCTATCCAGTGCTACTACGTTTAGGGAATTTAACATCTACTCTGATAGCCAAGCGGCTATCAAGGCCTTGAGCTCAACTACAGTGCGATCGAGGGTTTTCTGGGAGTGCCTGTCAAGCGGATCTCTTAGCCCGCATCGGTACAACTGAACCGGACGAAGATGGCTGTAGGGATTTCGGGATCCCGCTGGCCACCTGTGGATTGCTCCTCTATAGCTGGGCCTAAAGTCAAAAGTTGGGCGGACTCCACGTCTTGCAGGGTAGCAAGATTTTTCTGGCCGAAAGTGGATAGCAGGAGATCTGGTGAAATAATTGGGTTCACTAAGGCTCACCTATCAATGGTCATTGGGGTTTTGACAGGGCACTGTCCCATGGGTATCCATGCGGTACGTCTCAATATACTGGAAACTCTATCCTGCTGCAGCTGTATTGAGGATGATGAGGTGGAATCACCAAATCACTTTATGCTTGATTGCCCAGCTTTTGCCAGAACTAGGCGAAAGTACTTCGTCCGCGAATCACTTGGATCTCCCGAGGATTTATCCAAAGTTGGGATCGGTATCATTCGGAGCTTTATCGTTGCTACCCAACGATTCTCTAAGTAGCTAGATCTAAGTCACCGTTATTTTTGGTGTATGTGGTATTACAACGGACCTTCGTGTTGTCCATATCCTTATCAGGGCAGCTACCACCTAACCTAACCGACGTCTATCGTTGACATTACAATGACGTTAGACAACATTATAAATTATATAAAAGATTGGCAAGTAAACATTGAAGCAGTTCAGAGCTCTGACCATAACTCGATAACTTTCAAGCTGGAGAAGTGTGAAGAACTCAAATCATCCAAACGAACATCTACCTTTTTGTTTAATAACAAAACCGCCAAGTGGGACATTTTTCATGAACGCCTACATAAAAACGTGCAAAAGTCCAAAATACTAAACATAAACTTTAATAATTGCACCTCACTAGAAATTGATAATGCAGTCAGTAGTCTTACAAGCAGTATACGCGACGCTTGTAACGAATCGATGAAAATAAAGAAAGGTGGAAAACCGTGTAATCCCTGGTGGAATCAAGATCTACAAGCCCTCAAAGAAAGCTGTATTAAACTTCACCACAAACTTAACTGGTTAAGCAAGAACCACAGACCAGTAAACGCAGTTGCACTGCTCCATGCGGAAGCAAAACGCAAATACGCTAAAGCCTTAAAAGAAGCATCAGTGAAAAATTTTAGAGAATTCTGTAATTATCAGGGTAAAGAAGATGTATGGACGGTTACAAATCGTATCATAAAAGATGCACCTACTAAACGCCCACCGATAACTCTACACAAAGATGGTAAATTCACTGAAACAAGCAGCGAAACAGCTGAATCACTATTGCGCCACTTTTATCCCGAAGATAGTGAAGATTCTTCAGCACGGCATCGAAATATTCGAAATCAAGCTGAGCAGATTTTAAGCACTCCGAATGATCCAGATTTCACACAAGATGAAGTTTTTGAAGCCCTAAACTCTATAAATCCCAACAAGGCTCCGGGTCTAGATAATATTACATCTGATATTTGCATGGAGGTAATGAAGGGCTACCCAAGGCTTATAACAAGTATATACAACGCATGCTTAAGAATAGGACATTTCCCCAAGGCATGGAAAGAAGCCTACGTAAAAATCTTGCCAAAAACGAACAAAGAAGCTGACAGTTTATCATCATACCGTCCAATAGGTCTGCTACCTGTATTTGGAAAAGTTTTGGAAAAACTATTTACCCAGCGCTTGGCGTATCATGCTGAAAACAACAAATTGTGGTCGTCCAATCAGTATGGGTTTAAGAAACAAACGTCAACCACAGATGCACTCTACAATGTAGTAGAAAATATTAAGGATAAAAAGTGTAGGCGATATCAAGTGGTTTGCGTGTCTTTAGACATAAAAGCCGCATTCGATAATGCCTGGTGGCCAATGCTGTTAAGCCAATTAATTCGATACAAAACGCCTTCAAATATTTATAATCTAATCAAGAGCTACCTCCATGATCGCACGATAAAGCTCGATTACGCAGAATCCACCGCAACAAAGTCTATGACCAAGGGCTGTGTTCAAGGCTCTATATGCGGCCCCATTTTCTGGAACATAATTTTGGATGACCTGCTCTCGATGCCACTGCCACAAGGGTGTGAAATACAAGTATTCGAAGACGATGTACTACTCACGGTCAGTGCAAAAACATGCGCTGAGTTGGAGTGCTTAGCAAAAATAAGCTTAACCCAAATAAGTCAATGGGGAAAGGACGTGAAATTAACATTCGGCGAAGCTAAAACGCAAGCTATAGGATTCACAAGAAAGGCAAGAGCTGCAAACTTATTGATGAACGGCGTCACCCTACCGTTGGTAAAAGCCATTAAACTACTAGGTGTGGTGATAGATGATCAGCTGAAGTTCATAAGTCATGCGAAGTACATCATAGCCAAAACACAAAGAATTTTTAACAATCTGTGTAAATTCGTTCGACCAACTTGGGGCATCCATCCTGAAAACGTCTTAATAATATATCGACAAATAATAGAACCGATGATTACTTACGCTGCCGCCGTTTGGGGTAGTGCAACAAAGTATTATTACATTCGTCGACTTCTACGATCGTTCCAACGATGCTTCGCTATTAGAGCAATACGAGCTTTTCACACCGTATCTGCAACATCGGCTTTAGCATTAGCTGGCTTCAAATCATTACATCTGAAAGTTACTGAAGCAAGCAATATATACGAAACAAAAAGAACAGGTTACTTTAATACAACATCAAGAGAACTCACTATACAAAAAAGCGTACAATTAATTATGGTATGGTAATGCAACAAACACAAATCGATATAATATCAACAACCGATACAACTTTAATTTTTACTGATGGAAGCAAGCTGGAAACCGAAGAATGTGGCTGCGCTTTTGTTGTCTTTCAACCAAACGGCACCCACTATAAGGAGACATTTAAATTAGATAATTTTTGTACTGTCTTTCAAGCCGAGGCCTTAGCTATAGATTCAGCTCTAGCATGGTCCCAAACCTATCTTGCGTCTACCAGGCTACACATCTTAAGTGATAGCCAGTCATGCCTTGACGCTATTAAAGATCGGAGCAACACGAATTCATTGATTGCATCCATACACGAAAGATTATACCAATTACGTCAAAACTATTCGGTTGAGTTCTCATGGGTGAAAGCTCATATCGGTATCATGGGCAATGAGCTTGCAGATGAAGCGGCTAAAGAAGCAGCGGCGCTAACAACAACTCCCTCGTATTACGCATGTCCACTTAGCTACGCTAAGCGCCAAGAACATCAAAAGATTGCTGAAACGTGGCATAGTGAGTTTATGAACGAACCAACCGGAAGCGGCACTAAACTATTCTTTCAATCTCCTGCGGAAGCGGAAAGTTATAGTCAAATACTGCGTATATCTTTCGAAATGACTCAAATCCTAACAGGTCACCGCTATTGCAAGGCATATTTAAAACGTTTTAAAATCATCGAAGAAGATACATGTCCATGTGACTCGACAACATCACAAACAATCAACCATCTTTTGATTGACTGTCCAGCCTATGAAAGAGCCCGAAGACCTCATACAATACTATGTGAAGAGCTCGGCGTACGACCATTCAACATTATGGAAGTCGTTAGACACAAGCAACTAATAAAATCACTTAATAAATTCGTGTATACTATTATTGGTACTCTAAAAACTTTTAACGCATAGATTGTTATTTGATAAATTTTCAATGCTTGCTATTAAATTTTAAATTGTAATATATTTTTGCTTGTATCCATTTGCAAGCGGTATTATTTTAATACTATTTATAACTAATCTGGATACATACATACCAATATTATAAGGAGTTATCATACAGTAACATAAGATTGTAATCACAAAGTTAAAAATAATACATTCCTCGAAGCGCGGTTAGCATGTAGAGACAAAGGAAAAAAAAAAAAACCTAACCTAGAAGCAACCGTCGAACTTGTTCGACGCAACATCAACAACTTCATCGTCGTTGGCCCCACGGTTGCCACGCCATGTTTACATTTGGGACCAAAATTCACCGGAAAAAAAGGACCAGACCTCAAAAAAGGACCAAATTTTAGTTTTATTTTATTGGTATTCAAACAATTCGGCAAATTACTAGTGTGTCGTATTCTTTGTAAAAAGCAAAAATTTTAGGATGTTTCCGTGGTTTATAAATAATAAATGTAAGGCGCGATAACCTCCGAAGAGATCTAAGGCCGAGCTTCTCTTCCAATTTGCGTCGTGCTCCTCTTGATTTTTCCCTACAAATTGGCCGGACGGGACCTACATGTTTTATGCCGACTCCGAACGGCATCTGCAAGGCAGATGAGTTTTCACTGAGAGCTTTTCATGGCAGAAATACAATCGGAGCGCTTGCCAGACACTGCCGAGGGGCGACCCCGCTTAGAAAAATTTTCTTCTAATTGAAAAATCTTATTTCTAAAATTTTGATGTTGCTTTGCCCGGGAGTTGAACCCAGGGCATACGGTGTGATAGGCGGAGCACGCTACCATCACACCACGGTGGCCGCGTGGTTTCCTATATAAAATTTTAATAAAGGATACACTTGGATTTAGTTCAAACTGCACAAATAAAAATAAAGTGTACCTTCAGGTATTACATTTTCACATTTCTAGGATAAGTCTATGTCTTTCACCAACCAAACGTTGTGACCTAGTTTTGCTTGATTGCAATGAAATAAAATGTATAGCGCAGATAGGTTTTTGGTAAGGAACGGCTAAAAAATTTGCGTTGTGGCAAACTCAGTAAATCGTAAATGAAAATAAGCAATTGTGTTAATGCTATTTTTATAGAAGCTTAATTTTTCCCTAACAGTTTAAACTTCATACCAGAGCCTAGATTCAGTAAGTGTGAGTTTTGAACTCTGACTAAAAATCAATCGTCTCAAAAGTTTCTACTGTGTAATAACTGAACTGGATGATTATATGTAATTAGGTACGAGAAACTAGTTAACAGTGTCGTGATTGAAGTTTATGGGGTTTTGCAAGCACCTACGGGAATAATTTTACACAAATCACTTCTTCCAAAATCAAACCTCTTTTCCATTTGCTTCAAAAGCTGAATATAAAAATAAATTTTTTAATCGCAATTCCTTCCACATTTATGAAGCTATCACTTTCAAAAAGTATTTCTGCCTTAATTCCAGTTAAAATATTACTTGGCACAATTACTAAGCTTTCAAGTATCTTAAGTGGCTTTACACCACAATAGTCCCGAAATTCCTTGAACTCACTGGGCTGCTTTGAACAGGGTGAGAAAGACTTAAATATCAACGTTCCAAAGTAAGAGTAACGATTTCAAAATTTTTGCATTGAATTTTTTTGTAAAAAATTGAAAGGTATTACACTGTTTGTTTGGAACAAATTACTACATGCTTTGTTACAGACTATTCATTCTTTTACTTAGTTTTCAGTTCATTGTCATATTTCGTACACACAAGTGTATTTGAGATACATTTTTTTTTTTTGATACACTAGTCACAAAAATATATCACGAAAAATATTTGATAACCGAAATATCTAAACACTAAAACAACTATTTTTTCTGATAAGTCCGTTCACACTTCTCTTTTTAATGCCTCGCCTAAATTATCTCCCAGGTGAAATGTAATTGTTCTGCTACATTTTATTTATAGAGCAATTTTCGTGGTAATTCCATTGGAGTAAATTTAAAATTATATGTGAGTTATTAAATGTGTGGCAAATTTTATTAGCTGTATTTTGAATTTTTTTTTCAGTGACAAAAAAATAAAAAGTACCAAAACCGTGCCGAAAAAGGACTAACATTGAGAAAAAGGGATCAGCGGACCAAATGGGGTTGGAAGGGGTTATTTTTCGTCCAAATGGACCGATTAGCAACCGTGGTTGGGCCCTTCGCTGATGCTGCTTGTATGATGGTAAGTGAAACTTAATAATTACATATATCGTTAGCTTAATGTGAAAATGTGCTAACGAAGTCGCGTTCGAGTGCGCGCTGAGCGCCAATGAACGTTTTACCATTGTCGCTCATAATTTTTTAGGGATAACCTCGTCTGCCAACGAATCGGGCGAATGCTGCGCGAAAGGCTTCGGTGGTAAGGTCGGAGCATAGCTCGAGGTGTACTGCCTTTGTGGAAAAACAGACGAATACAGCCGCGTACCCTTTTATGATAGTGGTCGACCTCAGAACCGATGCTTTTATTTGGAATGGACCTGCAAAGTATACTCCTGTTGTGGAAAAGGGAGTGAGAAATTGCAGCGCTCAGGTGGCAGAGCTGCCATTATTTGCGTGCGTGTTTTCTGTTTGAAAAGCGTGCAAGATTTGCATTGAAAAATGCATTTCTTTATAAGAGGCTTTAGTTTTGGTACGTAGTACTCTTGCCTCACCATTTGGAGCATTAACCGCATTTCTGCATGAAGAAGCAGGCGGTGTAAAAACTCCAGATACAACTGGCAATGCCTTGAATCCGGAGGAAGGATTACTGGATGCTTCTCGTTGTATTGCATTGTAGAATGTTCCAATCTTCCACCGATACGTAGGAGCCCGTATCCATCCAGAAATGGGTCAAGCGCCAGAAGGGAACTATTTTTGCTTATTGGCATATTGTTTTGTAAGGCGCTCTTTTCCGCCCCGAAATGGCGAGATTGTGCCATTGCCACAAGCCGCGTTTTCACATGTTGCAACTCTTTGTACGTCAGATGGGGATTATGTGTTGTTGCCACCGATTTGGATTCGTTGCAGGCATTGTTCGCAAAGCGGAACACGTATGCAATCACACGGAGAGCTCGAGAGTATGAGGAGAAACGTTGAAGAATGTCGCCCTCTTCCTCGAGTGCGTGATATGCTTCGACCTTGCGTTTTTCGGGTGGAGAAGCGCTACCTGCTTTCGGCTTTGGCCATGCCGAAATGTGGCAAGAAAGTGATTGTGGTCCGTGCCACCAAAATGAAGAGCCTATCAAATCATGCGGCTTGCAACCCCGTGTGCCAAGATCAGCAGGTTTGTCTTGGCTAGATACATGGCGCCAGGTGCCGCTGGGAAGATATTTTCGAATCTGAGAGGTACGGTTGGCCACATAAGTCTTCCAGGTCGATGAAGATTTCTCTAGCCAGGCTAGTACAATCTCAGAATCTGACCATAAGAATATGTTGCATGCTTGTAAGTCGAGCTGTTTTCGAACAGTTGAAGCCAGTTTTGCGAGTAGGACTGCACCATATAGCTCTAAGCGGGGTAAGCTTACAGTTTTTATGGGGGCAACTTTGCCTTTCGCAACCAAAAGAGAAGATTTTATTTGGTTGCCCACGTGTGTGCGGATGTAAATCGCTGCGCAATATGCTTTTTCCGAGGCATCACAGAACCCGTGGATTTGGGTGTCTTGCCCTGGAACGACATTAACCCATCGAGGGATTTCGATGTGGCAAATGGCTGGCAGATTTTCTGCGAAATGTTGCCATTTTGATAATGTCGCGGGTTTGGCGCTTTCATTCCAATCGCTTCTTGGCCTGGATCATAACTGGCGACAGCCATCCTGCCGGGTCAAAAAGTTTTGCAACAGAAGATAGAATTTGTCGCTTTGTGACCGCATTTTGGGTGTGTTCCGGCAGCATGGTGTATGAAAATTTATCCGTGAGCGCGTTCCATCGAATGCCAAGAGTTTTGGTATTGGAAGTGCTCTCAAATTTTAAGAAGTTGGAGTCTAGAAGATTCTCCTTCGGAAACTGTTTTAATATGGCCGGGTGATTAGCCGTTAGTTTCTTTAGTATGAAACCAGCTGATTTTAGGGCGTTTATCACTTGAACGAGTGATTCAGTGGCGTTATCGATGGCATGACTTCCGGATAGGATGTCGTCGACACACGTTTGCGTCTTGAGAATTGTTGCAGCCAACGGGAATGTCGCTTTCGTGTCACCGGATAGTTGATGCAACGTACGAATAGCGAGATATGGTGCACAATTGACGCCGAATGTAACCGTTTTTAGATTGAAATCGCTAACATTGGAGTTGGCCGATTTGCGAAATAGGATTCGCTGAAAATCTTTGTCGTCCTCGTGTATAAGGATCTGACGGTACATTTTTTCAATGTCTCCATTGAACACATACTTATGCATGCGCAACTGTAGAATTAGTAGCATGAGATCTGGTTGGAGAGTTGGACCAGTGTATAGCACGTCATTCAGGGATTTTCCTGACCCAGATTTTTTAGAGGCGTTGAAAACCACACGAACTTTGGTGGTGACCTTATCTGGTTTAACTACCGCATGATGTGGCAAGTAAAATGAGAAGACCTTGCCATGGGTCGGCAGATTCCATGTGATCAAGGTCGAGATATTATTGCAACACGTTGTTGTACATTGTACCTTATTCCCCCTTTTTCTGAAGCAATCGCTCCATGCTGAAAAACTGCTGCAGAGCAGCCGGGCGGGATTTGCCGAGGGAGAGTTTTTCAGGAAACTCTTCCTTGAATGGAAGTCGCACAATGTATCGACCGTTTGGTGCACGTGTCGTTGTTGTTGCGTATATCTGCTCACACGCCTGATCCTCGGGGGATATCTGTGGAGGTTGTGGAATTTCCTCCTCTTCCCAAAATTTTCTCAGTTGAGAACTGAGTGCCTCGTTTGACGCTTGGACTTGTGTCGAGAATGACACAACATTTTCAGTTATTGGACCACTGAGAATCCCACCAAAAATGGTTTGTTGCGCAAGTATGCTACCGCACACCTTTTTTATACCTTCCAGCAGAATTTGTGGAAGTATGTCGCTTCCAATGACCATGTCAGTCTGACCCGGTATGTGGCAACTGGGATCAGCGAGCTCAAGGAGTTTGAACTGCTGCCAGATTTTGCGACTAATGGTGGATGTTGGTAAATTTTTTGTTAGTTGCGGCAACACAATGGCATGAGCCTTTATCCTTTTCATGGCCTTGGATGCAACCAGTGTCAAAGGACAAAGCTTGGAGGACTTTTGTACGACTTGTCCACCCATGCCAGAGATTTCGAACTTTGAATGCTCGAATGGAAGTTTCAACCGTTTTTGAACTTTCGAGGAAACGAAAGTTCTTTCCGAGCCCTGATCAATAAGGGCTCTCAGTTGAAATAATTCCCCTTCGTGTTCGACTGCGACCATAGCAGTGGAAGGAGAATTTGGTTATCATTGGCTGTATGCAATGATTGAACCGGTGCGTGTTTTGAACAACACGGTAGCTCGCTAGAATCGGAGCTATTCTGCGTTTGTTGAACGGGAGACTCAGCAGTTGTGTGCTGCACGTTTGGTGCATTCGTTCGCGGGGTGGAACGTTGAGCTTGTGGGCTCGCATGCAACAGCGTGTGATGCCGTTGATGACATGTCGAACATAACCACTTGCTCGTGCACTCATTGATGATATGAGTGCTGCTAAGGCAGTTTGTACACAGCTTAGCTTGTTTTACGAATTTTGTCCGGTTTTGCACAGACATTCGCTTGAATTGTGGACAGAATCTAATAAGGTGCGGGGAGTTGCAACATTTGCAAGTTTCCTTTTTAGATTCTGCCACAAGGGTTTGCGTCCTGTTGAAGGACCTGTTTTGCGCAGAATTTTGATGAGCGACTGGTTTTTGTTTGCTTGGTTGAAGCCTATTGACCCTTTCAACGACTTCATATCTCGAGGTGAGAAAGTCGTTCATTTGTGACCATGAGGGTAGATCTCTTCGAGAAGAGAGAGATTGTTCCCAAAGTGATAGGGTTGTTTCGGGGAGCTTTGATGAACAAATGTACACCAGAATCGGATCCCAACTGTCTGTCGTAACTCCTTGGGAGTGATTGTATTTTGCAATTTCTGAAGTTGCTCACTGTTTTAGGATGGAATAGTGGCAAGAGTCAGTAAGGATTTTATCTGGTTGTCAACCAGGATTCGCTTGTTTTCGTATCGTGACCGTAAAGCTTCCCAGGCGAGGTCAAAGTTGTCATCGCTCAACGCATATTGCTTGACGATGGAGCCGGCTTTGCCTTGCGTTTTGTACCGGAGATGGTACAATTTCTGAGCACGGGAGAGCATTGGGTGGTTAATGTACACCGCTGTGAACATATCGCGAAAAGCGGGCCATTCTTCATAGCCACCATAAAAGGTCTCCGTGTCGCATGCTGGGACTTTGAGGTAAATATTTGCCTCAGCCGGGGGTTGGTCCACGCGGGGTGGTGGACTCGGCGTTGCCCTCATTTTGATCAAGGAAAGTTGATCGGCAATCTTTGCTTTTGCCACTTCATACGTATCAAGGCAGGCGCATTGTTTGCCTTGTACTGAACTCTTGAAGTCTTCAGGGAAACTTTCGTCTGGTTTCGAAAATACCAGATCGTAAACCGATTGAAGTCGTGCCCAATAATCATCTAGTGATTTGTCCTTTATCATGAGATACGATTCAGTGTGATCCTGAATCGGTGCTTCGTTGAATTTTGCACAGTATCTCATCAGATTGTCACTTTCCGCTATGAACTTTTGCGCGGATGGGTTAACTGATTTGGATTTCTGGCGGGGGGATGTTGTAAAGTCCTCTCTGGGCGAACGAAAATCATACTCTACAAGTCACTTATCGTACCCGTCCTGCTATATGGGGCAGAAGCATGGACCATGACAACAGCAGATGAAGCGGCTTTGGGAGTGTTCGAGAGAAAAGTTCTTCGAAAGATTTATGGACCTCTACGCGTTGGCGATGGCGAGTACCGAAGAGATTTAATGATGAGCTGTACGAGCTATACGCAGACATCAACATAGTCCAGCGAATTAAAACGCAGCGGCTGCGCTGGCTAGGCCATGTTATGCGAATGAAAGATGATGCTCCGGCCAAGAAAGTGTTTCTATCGGAACCCGCCTATGGCAGCAGAGGTAGAGGGCGGCCCCCACTCCGTTGGAAGGACCAGGTGGAAAACGATTTAAACTCCCTTTTTGTGACCAATTGGCGCCGGTTGGCGGAGCGAAGGAGCGACTGGCGCGCCTTGTTGGACGGCCATAACCGTTTAAACGGTTAAGCGCCAATTAAGTAAGGATGTTGACCTTTCCTTGGCCGTTTCTTCCTTTGGGCCACCTTTTGGTTTTTTTCCGGTTTCGGACGTTTTTGGGGGACTGAGAGGCATTTTATGCAAACTTTTGGGTTTTCACCAAAAAAAACCGAATAAAATATTTGTCCGCTCAGAGAACGTTCGCAAAATTCGAAGATGGAAAACTCTTCTTGCCACAGAAATTTAAAAAATGGAATTTAAATTGGTGGCGGTGTTTGTGTTTTTTTTTTTTTTAATAGAGTCAAGCACGGACAACGGGACGTTCCTTAAATTATTTAAATCCGCGAAATTTGGAATTTAATAGGATGTATATTGTTTTGTAAAAACAAAAAGTATAAAAATTAAAAAAAATCACAAACACTTTTCACTTATAGATACGTGTAAATATACGTGTGGAAATAAACGTGTATTTGTAAATTACTGGTATATATAGGTATGTATATATTAGAAAATAATAACATGTACTTGAAGTTTGTATGGATATTTTTTGAAAGTTCCTATAGGGACGAAAATATCTCAAACTTAGTTTTGTACGCCAGAATAAGTACAAATGTACACGCGCAATATACAAACGTATGTATATATATTTGTTTGTGCGAACGTATGCACGTGAATCAGATGAGCTTCACTGTTTATGTTTACAAACAGAAGAGTTTGTTTTGATTCGCTTCTTCGTCGCTTTAATGTCGCGTTTCTTTGTGAAGCTCAGTGCGCTTGATTGCACTGTTGGGAGAGTGCAGCGAAGAAAGACCAAGTGAGTATTCAGTTGTTCATATATAATTGTCGGATTTTGTCTATTGGTATAGCGGAATATTTTCTAACAATTTTTGGTTGCAAAAAGGTTGCAGTAAAACCAACGGTAAGAAAATTTCCGCAATATTCATGTATATACATATGTGGATATATATATATATATATATGTTTTTGCAGTTTACAAAAATAATATAACTTTTGTGGAAAAAAAGTTTTATTATTTTTTATATATTTTTTATGAAAAATAAAAAACTGCCTATTCACCGATTCCTGTATTCCTATGCTGCTTATATTGTTGTTGTTGGTCTGCTTGTTGATGATGCTGCTGCTGGTTGTTGGGTAGAGTTGATTTTTATAATTGTCTGATTGTTTTATATTTTTCGAAAAATTTTCAAACAATTTTTTTTCTCTATAAAATAGGTGTTCAACAAAAAACGTTTTTTTTTTTGTATATTTTGTATATATTGCTTTTTAACTAAGCAATTTGTTTTATATTTATACGTTTCTGTGTATATGTATAAGTAGCTCTATTTTTTCACACCCACTGTTTTTACACTTTTGTGTAGTTTTGTTTTAAATTTAAATTTTTAATTTTTTGCACGAACGAAAATTCGATTTTAATTAAATTTTATAGTTTGTAATTTTTAGGGCGGGCCAAAGATGGCTGCGAAGGACCATGAACAAATGAATACTCACTTGGTCTTTCTTCGCTGCACTACTTCACTAAATAAAAAGGGTATGTTTTAGTTTTTTCAGTACACTTTACACAGTTTCGATTGCTTTAATTATCATAATTTAATTTCAAACTTCAGAAATAAACACATATATTTAAAAGAATTTCATATAAAAGTTGTGTATGTAACTATACAAAAGAAGCGCGTCCGCGATTGCCGAGTAAGAATGCTTGACTGTCGAATGCCATATATAATTGGTGACGATGGTAGTGTATGCGCGTTGGCGCCTTTCCATTCGCCGCGCACGGCTGCGCATAAGGATTTCGCCGCCGTATAAATTATGAAGGAGGCGGCTTAAACATATGCTAAGTCACTTTTTTTGAAAAATTGTATTTTAATGCAATTTTAAAACTGAATTCAAAATACATCGATCACAAGAAAAAAATATTTTAATTTTAAATTTTTACGTGCTGTTTGCAATGATGTGTAAATGTGTTAAGTCGTCAACTGTTAAAAGAAATGTGCTAATGTGCTAAATCAACCAGTCCATAATATCAATCGGAATTACTAGTCATTTCTTTGTGCGCGCATTTTATTTACTTATTTAATTCATTCAGTCTAAAAGTACATGCTTTGTTGTTGTTGTTGTATTAACGATAAAGACACTCCCCGAAGGCTTTGGGCCGACGTTGATGGTCCTTTCACGCATATAGATCCGGCACGTACCGGTAACAAAGCACT
This sequence comes from Eurosta solidaginis, assembly GCF_040869045.1. Classification (NCBI taxonomy): domain Eukaryota; kingdom Metazoa; phylum Arthropoda; class Insecta; order Diptera; family Tephritidae; genus Eurosta; species Eurosta solidaginis. Next base: position 173,172,830 of record NC_090319.1, on the reverse strand, counting down.
ATTAAAGTACTAGTCCGTCCATCTCGAGAATGATTTATATGACCATATTAAACCTTCTAGGCCATCCCGTCCTCCCCACCCCCTAGTTCCATGAGAAACTTGGAGTCGCCAGAGCCTCGGCTGTCAATGAAACAGAATTCGCCACGGGTAGATGAGGTTGGAAATTGGGTTCGAGAAGCTATATATTGCAATGGGAACCCCTTGAGAGGGTTGCCTACACAACCCCTTGAAATTGGATTCAACCACTTGAGACATGCCCTTGGTGTTTGATAAATGCTTTGCGCTGACCATAATCTACTTCAATTCTTACATGTCGATAACTATATGCTTTGTTACAGACTAGTTAAAAATAGAAAACAATTCAAGCTTAAACTTATATAAGCTGTTATTAAAATTAAGAACACTACTGAATATTTGCTAGATGTATAGTCCTAGTTATAGGTTCATTCATAGCATAATTTTCATTAGTTATTTAGATAAATAATCTATTATGCCGAAGATCACGCATTAGCATATATGGAATGAACAAATTAGATAAATCAGAGCAATTCGTGCTAACGTTTATTACATTATAGGCAAGCATGTGTGAGATTCAAGTTGTTCTGTCATGTAAAGCCTGAAGACCAAGCAATTTGTGCCTGCTGGTATATGATGGGAAGCCGTGTGGTCAGTAAAGCATACGTAAAGCAATTTTTGTAAACAATTTTTGAACTCTCTCAATTTTATAGAAGTTATATTCATAGAAAGGATTCCATATTATTGCGCAATATTCAAGATGACTTCTGACCAAGGATATATAAAGTGCCTTCAACGTCATAGGCACTGGTGTAACGTCTACTGAACCCAACCAACCATTGCAACAAATTTTGAAACAACGAAGTCAATGGTACTAGAAAGAGAGTTTGGAGTTAAAAATTACCCTCAAGTCTTTACTCTCTTGACAACGATTAAGAGATTTAGTATTTATTTTGTAGATAAAGTATTTGGCAGTTGTCTTTTTGGAATAAGACACAACACAGCATTTGTTTGAATTTAAATATAAATTATTGTCTGCGCACCATTCGGCAAAAGAGTCCAGATCAGAACCGTTAAAAATAGTTTGACAAATAAATAGTATATTGTGAAATGTATAGTTTTAGCGTTTTATTTCAATCATTAAATGTGAGGAGTGATGGGAAAACATATTGAGTAAAAAGTGCTAAGTCAGGAGAAAAAATTTGTTATGAGTGGGGAAATTGTGCTAAGTCATAAAATAGCTGCTGGGTTGGCATATTTGACTTTTATTTATCTTTTTTGAAGCTTCTACACTCAAAAGCATTGCAATTAAGGTATTCTCATTCACAGTTTTGAAAAAAGGTTATTTCAAAAGTTATTCATTTTTTTCGTCTCCTGTAAAATTCGTAAAAGTTGACTTAGCACATTTTCACATTAAGCTGACGATATGTAATTGATCATATAGTCATATAGTTTTGCTAATTGTATATATATTAGACTGGGTCGATTTATGAACCGATATCGCGCCATCGATTTTTCGGTAGGATTTGGGCTCAGGAACAAAAAGTTCCACTATGCATTCCCAAAAAAATAATTTTCGAGCTTGCGAAATTTCATTTTTTTTTACTTTTTTCGACTTTAATTTTTAAGGTTTTTTTCATGACCTACTAAAAAAATTTTCATTTGATTGTAAAATTTTCATGCATACCCTGTCCGACCCAAAAATTTCCGCTAAAAACGTTGGCGATAACAGTTTTTTCAAAAAAAAAACATTTTTTTTAAGCGGACATTTTTTGTCGGACGGGTATACATATTAACATTTTTTTTAGTAGGTCATGAAAACAACCTTAAAAATCAAAGTCGAAAAGAGTAAAAAAAATGAGATTTCGCAGGCTCGAAAATTATTTTTTTGGGTATGCGTAGTGGTAGTTTCCTGAGCCCAAATCCTATCGGAAAATCGATGCCGCCATATCGGTCAACTTTCGTCCATACAAATCGACCCACCCTAATATACATGCCTAAACGGTGCTAACTCTATGTGCGAGAGCATCACGCATGTACGTACATACATATGTGCACTTTGATAGATACGTTTTGTTAAGAGGTATGAGGTTGGATAGTGATATTGGTAGATCGCCTTTTGTTTTTTCTTTTTTTTTAACTTTGTGCTTTCGAGATAAAATTTCTAAAACTCTTTATAAATGTACAAGGAACTTTATCGTACTCATGTCATGAATTTTTGTTTAAATCAAAACTTATTATAGTAGAAACTTTAACAAAACTAAAAGGTTAAGGTTAGACGTCCGAATGGAGGAGAATAGGCTATGTAAATTTTAAACTCAAATTGTCTATATAGTGAAATCTGAAGTATGTAGATTTCAAGGTTAATGCATTCAAATTGTTGTACAGTCATTGTACGAGCAAGGAGGGTTTTCCTTACTATTGAATTGAAAAATGGTACAAAAAAATTGTGACGGTGTATACGCGAAAATATTATATTCCAAAAAATAACGAGACGACCGAACCGCTTAATATGAGCGACAATGTTATAATAATTTATTTAGGCAACTTCAAACATGTACAAAGCATGAAAGGTAAAGAAGAGAGTGACTGCAAAATTAAGTATGATTGCGAATGTGTATGTGTGTGTGTGTATATTCATGTTTACAATTAGTAGTTAGTGTTCTGTTGTACGTATGTAACTAATTATGTTTTAAATATTATTTGAGTAGTAATATTAGTACAGTGTCTTAAAATATTATTCGACCACAGTGTGTCGCAAGTTTGATCCAAAATTCCGGCCCCGTTGGAAGTATCCACTTTCATGAAACCAACAGTATAGCAGTTTTATGTATATGACGGCGGCAGGTACCATTGGCAGTGCGAAGGTGCGCCACTCGAACGTGACCGTCACGTCCTTGAACAGTGGACTCTACACGGCCAAGCCTCCAACGCTGTGATGGTAGGTTGCCGTCATGTATGATAACTAGAGTTCCCCCTTTACAGAATTGTCCCCTTTACACGCGAGCGTAGTTCATTAACATAATCTGACGGGTGCCCCCCACAAATTCAGAAAGCAAACATTTTCAGAAAACATTAGTCAGAACCCTTTTTTCAGAAAGACAAAATTCAGAGGTCAAAACTCAGAAGTCAACTCTCAGAAGTCTAATTTCAGAAGTTAAATTTCAGAAGTCAAATTTCAGAAGTGAAAATTCAGAAGTCAAATTTCAGAAGGAAAAATTCAGAAGTCAAAATTCAGAAAGTAATCAGACGGCAGAAAAAACATATTTTTCTCAAAATCAAAAACGTTTATTTATTTGGAAGGAATTATGTGTAAAGAAAAAGTAGTAAAATCTAAAATTTTTAATTGTGTGCAATAGCAAGCATGTAATTAATTAATTTTTTTAACGTTTACCTTTTCCGAATGAATTTACAATTATTGTTGTTATATCGGCCTACTGATTTGTAAGATGGCAGGTTAGATCTCAAGGCTCAAGGCCCAACAATAATTATTTTATCATTATTATTGTTATGATACATTTTTTCTTAATTGAAAAATCTTTAAATTAGAATAAAAGAAAGAAAAAAATTTAGACAACTGCCAAAGCTCGTTGTATAGATCCATTTCGGGAACTGCTAAGTTCCTTCATCGGCAACGTTTAGGCGCCGCTGCTATAACTATTCAGCTATCACAGCGGTTGTTTCTTTGTCTTCATTATTTCTGCTTCTACCCTATTTCTTGTTAATTGATATTCACAGGACTGCGACATCTGTTGCAGAATGGATGTGAAAATTGGACTTGTTTCATGGCAATGATGCCATAGTGTCATATTTATTGACACTTTTCCCCGTGCTCTGGGATGTATTAACAATTTTTGTAGTTTCAATTAAGAAAAAATTTATCATAACAATAATAATCATAAAATAATTATTGTTAGGCCATGAGCTCGATTCGAACCCGCGATCTTTTGAATTTACAGTATTAAAAAAACTAAGTATTTATATTTTTTCTTGCGTTTCCCATATGGCTCGCCTCCAGCTGAAAATTGTTGCAGTTTTGTTTCTATTATTGCCTGTTCGTTTTTTATTTTACTTTATTTTATTTTATTTATGCAATTAAATATGTTAGGGTGTGTCCCAAACGCACTTCGAATGACGCTGTGCCACCTTTCAATGAAATTATTTGCACGGACTTCACCCAATTTGGTGATATTATACATATTCCATAATGATATAACGATTGAATATAACGCTTTCTTTCGACGTTGCTGTGTTCTAGGCTGAAAAAAATTCAGAAGTAAAATTTCAGAAAGTAATCAGACAGCAAAAAAACATAACATTTTGCTCAAAATTTAATGTTTTTTGTTGTCTGATCACTTTCTGAATTTTGACTTCTGAAATTTTACCTCTAAAATTTGAATTCCGAATTTTGACTTCTAAAATTTGATTTCTGAATTTTTGTTTCTGAGTTTTGACTTCTGAATTTTGGCTTTCTGAAAAAAGGGTTCTGACTAATGTTTTCAGAAAAAATGTGTTTCTGCATTTTTGTTTTCTGAATTTATGGAGGGGGGGACCATCTGATGACCAGCGGCGCCAAAGGCGTTGCTTAATAGAAGTGATCACATCGTACCGATCTAAATTTAAAAAATGTCTATCTTCGAGTGATCGCTCGAGTAAGGCGCGTAGAGAAGAACCAACCAGAAAGTGTGCTGGAGTGAGTGCGCCAAAGTCGTTTAGATCTGATGACATCGGGCAAAGTGGGCGAAGTTGAGAATAGCTTCCACTTCCACGGTAACCGTGCTCAGTTCTTCAAAGGTCCTTCTTGTGTTGGCTTAAGTTCGATTCACAAGTCCCTTTACGATTTTGACCGCAGCTTCCCAAAGACCACCAAAGTGATGTGCCCTGGGAGGAATAAAATGAAAATTAATAAATTCGGACGAGCAAAATTTACAAATTTCTTTTTGTGTATTAGTTTCAAACAGAAATTATTTTAGTTCATTAAATTGGTTGGACGCCCCGACAAAATGTGTAGCGTTATCGCAAAATATGTCGCATGGTAGTTTTCTGCGACCACCTATGCGCTTCAGAGCGTTTAGAAATGAATTCGTTGAGAGATCCGATACAACTTCGATACGTACTTATTTCGTGACGAGGCAAACAAAGACGGTCAAGTAAGATTTTATAGGAACGTTGCCTCGAATCCGCAAGAAAGTATTTATTGATCCGCAGAAATGAACTCCACAGGTTCAAAAGAGCGAGCGGGAGTGAGACGTGTGGCTGGCAGTGGTCCCATGACTTGTTGAGCTAGAACTGGTTTATAGCGCACGCAGTGTACGCAAGACCGTACGATACGACGAGCCAAGTCTCTGGCATTGATGATCCAATATTCTAGACGTATCAGGGCAACCAATGCTTAAGGGCCGGCGTGATAATTTCGAATATGTAAATGGCGTATGTAGTTATGTACGAAATGCGAATGTCTGGGTAGCAAAATAGGATGTTTCTGAGAGTCTGGTAAATCTGCATAGTCCAACCGGCCACCAATTTTGATGAGTTCGAAGTGGTATTATCTATAAAGGGAGTGCGATGTTTTAAATTGCTTTTTAAAGGCTGATTTTTATTCAGTAATCGAAAATCAACAAAAAATTGCTGCTGTTGTAAGTTCCAAATTATGCAGTGTAGTGCGTGTCGTAATTCAACAGGCAAGGGAGTAGCTGTGGGTGTCCTTGTCGAGTTCGACTGCAGTCTTACTGCTCGGCCACTTGGTTTGGTCTTGCAACAGGAAAGCCGGACCGGAAAACCAAATGAACGTTTTGAGTTCCTATGTGGGGCAACCACGTGAGACAAGGTCTGATGAGTTGTCTTTGGTTGGAACATGTTTCCAGTGCACGTCTACTGGTAAGTTCTTGTATGTCCGAGACTCTATTCCCAACAAACGTTGATAGAGTGATGGAATGTTGTTGAAGCCAATGTAAGACTAGTTACGTATCGGTTCAAAAATAAGTGATTACTGATATGTTCGAAAATATATCCTTTATTTTAGAGTAGAGACAAGCGAGAAGATGAGCACCGCAAAGCTCAAGTTAGGGAAGGGACTGTTTTTTAACGCTACCCTCGACTTTGATGTCAGTAACTGCACTGATATATGACCGTGAGAATCTTCAGTACGTACATATACCGAGCAGCCATATGCAAGTATTTATGCGTCGCAAAATCCATGAATTTGTGTAATTTTTGTATTGGGTTGCAAGCAGTAACGACGAACGGTGAGCGACGAGACTGAGTTTAACGATTCCAAGCAGTTAGTCCAAGCCTTATGGACATGCTGAGGTACAGACTCATCGCAGCATCGCTTTAGTAGCCAAAGCTCCTGCAAAGTTATTTTAGATTTAATAAACAGCGGTGATAACAAGCCAAGTGGATAAAATATGGATGCTGCGATAGACAATATGGTTCGCTTCGTCGCAGTATTGTTTCTTTTTTGGGCTGGAATGAAAACGAGAACTTATCGCTTTGCTGATGCCATGTTACTCCTAATGTACTGGTCACAAAATCGTCTGTTATATTAAGCTCTTTTGAGGCTGAACCTTCCATGAAGTCGGGATGATTTGAATGCCATTTTGATAATGGAAATTGCCCACGTTGTACTACTGCGATGACTTGGGATTTCAGTATATGCAAAGCGTCTGCATCGTCTGCGCCACACACAAAGTCGTCGACATAAAATGATGATTTTACTGCCGAAGCGCTGATTGAAAACTCATATGCATTGATCTGCCAAGTGGTGTAGGCTAGGTATTGCGAGAAACGGGGCTGAGACTATGCCGTATGTGACCGTATTGAGCTGATACGTCCGAAGATCTAGGTCAGGAGAAGCTCGGCAAAGAATGTATTGATACTTACAATAATTTTTATTCATTGCTACTTGTCTGTACATTTTGGTGACATCTGCAGTGATAACGTAACGATATAAGCGGAAACGAAGTAATAAATATATAGGTCTTTTTGGATGGTTAGCCCTACCAAGGAAATATCGTTCAATGATGTTTGTGATGATGTGCGGCAGGAGTTGTCAAATACGATTCGAAGATTTGTAGAGGTGCTGCTGGGTTTAAGCACGCAATGATGCGGTACGTAGTAATGCGGCTTGTCAACTTTGGGCTGTTCTGCGGCAGACATATGACCAAGATTTTCGTATTCTTCCATGAAAGCCAAGTATTGCCAACGAATTTTGGTCGAATATAGAAAACGTTTCTCAAGGGCGAGGAATCGTCGACGAGCGATATCGTAGGAATCACCAAGGCAACTCGCATCTGATTTGAAGGGTAAGGTAACGACTACGCGACCAGTACTATCTTGATATGTAGTTTTTACGAAGTGGTCCTCGCAAATACGGTGATCTGACTGAATCGGTTTTTCTGATATGCCGACGGTTTCCAACTTCCAAAGGCGTTAGAGGCTTTCGTCTATCGAACCTTCACTTGACATCATGCAAGATCGTGTCGCCACATCACACTCACCGCGGTATCTGCCGGAAATGACCCACCCTAATAACGTTTTCTGAAGTATAGGTAGATTTGAACCAAGGCGAATTTGGCCTACAGCCAGCACTTCGAAAGTCTCGTCTGACAATTTCGTGTTTGCGGGTAAATTCCATGTAGAGGTATCCATTTCCGTATCAGGTTGGTATGCGCTATGCTATGTGATCCCGAACCGAAGTGCGAGTTGAAAAGCCGACGTGGGCGATTTTATAGTTGTAGCGGTACGAGACTTCAGCTGGTAAGTGATTCACCGATGCTGCGAATTCCGACGTTATGCTTTTCGCGTCAAAGACGCCGTTTTTGTGCAAAGTCATCGGTAATGAAGTTGACCTGCGAAGAAGAGTCAAGTAGAGCTCTTCCCAGTTTGTATGCCCATGTGGCGTCTTTGACTATGACCATTGCTGTAGTCAGAATAACTTGTCCACAATCCGAGTCCTCCATGTGCGAATAGGTTGCAGCTTGCTGATTGCACGATTGGGATTTGCTAGCCAAATTCTGTGTGAAGGAAGGGGTTCGCCATGAAGTTCGGGGAGCTTGTAGGGCATTTGTTGAGGAGACCGGCATTTGAGACGTACCTGAACCCTGCGAAGTTGTAGCTAACGAATTTGGAGTGGTCGTACTCTGCGAGTTATTTTCTTGATATAGTAGCGTGTGATGTACCCGATTACATGTATGGCACCGATGTTTTGACGAGCATTGAGCAATTCTGTGACCACTATTTAGACAATTAATGCAAATGTCGTTCTTCTTCGAGAAGTCAAAACGTTGATTGGTAGTATTTTACTTAAACTGAGGACAACTAGTTAGCTTGTGTTTGACGCTAGAGCAGAGCACACACTTAGAATTCGTTACTGCGAAAGACGATTGCTGATTATGATTGTTTGCTAATAGATTTTCAACATCGGGTTTTCCTTTTTCTAACGACGCCGATGAGTGTAGAAACTGGCAATGGCGTTCTAAAACCTGGGTACATTGGGACCATGTCGGTAGTGATTTATAATCGAGGAACTCATTCCACTTTTTACGTGCTTCCTGGTCACATTTGCTTATAACGATATAAATTAGATTTGCCTGTGCAATTTTGGTGCTGTTTCCCAATGACTCCAATGAGCTGAAAATGGCTGAAGCCTCATCTAATAAACTGCGCAGTTGTTGAGGGTTTGGTTTTTCGACGGATTGTAATGCGAATAATGAAGATATGCCTTCTAAGAATATGAGAGTTGGGTTATCGAAACGTTTTTTTAATCTATCTAGAGTCTTGGGATAATTCTCATTAGTGACTTGAAATGCCTTGACCGTTTCTAGTGCTGACCCTTTTAGACAAGACAACAGGTAATTGAATTTTTCAATATTTGTGAGTCTCGGCTCACGAGCAATAAGTTGGGTAAACAATGTAATAAAATTTCTATAATCGGCATAATCACCACTAAATGTTGATAACGACAACCGTGGTAAATGGGACGATGGGGTTACAGCTGCTGTAGATGTTTCGGGATAGTGCACAGTGCTGTTTACATCTTTTCCTAGTTCCGCTTGAATTCTTAGCTTCACTGCGACGTAGTTGTCTTCCAAATCTGCACGGCCGTTGTCGCTAGGCGACAGCTTGAACCGACAACGCTTGCTTGAAGTAAGATTCTAGCATCCCTAAGCGTCACTGTAGCTCTGCACTTGCCAATTTATTATCCGAATTCTTATCTGTTTCAATTGATTTGATTCGCGAAATATTTCGCTTTATATTAGAGCGCATAAGCTTGCATTCTTCTAGCGACATATTTTTGTGCTAATGATTATTTAAAACGTAGTGGTCCTTAGTTCTATAGGTGGACGCCTTTTCGAGATATCGCAATAAGGGTGGACCAGGGATGACTATAGAAGGTGTTTTTATGATATGGGTATCAAATTAAAGGTATTAATGAGGGTTTTAAAAGGGAGTGGCCCTTAGTTGTATATGTGAAGGCCTTTTCGAGATATTGACCAAAATGTGGACCAGGGTAACCCAGAACATCATCTATCGGGTACCGCTAATTTATTTATTCATACCACGAACAGTATTCCTGCCAAGATTCCAAGGACTTTTGATTTCGCCCTACAGAACTTTTTCATTTTCTCCTACTTAATATGGTAGGTGTCACACCCATTTTAGAAAGTTTTTTCTAAAGTTATATTTTGCGTCAATAAACCAATCCAATTACCATGCTTCATCTCTTTTTTCATATTTGGTACAGAATTATGGCATTTTTTCATTTTTCGTAATTTTCGATATCGACAATTGGGCGTGGTAACAGTCGGATTTCGGCCATTTTTTATACCAAGATAAAGTGAGTTTATATAGGTACGTGAACTAATTTTAGTAAAGATATATCGATTTTTGCTCAAGTTATCGTGTTAACGGCCAGCGGAAGGACAGACGGTCGACTGTGTATAAAAACTGGGTGTGGCTTCAAACGATTTGGCCCATATTCACGGAAAAGAGTTATCGTCATAGAATCTATGCACCTACCAAATTTTACAAGGATTGGTAAATTTTTGTTCGACTTATGGCCTTGAAAGTATTCTAGACGAATTAAATGATAAAGGGCGGAGCCACGCCCATTTTGAAATTTTCTTTTATTTTTGTATTTTGTTGCACCATATCATTACTGGCGTTGAATGTTGACATAATTTACTTATATACTGAAAAGATATTACATTTTTTGTAAAAATTTGACTTAAAAAAAAATTGTTTTAAAGTGGGCGTGTTCTTCATCCGATTTTGCTAATTTTATTTAGCACACATATAGTAATGGGAGGAAGGTGCCTTCCAAATTTCATCATGATGTCTTCAACGACTGCGAAATTACAGCCTGCAAAACTTGTAAATTACCTGCTTTTAAAAGTGGGCGAAGCCACGCCCATTGTCCAAAATTTTACTATTTTCTACTTTTCTTCATAAGTTCAACACACCTACCAAGTTTCAACGCTATATCCGTTTTTGATAATGAATTATGGCACTTTGGTTTTTCGAAATTTTCGACATCGAAAAAGTGGGCTTGGTTGTAGTCCGATTTTGTTCATTTCGTTTCATTTTAAATAGCGATCTGAGATGAGTGCCCAGAAACATACATACCAAATTTCATCAAGATACCTCAAAATTTACTCAAGTTATCGTGTTTACGGACGGACATGGCTAAATGAATTTCTTTTTTCGCCCAGATCATTTTGATATATAGAAGTCTATATCTATCTCGATTAGTTTATGCCCTTACGGATTACCGTTATGCGAACAAAGTTAATATACTCTGTGAGCTCTGCTCAGCTGATTATAAAAATTAGAGGGCGTATGCAGGCTATCAATGCCTAGCATTACGGAAGCCCTGAAAACAGCCCCGACGAATGTATGCCACCGAACACAGCGTTAACAACTGCAACGATGCTCAGTGCCTCGCGGAGCTTGAGCGCAGGCCATACGACCATAGTAGTATAGCGTCATCAATTACAGGGCGAACAGACTAGATGGTTCAGTAACTGCGTTTCGAAGGGGCTCTTAGAGCCAAAATAGAGGAGGATGATTGGCGCAAATGTGCCAAAATGGTGGACGAGGCGTGAAAGGAGTAGGGTCTGAGGTTAACTGTGCTGATCCGGAAATAAACAGGTCATACAAACTGCCAGATCACTGTAGCGTTTTCAGGCGGAACTAGTAGCCGTAATCAAAGCAGTGTAAACACTGGAAGAAAATAGCTTAAGCTGTGTCACGTCAACTTTTATATTGACAGCCTAGCAACAATTAAGTCAATAATATCACATAGCATAGCATCTAAATGCGTGTTAGAGTGTAAGCAGTCTCTGGAAAGAATCGGGACCGGTAGAAGATTACATATTGGGTCCCAGGGTACATGGGAATAGATGAGAATGAAAAAGCGAATGAACTAACTAAAAAGGCATTCCTATATGCTTGCTCCGTGAACGTCCCAATCAGATTGGGCGAGATTAAGAGAAAGCGAGAGTTGCGCATGATCGGCCAAGCGGGAAAGGCGTGGGCCCAAGCGCGCGGCTGCAAAGTTTCGAAGATCATGTGTAGGTCTTACAATCTCAGACTAACAAAGTTACTCCTATCATTACAAAGAGAGGACTGTAGACTCATGACGGGTATTCTGATTGGACATTGCCTTCTGGAGTCACCTGCCTTTAAATGGTCAGCGATAGCAGTCGTAGGAAGTGTTGGTTGGAGGAGGAAATGATCGAGCACGTTTTGTGCTCGTGCCCTGCGCTTGCCAGCCTAACACTCCAGCTATTAGGAGTTATTCGGCTGTCAGATCTAGAAGCAGCAAGCGGCATAGGTCCCAGAAAAGATCTACTATTTTCCAAGAGGAGCAAGTTATTTTAGAACATAGGTCCTGGTTTTTGATAGGGTTTTTAAGTTTGGTCGTTAAACAAAATTCTCGTAACTACGGCTTCATTCAGTCTATATGAAGTCCTCAAGGACCGGTTAGTTCAACTTAACCTGACAGAATAATGCCATTTAGAGGAAATGCTTGGGGTTCATTTTGTTATTTTTTCATAATAGTTGAGAGCAGTTGCAAATTGAATACTTGTAGTATTTAATATAACAAGCACCCCATATTTCTCCCACATTGGTTAAGGACCGCGCCTATTTTATAATTTTTTTTTTTTTAAATAAAGGATATAAACCGATGTAAAAGGTTTATCTTTGCAAAAAATACTTTCATATCAATCGTATTTTACTTTAAAAATACCATTATAACAAGAAATTTATGAACCTAAAATATTTGAAATAGGTGTTTCACCACTCCTTCGACCATTCATTATTCTGCGTTTCGATAGCCATTACTGGAAGAAGAATTTAACTATTGTGAAGAAAGTCTATATCCTTATTTTTTTTTAAATATGAATATTTCTAATAAAGTCGGCTAAAATCCTTTAATAAATTTATCATTTGCCTACCTAGCCCAAAGTAGCATTTATTGGTAAGAGTGATTTTTCTTTGGATTTCAGAGCTGATGTTGTTGCTTGTGTTAATGCTGGTTCCCAAATAAACGAACTCTTTTAGTGTTTCGAAATTATGGCTGACTCTTTGCTCGATAACAGCAGGTACTTCGTTTTGTCCCTATTCAACATCAAACCCATCAATTTGTTAATTTCTTGTCTTTACTTTGGCAACGCTACCTTTAATAAACCTACTTTTTCAAAAATAGATGCCGCTACTTGCCCTTCAGCCGCATGTTTTAAATGAAACACAACGGCGATATCAGCTATCACAACTCATTTGTACAAAAATATCACAAACTCTGTTTCTCCAGTGATCCAGAGCATTCCCGTGAGAATTGAGCAGGATACGGAGCTAGGAAACTTACTGGTTGATGGCTAATATGTGTGAAGTGAGCGCGAATCATTCACCCTTATTGTCATTGTCGTCGTCGTCACTAAAAGACGACGACTCACGCCGACGCGTTAAATTCGGTATTGCAATTGTCGTTTTCGATAATTATTGACGACTATCGACACATTTTCGGTATTGGCTAAGCAAATTTGCTGTCGTCGTCGCCAGCACACGACGCCATTTTCGTCGACGCTGTTTTTACTGACGACAGAAGGAAAATTTGTAAGTAAAACATTTCCTTTTTAATGAATTAAATATACAAGCATGTAATATGAATTGTTTTTCAGATATTCAAAATGAAAATAACGAGTGGGTAACAATTCGGGGTTCTAGAGCTAGAAAAAAATCCTTGCCTAGCAAAAGGCTTCCAAAGAGGTATGGCACCAGCAAATTTTAAACAACAGTCGGAAGCGATCAGCATAAAATTAAATTCTTTGGGACCACCTTTAAGAGACAGCGACAGTTGGCAAAAAGTAATTAAAGTAATTCAATTAATATAGCATAGTTTTTAATGCAAATATACTCTGCAGGTATGGCGAGATTTAAAATTTAAAGTGAAGAAAAAACTGGTGAAAATAGGGAAGAAAGCAATGCAACAGGTGGTGGTATGAATAAACAATTTAGGCTAAGTCCGTTGGAAGAGGCAGTGGCCAACTTGCTGCAATTCGACAAGCAGCTGAGCCCGGAAGGGATTGTACAAGGTGTGCAGCTGCCGGTAGACCAAACTATAGAAACTTACGTAAATTGTGTTGTCGAGGATGATCCGCAAATAATTTCAGATGTTCAACTGCATCCACCGGATTTTCCTTCCGAAGATGGCCCGAGTACTACAGCGGTCGGAAGAAACAGATCCCAAAATCCCGCTGCTACTAGGGTATACAAATCCAAAAAAAAGGGTAGAGAAGATCTTTTAGAGAAACACAGCAGCATGCAATAAAGGGTCCTTACCGATGCCACGAACAAGCTAAATTCAATTAAGTACCCTTTAAGAGATACGGTTGAGGAGGAAAAGCTAAAGATGCTAAAGAAAAAAGAATGTAGGGAATAAGAACTTCATAAAATGAATATGGTTTTAAGCCATACAAATTAAAATAGCAAAAACTAAAATTAAGAACTTAGAAAAAAAAAGAGGAAAACCGATTTTTATGTATATATTTTATTTTTAAGAAAATGTATATGTACACAATAAAAAATGAACTGAAATTTTCACTCTGAAACTATACAAAGCTGGTTTTGATTTACTCTATAATTTGTGATGCTTCCATATTCACGACATTTTCTATATCATCAATATTTTCACTATTCTCTAAGTTCTGCTCTTGACTAAGTACATCCTTGTTTGCAGACAGAGCGAGAACTAAAATCAATGCATATGTTGTGAAGTGCTGCACACACATTAGCAATTTGCGTGGCTTTAGATGGCGTTTAGTGAAGTTAACGTGCAGCTAGCAGACAGCGAAAACGGGTTTTTAGTACGCCAATAGTACGATCAATTATGTTTCTAGCTTTGGCGTGCTTGGTATTTTAAATAGCCTCGGGACTTCCTTCGTTGTGCTTCGATACGGTGTCATAATAAATTGTTCTAGAGGATAGCCCGCATCGCCTAAAAATATAAATAAAGTTTATATAACTTTCACATGATTTAAATTGGGTGTAGTTGGTTTTTACCTAAAAGCTAGAACTTACGCTCTCCAGCATCGAATCGTATACCTTATTCGCAACTTATGATCACAGATCTGTTAAATTGTTTGTTAAAAAAATTATTATTTAGTCGATTAAAAGTTTATCTGTTCTTACAATCACGGCATTTATACTAAAAAAATCCCTTTCTATTGTAATATAGATGCTGGTCTTGTTTTCTAGGAGCCAACATTTTTATATGAGTTCCATCGACGCAGCCAATAACTCCTGGAAAGCCAGTTTTTTCGAAAAAATTCTCCTTACATTCTGTGTATTCAGCCTTTGTCATATGAAATTTTATCCAAAGAGGACATATAACAGATGCCAAAACGTCGAGTGTTTCAGAAAGTACAGCACTAACGGATGGCTGGGAAAGTTCAAGATGGAAATCATTTCCCACACTTAGTTGATAGGAACCTTGCCCCAAAAATCGCAACGTTGCTGCCAATTTTATGGTTTTAGAAATCTCCGTTGTCCTGATTTCTTTTACATAGCATATCTGAAGGCAGTTTTATTGAGACGAAAATAGTCTTCAAATCTGAAATGAAGTAAAGTATTTCCAGCTGAAACATTAATACATTCTAAAACTCCCGAAAGTAGTTATACATACTTGTTGTCTGGCAAACGAAATACATCGGAGTTATTCCTTATTTTTTTCTATTGAGTCTAAGCTCCTCTTTATTATTTTCATCACTAGAGCTCGCACTACTGTCATAAAAAACATTTTTGTAAAATCTTGAAATAAAATATTTAAACAAAGCAGAAATCGCGAAAAAAAGATTCAGAAATAGTAAGAAAAATCGAACAGCTGATCCAGAAATGGCAGAGATGGTATATTTTCCTTTCGTTTTATCGATAAACTGTCGGCGTGGTCTCAACAAGCTTAGCCAATACCAATTTGGTGTCCAAGTGACGACGACGTCCATACGATGTGACGTCCACTGAAAAACGAGGACGATGTCGACGAAGACAATCACCCTTATTGTCATTGGCGTCGTCGTCACTGAACGACGACGACTCACGACGACGTTTTAAATTCGGTATTGCCGTTGTCGTTTTCGATAACTATTAACGACTATCGACACATGTTCGGTATTGGCTAAGCAAATTTGCTGTCGTCGTCGCCCTCACACGACGCCATTTGTGTCGACGCTGTTTTTACTGACGACAGAAGGAAAATTTGTAAGTAAAACATTTCTTTTTTAATTAATTAAATATACATATATGTAATATGCATCGTTTTTTTAGATATTCAAAATGAAAATAACGAGTGCGCAATAATTCGAGGTTCTTGTAGCTGGGCTAGAAAAAATCGAAGTTATTTCTGATTTTTTTTTCTATTGAGTCTAACCTCCTCTTTATTATTTTCGTCACTACAGCTAATAATAAAACATTTTTGTAAAATCTTGAAAATAAATATTTAAACAAATCTTAAATCACGAAAAAATATACAGAAATAGTAAAAAAAATCGAACAGGTGATCCAGAATTGACAGAGATGGTATATTTTCCTTTCGTTTTATCGATAAATTGTCGTCGTCGTCTCAACAAGCTTAGCCAATACCGATTTGGTCTCGAAGTGAGGACGACGTCGATACGATGTGACGTCAACTGAAATACGACGACGATATCGACGACGACAATGACAATAAGGGTGATTGACAATAAGGGTGGTTATTTCACTAGCTGACGACCATTGCCTTAGACCGTGGATTGAAGCTCCAATTGAAGCAAAACGCGCCATGGAGTGATTTAGAGTTTATTATTTGAATAAATGGAAGAAATAAATATGGAAATAATGAACGAGTT
Organism: Eurosta solidaginis; assembly: GCF_040869045.1. NCBI lineage: Eukaryota > Metazoa > Arthropoda > Insecta > Diptera > Tephritidae > Eurosta > Eurosta solidaginis. The sequence goes on along the minus strand of NC_090319.1, from coordinate 173,156,430 downwards.
TTTAGGTACTTGTGGACACCAGAAGCAGATTTTTTATTTTCAGATACGGATATAGATCTTGAAGAGAAGAAAAATACGGTAAAAAAATTATTTCATATATCCAACAAAAACAAACAAGTAAACACTTTCAGAAAGATTTTCAATTCCCACTTATTTTTCGAAAGTTGGATGAAAAAGAGAAATAAATGCTGTTAAAAATTAACCTGTTGCAAATACGTGGATTTTTTAAATTAATGGAGAACCATAATACAGTTTTAACAAACATGGAAAGAGAACAAGAAAGGTTGTCTAAGTTCGGGTGTAAACATTATATTCTCAACTACAGATCTATGGTACATTCTTTTAGTTCAGTTTTTTGGCGCTAAGTATTATCGAAAGAAGGGTATTATTTAATGATTTTGGACGTCTTTTATAAGAAGTACTCCTCTTTGTACAGGAAATAAGTGTAAAAAGTCTCTTTACAGTAGATCAATTCTCCTTCTTTGGTAAAAATAGGTTGCCACACCCAGAAACGGTTGATCCAGAAACGGTAGACAAGGCTTGATCATATAACAGGCGGTGCCACGCCCGTTTCCAAACTTGTTTGCCATTCATTTAGTTGTTATAAATATACTTTTTAAGAGAAATAGTATATTAACAACTTTTTATAAGGTTTTATCGAGCATGGGTCTCGAAAATAACTGGGCATTTTCAATGGAAATGTGCCACGCCTTGACCTTAAGTTATCTACCCAAGAGTTTGGACTTTTATTACCTACATACAAAGGAATAATAATATAAGAAATATAATATAACCGCCCCGTACTGCTTTTTATTAAACTTAAACAATTTTTTCATGCAAAATATGTCCAGTCAACCCAATGTAAAGCAAGTAAGGAAGGCTAAGTTCGGGTGTAACCGAACATTACATTATCAGCTGAGAGCTTTGGAGACAAAATAAGGGAAAATCACCATTTAGCAAAATGAACCTAGGGTAACACTGGAATGTGTTTGTATGACATGGGTTTCAAATGGAAGGTATTAAAGAGTATTTTAAAAGGGAGTGGGCCATAGTTTTATAGGTGGACCCATTTCGGGGTATCGCCATAAAGGTGGACCAGGGGTGACTCTAGAATGTGTTTGTACGATATGGATATCAAATGAAAGGTGTTAATGAGTATTTTAAAAGGGAGTGTGCCTTAGTTCTATAGGTGGACGCCTTTTTGAGATATCGCCATAAAGGTGGACCACAGGTGCCTATAGAATGTGTTTGTACGATGTGGGTATCAAATTTAATTTTTTTAATTTAATTTATTTGGATTAAAGTCGACACAGACACAATGCGGTCGACTACTAAGATATATAAAATATAAAATTAATGTTACAATTAAAAATAATTAAATTCAACCATACATGTGAAAGAAAGTACAAAATATCAGGCCAGACGTGACAGTATTGAATTATGTAATTCGGAAAACGAACATTCAAAACTGATGCAGTTATACAAGTTGTTGTAGTGCGAACACCAGCTTCGCAGTGGATTATTTTTGGCAAAATTTTGCCGGCAAAGTGGTAAATAAAAAGGCACAAAGTGCCTGGACGTTCTACCAGGAACAGCAACATTTAGTTGACTAACAAGATCAGATGAGTCGATCTCGCCCATAATGAGCTTGTGAATGAACATTGACCCGAGTAAAGTTCTTCGATTTTCTAAAGTTGGCAGATTTATAAGGAGAAGCCTATTTCTATATGGTGGCAAATGCACACTAGAATCCCAGTTAAGACCACGTAGTGCAAATATAATGAATTGCTGCTGTACTGACCCAATACGCTTTATAAAGTTTTGATACCCTGGGCACCAGACGCACGAACAATACTCTAAGATTGGTCGTACCAACGATGTGTAGAGGGTCTTAGTCAGATACGGATCATTAAACTCCTTAGCCCATCGCTTCACAAAACCGAGTATACCCGTTGCTTTGCTTACCATTGATGAAATATGCGTATTAAATGTCAGTTTAGGATCAAAAAGAACGTCTAGATCACTTACGACAGATATACGCTCCAAAGGCGTGCTGTTTAACGTACACGATATCAAACTTGGCTTCACTCAGTGAAATGTCATTAGTTTGTAATCGAGCAATTCAAAACTAGTAAATTTGCAGTACACCAGCATTGAAATGAGTCCAAGTCTGCCTGAAGAAACTCCACACGGGAAGTACGAGTAACAAAGTTTAACATCATCCGGATACATAAGAGTTCGGGAATGTATGAGAGTTTACCACAAACTCATTTATAAACAAGGTAAAAAGTCACGGACCCAAATGACTACCCTGAGGCACACCAGACGTTACATCAAACAACCTAGAAAGACTGTTTTTAAACAAAACTTGTTGAGTCCGATTCGCGAGATAGCTTTCGAGCCATGCAAGTAAATGCTTCGGAAATCCAAGTAAATCAAGTTTGTAAACTAAAAGCTCATGATTGACAGAGTCAAACGCTTTACTGAAGTCGGTATAAATCACATCCGTTTGCATATTGTTTAAAAATCCATCCATTACAAAAGAAGTAAACTCTAGGAAGTTGATAGTAGTTGATCTACTACGCGGCAAAAAACCATGCTGGCAGGGCGATAATATGGAGCTACACATGTGTTGAAGTTGACATGTAATTATTCGCTCAAATGTTTTGGGAATAGCTGAAAGATTAGCTATACCTCTATAGTTCTCGATACTAGACCTACTACCTTTTTTGTGTAAAGGTATAATAAATGATTTCTTCCAAATCAATGGAAAAGTGGCAGATTCCACAGATAATTGGAATAATTTATGTATCGGCTCAGATAAGTTAACTGCACAGTATTTGAGTACACAACTAGGAACACCATCTGGACCCGGAGAAAAAATCGGTTTCAAACCGAGAAGGCTTTGAAGAACAGTATTCTTATCAATTACTGCATTAGGAATGCAATTAAAACTTTCCAAGTTGTAGGAGTGTTGACCGGGTTGAAAACGTTTAGATGAGTAGGTCGACTTGAAGAATTCTGCAAATAATTCCGCAATATCATATCAGAACTAGCATTCTTGCAACGAAAAGAAAAGGTAGCTGGAAGACCAGATGTTTTCCTCTTGGAATTACTTACTTACTTACTTACTTACTTAATTGGCGTTTAACCGTCTAAACGATTATGGCCGTCCAACAAGGCGCGCCAGTCGCTCGTTCGCTCCGCCAACCGGCGCCAATTGGTCACACCAAGGGAATTTAAATCGTTTTCCACCTGGTCCTTCCTACGGAGTGGGGGCCGCCCTCTACCTCTGCTTCCATAGGCGGGTTCCGATAGAAACACTTTCTTGGCCGGAGCATCATCTTTCATTCGCATAACACGGCCTAGCCAGCGCAGCCGCTGCGTTTTAATTCGCTGGACTATGTTGATGTCTGCGTATAGCTCGTACAGCTCATCATTAAATCTTCTTCGGTACTCGCCATCGCCAACGCGTAGAGGTCCATAAATCTTTCGAAGAACTTTTCTCTCGAACACTCCCAAAGCCGCTTCATCTGCTGTTGTCATGGTCCATGCTTCTGCCCCATATAGCAGGACGGGTACGATAAGTGACTTGTAGAGTATGATTTTCGTTCGCCGAGAGAGGACTTTACTTTTCAATTGCCTACCTAGTCCAAAGTAGCATTTATTGGCAAGACTGATTCTTCGCTGGATTTCAGTGCTGATGTTGTTGCTAGTGTTGATGCTGGTTCCCAAATAAACGAAGTCTTTACTATTTCGAAATTATGGCTGCCAACAGTAGCGTGGTTGCCAAGGCGCATATGCGCTGACTCTTTGCTCGATGACAGCAGGTACTTCGTTTTGTCCTCATTACCATAAAACCCATCTTTACCGCTTCTTTTTCCAGTTTGGAGTAAGCAGAACTAACAGCGCGGGTGTTTAGGCCGATGATATCAATGGCATCAGCATATGCCAGTAATTGCACGCTTTTATAGTATATTGTTCCAGTGCGGTTAAGTTCTGCAGCTAGTATAATTTTCTCCAGCATCAAATTAAAGAAATCGCACGATAGGGGGTCACCCTGTCTGAAACCTCGTTTAGTTTCGAACGGCTCGGAGAGGTCCTTGCCAATTCTGACTGAGCTGATGGTGTTGCTCAACGTCATTTTGCACAGCCGTATAAATTTTGCGGGGAAACCAAATTCAGACATAGCGGCATATGGGCAGCTCCTTTTCGTGTTGTCGAAGACGGCTTTAAAATCGATGAAGAGGTGGTGTGTGTGTCGATTCTATTTTCGCGGTTTTTTTTTCCAAGATTTGGCGCATTGTGAAAATCTGGTCGATGGTAGATTTACCCGGTCTGAACCCGCACTGATAAGGTCCAATCAGCCGGTTTACGGTGGGCTTCAATGTTTCGCAAATCTTTTCGGATTGTTGAAAAATTGAAATTTACAACTGCTTAAGTACAACTTATAACATTGTTGGTTTAGACAATGAAAGTTGCAACGAGCAACCGAATATTTAGAAAAATCGGCAGAAGATCCTGATCTCTTGAAACGTTTATAAAGCCTAGATTTAACATTATTGAGTCTTATAAGTTGTCTTGTGAACCAAGGTGGTTTACTTGTTCCAGCACTAACACATCGAAGGGGAACACAGCTTTCAAAGAAGCCATCAAGAATACCGTAAAATAATGAAGTCGATGAGTCGACGTCATTACTCGAATAAAGATCTGACCAGTCATGATTAGCAATCAATTCGTTGAGCTTTATGAAGTCCGCCTTATAAAAACATCTTGAGCGGGACCGAGATTTTAATTTTGTAAAGCACAGCTCCTTAGGAGGCTGAACAATATCAATTGCTATTTCAAGCGTAGGATGTAAGGGATCTTCTGGAAAAGATAAAGAAGAAATACGATTGAGAGCAATACCCACTGATTCATCCACAAATACCAGGTCAAGAATCTTGTTTTTACAATTTAAAACATTGTTGATCTGTACAAGAGATGTATCTAAAATATTCTTAACGAAATCATGCTGACAGGTGGGAGTCAAAGTGTTTGAGTCGCTCAAGCTAATCCAATTTACCGATGGTAAGTTTAAATATCCAAGAACGACCAAGCGATCTTTGTCTCGCAACTGAGAGTACAAGTTTCGAATAGCTAAATTATGGCAATTGTAAACATACATATCCGACCGGGGCGGAATATATGAGCAACAAATATATAAGCTAAAACATCGCAGTGAAATCTTTACTGTTATAAACTCAATATCAAATGCGTTGTCCGACAACAGCAACTCGGATGAAATGCTTGAGTCCACAGCAATAAGAACACCGCCTGCCCTAGATATACGATCACGCCGGTAAACGACGTAGTTACTTGAAAAGAACTCAGCGTTAAAATTGTCAGGTTTTAACCAGGTCTCGGTGAAAGCAACAACCTGCGCTGTAAAAGCGAAACTGTTAAGAAAAAAGGTATTTAATTTAGATCGTATACCACGAACATTTTGGTAATGAACGAATATAGAGAGTGAGTCGGTGACTACTTTTTTGCTGTACCCGCGGTGAAGGTCATAGAGTTTTTTGGCACTATATTCGTATTTTTCTTGTAAAAATGCACCACAGAATGCTCCGGCCAAAAAGAACTGTCAAGAACACTATCAACATAAAGGTGTGGCACAGTTATTTTAAAAGATGAAATTTCCCTTTCATATTTAAAGTTAAATTTGAAAACTTCTACACTAGAATTATTAATATTAAGTTTAGAGCATATATAATTTGAAATATCGTCGACAGTCAATGAAGCATGCAACCGAGAAACAAAAATTGCTCTGCGAGGCGGAACGGCAGTCACCTCCCTAGGACCAAAAGGTTGCACCACGGAAACTGTCGAAGCAGAAATAGATGTTGATGTAGATGCAGAAGTTGACGTAGATGCAGGTAATGAGCCCACTGTCGAAGCATAAATTGATGTTGAAGTTGATGTATATGCAGAAGTTGACTTAAATGCAGGTGATGAGCCCACTGTCGAAGCATAAATTGATGTTGAAGTTGATGTAGATGCAGAAGTTGACGTAGATGCAGCTGACGAACCCACTGTGGTCGACTTCTTACGACGTTTGCTAACACCTGTACGTTTGCCTTTATTACCCTCATCAACATAATGTGACTCAACAGCATACTTTGTGTTATTGGTTTTTGATGTAGTATTGTTTGTGGTTTTGTTGTGCGTGTCATTGAATGAATGGTGTTAATGAGCATTTTAAAAGGGAGTGGGCCCTAGCTCTGTAGGTGGACGCCTTTTCGAGATATCGCCATAAAGGTGGACCAGGGGTGACTCTAGAATGTGTCTCTACGATATGGGTATCAAATTAAAGGTATTAACGAGGGTTTTAAAAGGGAGTGCCCCTTAGTTGCATATGTGAAGGCGTTTTCGAGATATCGACCAAAATGTCGACCAGGGTGACCCAGAACATCATCTGTCGGGTACCGCTAATCTATATACATATATAAAATAGGATGTATGTATGTATGTTTGTATGTTTGTATGAGGCTTATGGACTCCGAAACTACCACGCCGATTTTGTTCAAATTTTCAGGATAACTTAGTAGGAACCCAGAGAGTGTTTGTGAAAAGTTTTTTTCCCGGGAAGTGGACCAGGTACCGATTTATTCTAAACTGTCGTACATATGGCTAGATTTGCCTGAAATTTGGTATGTAGGTAGCGTTATATCTAGAATAAAATGTCGGATAATTTTTCTTCCCGTAAGTGGACCAGGATACATATTGGTTACTAGGGTCTCGAGATATAGGACAAAAAGTGGACCCGGACACCCCTAGAATGTGTTTATACAATATGGATATCAAATGAAAACTATTGATGAGTGCTTTAGTACAGGGTAGTTTTCATACCTATCGGTGACTATGGTCTCGAGATATACGCCAAAACGTGGACCCGAGCACCCCTAGAATGTGTTTATACAAAGGGATATCAAATGAAAGTTGTTGATGAGTGCTTTATTACAGGGTAGTTTTCATACCTATTGGTGACTAGGGTCTTGAAATATAGGCCAAAACGTGGACCCGGGCACCCCTAGAATGTGTTTATACAATATGGATATCAGATGAAAGCTGTTGATGAGTGCTTTAGTACAGGGTAGTTTTCATACCTATTGGTGACTAGGGTCCCGAGATGTAGGCCAAAACGTGGATCAGGGTAACACTAGGATGCGTTTTTACATTATGGATATCAAATTGAAGCTGTTGATGTGTGCTTTACTAAAGATCATTTTTTATACCGCTGGGTGTCTTGGGTCCCGAGATATAGGCCAAAACGTGGATCAGGGTAACACTAGGATGCGTTTTTACATTATGGATATCAAATTGAAGCTGTTGATGTGTGCTTTACTACAGATCATTTTTTATACCGCTGTGTCTTGGGTTTCGAGATATAGGCCAAAACGTGGACCCGGATACCCCGAAATAATGTTTATACAATATGGATATCAAAAGAAAACTATTGATGAGTTCTTTACTACAGGTAGTTTTCATACCTACTGGTGACTAGGGTCTCGAGATATAGGCCAAAACATGGACCCGGATACCCCAAGAATGTATGTGTATTTTGGATATCAAATAAAAGCTGGTGCTGAGAGCTTTTAAGTAATTTTCATTGTGATATTCGATTTAGTCGCATCAACCTGGCATAACTGATAAATATGCATGCGAAGCCGAAATAAAGACATGAATTAATAATACCCACATACCTATTTACATAAGTCCTATTCGATTTGCCTGAAATTTGGTATATAAATTTACCTATATTAGTATTTATGGTGCTTTTTTCCGGGAGGTAGACCAGAGACAGACTGGGACTCGGATTAGGATTGGGACTGAGACTGAGACTCGGAGTGGGACTGGGACTGAGACTCGGAATGGGACTGGAACAAAATACATACCACCCTCTGGGACTGGCAATAAGATATGAAGAAGAATGAGAAAAACTTGAGAGAAGAGAAAAGAGAGAAGGAGACTGAGAAAGAGATAGAATGAGACTAAGATGGAGATAGATAAAGCGAAAAATACGGAGGGAGGAGTGAATGCAAAGATTAGGAAAAAGTGTAGAAGGGCGAAGGCAGAGTTAGAGGGAAAAATCTTATTAAAATGTATGCAGATATACCAAATTTAGGGCAGAACAACGTCTTCCGGGTCTGCTAGTTTATTTATATATGTAATACCACGAACAGTATTCCTGCCAAGATTCCAAAGCCTTTTGATTTCGCCCTGCAGAACTTTCTCATTTTCTTCTTCTTAATATGGTAGGTGTCACACCCATTTTACAAAGTTTTTTACAAAGTTATATTTTGCGTCAATAAACCAATCCAATTACCATGTTTCATCTCTTTTTTCATATTTGGTATAGAATTATGGCATTTTTTGCATTTTTCGTAATTTTCGATATTGAAAAAGTGGGCATGTTCATAGTCGGATTTCCGTCATTTTTTATACCAAGATAAAGTGAGCTCAGTTAAGTACGTGAACTAAGTTTAGTAAAGATATATCGATTTTTGCTCAAGTTATCGTGTTAACGGCCGAGCGGAAGGAGAGACGGTCGACTGTGTATAAAAACTGGGCGTAGCTTCAACCGATTTCGCCCATTTTCACAGAAAACTGTTACCGTCATATAATCTATGCCCTACCAAATTTCATAAGGATTGGTAAATTTTTGTTCGACTTATGGCATTAAAAGTATTCTAGACGAATTAAATGAAAAAGGGCGGAGCCACGCCCATTTTGAAATTTTCTTTTATTTTTGTATTTTGTTGTACCATATCATTACTGGAGTTGAATTTTTACATAATTTACTTATATACTGTAAAGATATAAAATTTTTTTTTTAAATTTGACTTAAAAAAATTTTTCTTTTTAAAAGTGGGCGTGTTCGTCATCCGATTTTGCTAATTTTTATTTAGCACACAAATAGTAATAGGGGTAACGTTCCTGCCGAATTTCATCATGATATCTTCAACCATTGCAAATTACAGCTTGCAAAACTTTTAAATTATCTTCTTTTAAAAGTGGGCGGCGCCACGCCCATTGTCCAAAATTTTACTAATTTTCTATTTTGCGTCATAAGGTCAACGCACCTATCACGTTTTATCGCTTTATCCGTCTTTGGTAATGAGTTATAGCACTTTTTCAGTTTTTCGAAATTTTCGATATCGAAAAAGTGGGCGTGGTTTTAGTCCGTTTTCGTTCATTTTAAATATAGATCTGAGATGAGCACCCAGGAACGTACATACCGTATTTCATCAAGATACCTCAAAATTTACTCAAGTTATCGTTACGGATTACCGTTATGCGAACAAAGTTAATATACTTTGTGAGCTCTGCTCAGCTGAGTATAAAAAGCTTACTTTAAGAGACAAGTGCTTTCTAAACTCTAATCTCTTTACTGGGGAAACTACCCTGGTAAGAAGTTTATTCAAAAATATCAATAGAATTGAAAGTATTTGTATGAATAACTGTACCGATACATTTAAAAAAATTTTCCAAAAACCTTTCCTTCAGATCAGAGCCATGACTATACCATTAGAACCCGACCTAACGCTCCTCAGTAATAAAGAGCATACTCACGGAAAAAGGTATTGGACTTTTGGACTTTTTGCTGTTTTGACCTGGTTCTGCTTAAACAAAATAGTTTTTTGATAAAAACATGTAACAATCTATATCTTATCTAATATCTATCTAATCTAATTCTATATTCTAATTCTAATCTAATATCTAATCTAATATATATTATAAATGGGCAAGTTTGGATGTTTGGATGTTTGTTCAGACGTTTGTCTTTGTGACTCAATCACGCAAGAACGGCTGGACCGATTTGGATGAAATTTTTCACACATATAGCCAATAATCTAGAAGGATCTACTAGCTATATTTTGAACAGGGGAGAGGTCCCCGCCCCCTAGGAACAGTTATAATTTAATAATTGTATTTTTTCGTATATGTGACTGAATCACGCCAGAACGGCTTCACGGATTTTGATGAAATTTGGAACACAGACAATACTCTACTGGCGAAATTTTTTTCGAACATGGAAAGGGGGACGGAGGTCCCACGACCCCTTCGAATAATTACTTTTTAATTATTTTTACACATTATAACTTTACGTATACGGGCCTTCACCAATATTACAGACTCAATGGGTCAAATAAGTCGAGGGCTTACAAAATGAGCAGTGACACCCTCCGCCCCCCTCTCCCCCTTCTCTCCCCCTCTGGTGTAAAATCTATAAATTGTTATAACTCAATATACATTTTCTCCTAAATCAATAGTTTTTGGTATCTGGTACATACAGATCGAGATCTAAACAATTTTGGAAAAACGATCAGTGATCCTCTCCTTCTCCTCCCGCAATCCGCCCTCCCCAATTGTTTTTATTAGCACGCTTTTATTAGCTTTACCTGTATGTTTCTATATAACTCTTCATTCGCTCCAACGTGCCTGCTTCCTTATTAACATGGTTTTATAATTAGCTTCACCTTATTTGTAATCCCGTTAGGGTCATATCGAGACCCTTCCGGGATCATTTCTGGATGGTTTTGGGATCCGTCCGGGATCCCGCCGGGTTAATTTCGGGACTTATTCGGGACTATTTCGGGATTATTTTGGGACCCTTCCGGGATAATTTATTTATAGTTTTCGGGATCCGTCCGGGATACCGTCGGGGTTATTTTGGAACATTTTCGGGACTATTCCGGGATAATTTCAGAACTATTTCGCGATCATTTGGGGACCCTTCCGGCATCATTTGTGGATGGGTTTCGGGATCCGTCCGGCATCCCGTCGGGGTATTTTCGGGATAATTTGCGTACCTTTGAGAGATCAATTCTTTACGGTTTCCGGGATCACTACGGGACTTATTCGAGGTCATTTTGGGTCCCTTCCCTAATCATTCCTGGATGGTTTTCGGGATCCGTCCGCGATCCCGTCAGGGTCATTTCGGGACTATTTAGGGATAATTTGGGGTACCTACCGGCATCATTTCTGGATGGTTTTCGGTATCCGTCCGGGATCATGTCGGGGTAATTTTGAGACTTTTGCGGGATCATTTGGGGTCCCTTCCGGCATCATTTCTGTATGGTTTTCGGGATCCGTCCGGGATCCCGTCGATGTCATTTCGGGACTATTTCGGCATCATTTGGGGTACCTTCCGGCATCATTTCTAGATGGTTTTCGGGATCCGTCCGGGATCCCGTCGGGGTCATTTCGGAACTTTTTCTCGACTAATACAGGATCATTTGGGGAACCTTTCGGCATCATTTCTGGATGGTTTACGGGATCCGTCCGGGATCCCATCGGCGTCATTTCGAGACTATTGGGTGATCTTTTGAGGACCTTTCCGGCACCATTTCTGGATGGTTTCCGGGATCCTGTCGGGGTCATTTTGGGACTTTTGCGGGATAATTTGGGGTCTCTTCCGGCATCATTTGTGCATAGTTTCCGGGATCCGTCGGGGATCCCGTCAGGGTCATTGCGGGCCTTTTTCGTGACTATTTCGGAATCATTTTGGCACCCCTCCGGGATAATTTCTGGGTGATTTTCGGGATTTGTCCGGGATCCCGTCGGAGTTTTTTGGGACTTTTTCCGGACTATTTCGGGATCATTTGCGGACCGTTCAGGAATCAATTCTGGATGGCTTTCGGGATACGTCCGGGATCCCGTCAGGGTCATTTCGGGACTTTTCGTGACTACTTCGGGATTATTTTGGGACCCTTCCGGCATCATTTCTGGATAGTTTTCGGGATTTGTCCGGGATCCCGTCGGCATCATTTCGTGACTATTTTGGTGTCATTTAGGGACCCTTCCGGGATCATTTTAGGTCTCTTCGAAACCGGTAATTCAGCACACATGGCCGTGGGTTTACTGCAAATTATTCGTAATTAAAATTCGGTATGTTTTATCTTTAATATCTAACACAGCTTTTTCGTTCTATTATTAAATGAATCCTGTAACGAACTGTTACAACTATAATTAAATTTTTTAAATACCCGAAAAACCAACACTACTTTCATTTAAAAAATTCTTTTTGGTTTTAGCTAATTGTAGTTTCACTCCTTTGTTCTATGAGTAGTAATTCTTTCACCCCTGTCATATCAATTAATTTAACTTAAAAACAAAATGTATTTTTTTTTTTTTAATTAGAAAAAAGTGTATTGTACTATTCATGGAAGCGTGCCTATCAGCTCATTTAGTTCTTTTTACTGTATTAAAAACTAAAATACATTACAGAAACAATTTTTAAACAGACAACTTGATAAGCAAGCTAACGTGAATAGCACATATATTTTATTTTCTCCTTGCGGACGGGGCCGCGGGTAAAGCCTAGTATAATATAAATGGGAGAGTTTGGATGTCTGGATGTTTGTCCAGACGTTTGTCTTTGTGACTCAATCACGCAAGAACGGCTGGACCGGATGAAATTTTTCACCATATAGCCAATAATCTAGAAGGATCTACTAGCTATATATTTTTCAAAAGGGGCGTGGTCTCCGCCCCCTAGGAACAGTTATAATTTAATTATTATATTTTCTCGTCTTTGTGACTGAATCACGCCAGAACGGCTTGATGAAATTTGGTACACAAGTAGTCTACTAGCGAAATTTTTTTCGAACATGGAAAAAGGGGTGGGGGTCCCACGACCCCTTCGAGCAATTACTTTTTAATAATTTTTACACATTATAACTTTACGTATACTGGCCTTCACCAATATCACAGACTCAAGGGGTTAAATAAATCGAGGGCTTACAAAGTGAGCAGTGACACCCTCCGCCCTCCCGGCCCCCTCCTTTATCTCCCCCTCTGGTGTAAAATCTATAAATTATTATAACTCAATATAAATTTTCTCCTAAATCAATAGTTTTTGGTATATGGCACATACAGATCGAGATCTAGACCATTTTGGAAAAAAGAGCAGCGGTCCTTCTCCTCCCGCCATCCGCCCTCCTTCAATTGTTTTTATTAGCACGCTTTTTTTAGCTTTACCTCTATGTTTCTTTGTAACTCTTCATTCGCTCCAACGCGCCTGCTGCCTTATTAAAATGGTTCTAAAATTAGCTTCGCCTTATTTGTAATCCCGTTAGGGTCATATCGAGACCCTTCCGGGATCACTTCTGGATGGTTTTCGGGATCCGTCCGGGATCCCGCCGGGGTCATTTCGGAACTTTTTCGGGATCATTTGGGGTCCCTTCCGGCATCATTTCTGCATGGTTTTCGGGATACGTCTGGGATCCTGTTTGGGTCGTTTCGGGACTTTTGCGGGATTATTTGGAGTCTCTTCCGGCATTATTTCTGGATAGTTTTCGGGATCCGTCCGGGATCCCGCCGATGTCATTTCGGGACTATTTCGCCATAATTTGGGGTACCTTCCGGCATCATTTCTAGATGGTTTTCGGGGTCATTTCGGAACTTTTTCTGGACTAATACAGGATCATTTGGGGACCCTTTCGGCATAATTTCTGGAGGGTTTACGGGATCCGTCCGGGATCCCGTCGGGGTAATTTCAGGGTTTTTCGGGATCATTTGGGGTACCTTCCGGGATCATTCTAGATGGTTTTAGGTATCCGTCCGGGATCCCGTCGGGGTCATTTCGGGACTTTTTCGCGACTAATACGGGATTATTTGGGGACCCTTTCGGCATCATTTCTGGATGGTTTCCGGGATCCGTCCGGGATTCCGTCAGCGTCATTTCGGGACTATTAGGGGATAATTTGGGGACCTTTCCGTCATCATTTCTGGATAGTTTTAGGGATCCGTCCGGGAGCCTACGGGGTCATTTCGGGATAATTTGGGGTACCTACCGGCATAATTTCTGGATGGTTTTCGGTATACGTCCGGGATCCCGTCGGGGTCATTTCGGGACTTTTTCGGGACCATTTGAGGTCCCTTCCGGCATCATTTCTGGATGGTTTTCGGGATACGTCCGGGATCCTGTTTGGGTCGTTTCGGGACTTTTGCGGGATTATTTGGAGTCTCTTCCGGCATCATTTCTGGATAGTTTTCGGGATCCGTCCGGGATCCCGCCGATGTCATTTCGGGACTATTTCGCCATCATTTGGGGTACCTTCCGGCATCATTTCTAGATGGTTTTCGGGGTCATTTCGGAACTTTTTCTGGACTAATACAGGATCATTTGGGGACCCTTTCGGCATAATTTCTGGATGGTTTACGGGATCCGTCCGGGATCCCGTCGGCGTCATTTCGAGACTATTAGGTGATCTTTTGAGGAGCTTTCCGGCATCATTTCTGGATGGTTTTCGGTATCCGTTCGGGATCCCATCGGGGGAATTTCGGGATTTTTTCGGGATCATTTGGGGTCCCTTTTGGCATCATTTCTAGATGGTTTTCGGGATTCGTCCGGGATCCCGTCGGGGTCACTTCAGGACTTTTTCGATATCCGTTTCGGGACTATTTCGGGATCATTTGGGGTACCTACCGGCATCAGTTCTGGATGGTTTTCGGTAATCGTCCGGGATCCTGTCGGGGTCATTTCAGGACTTTTCGATATCCGTTTCGGGACTCTTTCGGGATCATTTGGGGTACCTTTCCGGCATCATTTCTGGATAGTTTTAGGAATGCGTGCGGGATCGCGACAGGGTCATTTCGGGATCATTTGGGGTACCTGCCGTCATCATTTCTGGTTGATTTTCGGGATCCGTCCGGGATCTCGTCGGTGTCATTTCGGGACTATTTCGGGATCATTTGGGGTACCTACCGGCATCAGTTCTGGATGGTTTTCGGGATCCCGTCAGGTTCATTTCGGCCCTTTGTCGGGTTCATTTAAGCAAGGTTTTCAGTATCCGTCCGAGATCCCGTCAGGGTAATTTCTGGACTATTCAGAGACTATTTCAGGATCATTTTGGGACCCTTCCAAGATCTTTCCTGGATGGATTTCGGGATCTGTCCGTATCCCGTTAGGGTAATTTAGGGATCCGTTCGAGATCCCGTCAGGGTAATTTCGGGACTTCTACGGGACTATTTCGGGATAATTTTTGGATGGTTTTCGGGATCCATCCGGGAACCCATCTGGGTCATTTCGGAACTTTTTCAGGGCTAATATGGGATCATTTGGGGACCCTTCCGGCATCACTTCTGGATGGATTTCGGGATCTGTACGGGAACCCATCATGATAATTTCGGGACTTTTTCCGGAATATTTCGGGATCGTTTGGAGACCCTTTAGGCGTCATTTCATGTTTCTGTATTATTTCGGGATTATTTAGGGGACCCTTCCGGAATTGAGATGGTTTACCTGATCCATCAGGGTGATTTGGGGACGCTTCCAGGGTCATTTCTGGATCCGTCCGGGATGCCATAGGAGTCATTTCGAGACTTTTTTGTTACTTTTTCGGGATAGTGTTGGGATATTCCGGGATCATTTCTGGATCCGTGCGGGATCCCATCGGGGTTATTTCCGGACTATTTCGGTATCATTTTGGGACCTTTCTGGAATCATTTCTGTATGGTTTTCGCGATACATCGTGGGTCCCTCGGGGTCATTTTGGAACTTTTTCTGGACTATGTCGGGATAATTTATTAACCCTTCTTGGATATTTTCTGGATAGTTTTTGAGATCCGTCCGGGAGCCTGTCAGGGTAATTTCGGAACTTTTTCGGGACTATTTCGGGATCATTTTGGTACCCTTCAGGGATCATTTCTGTGTGGTTCCCTGAATAAGTCTAGAATCGTGTCGTTGTCGTTTCGGGTTTTTTTGGGTCTATTCCGGGAACTTTTGAAGACCCTTTGGGGCATTTCTGGATGGTGTTAGGAATCCGTCCGCGATATCGTCGGCGTCATTTCGTTGCTTTTTATGGATAATTTCGGGATCATTCGGGGATCCTATCAGATTATCAGCTCATTTAGTTCTTTTTTACTCAATTACAAATATAAAATGCATTACACAGAAACAAAGTTTTAAGCAGATAACTTGATAAGCAGGCTAACGTGAACAACCCATATATTTCATTTTCTCCTTGCGGACGGGGCCGCGGGTAAAGGCTACTATATTATAAATGGGAAAGTTTGGATGTTTGTCCAGACGTTTGTCTTTGTGATTCAATCACGCAAGAACGGCTGGACGGATTTGGATGAAATTCGGCACACATATAGCCAATAGTCTGGAAGGATCTACTAGCTGTACTTTTTTGAAAAGGGGGGAGGTCCCCGCCCCCTAGTAACAGTTCTAATTAAATTATTGTATTTTTTCGTCTTTTTTGACTGAATCACGCGAGAACGGCTAAATGGATTTTGATGAAATTTGGGACAGAAATAATAGTCTACTGGCGAAATTTTTTTCGAACATGGAAAGGGGGCGGGGGGTCCCACGACCTCTTCGAATATTTACTTTTTAACAATGTTTACACAATATAACTTTACGTATACTGACCTTCAGCAATATTACAAACTCAATGGGTCAAATAGGTCGAGGGCTTACAAAGTGAGCAGTGACACCTTCAACCCCCTTCTCTTCCCCCTGGTGTAAAATATACAAATTGTTATAACTCAATATAAATTTTCTCCTAAATCAATAGTTTTTGGTATCTGGCACAAACAGATGGAGATCTAAACAATTTTGGAAACACGATCAGTGGTTCTCTCCTTCTCCTCCCGCCATTCGTCTTCCTTCAGTTGTTTTTATTAGCACGCTTTTATTAGATTTACCTGTATGTTTGTTTGTAACTCTTCATTCGCTCCAACGCGCTTGCTGCCTTATTAGCATGGTTTTATAATTAGCTTCACCTTATTTGTAATCCCGTTAGGGCCATATCGAGACCCTTCCAGGATCATTTCTGGGTAGTTTTCGGATCATTTATGGATGGTTTTCAGGAATCGTCCGGGATCCCGTCAGGGTAATTTCTGGACTTTTCCGAGACTATTTCGGGATCATTTTGGGACCCTTTCAAGATCATTTCTGGATGGATTTCGGGATTTGTCAGGGATCCCGTCAGGGTCATTTCGGGACTATTTCGGGATCATTTCTGGATGGTTTTCGGGATCCGTCCGGGATTCCGTCGGGGTCATTTCGAGACTTTTTCGGGACTAATACGGGATCATTTGGGGACGCTTCCCGCGTATTTCTGGATGGATTTCGGGGATCTGTACGGGAACCCGTCAGGGTAATTTCGGGACTTTTTCGAGACTACTTCGGGATCATTCGGGGACCCTTTATCGGTAATTTCCTCACCTTTTCTGTATTATTTCGGGGACCCTTCCGGCATCATTTCTTGATGGTTTGTCTGATCCATCAGGGTCATTTCGGGACCATTTTGGGATCATTTGGGGACCCTTCCGAGATCATTTTTGGATCCGTCCGGGATGCGGTAGGAGTCATTTCGAGATTTTTTTGTTACTTTTTCGGGATATTTTTGGGACCCTTCCGGGATCATTTCTGGATCGGTGCGGGATCTAATCGGGGTCTTTTCTGGACTATATCGGGATCATTTTGGTACCCTTCCTGAATCATTTCTGTATGGTTTTCGGGATCCGTCGGGGAACCCGGAACTTTTTCTGGACTATGTCGGGATAATTTCAGGACCCTTCCTGGATATTTTCTTGATGGTTTTTGCGATCTGTCCGTGAACCCGTCAGGGTAATTTCGGGACTTTTTCAGGACTACTTCGGGATCATTTGGGGCCCCTTTATGTGTAAGTTCGTGACCTTTTTTGTATTATTTCGGGATCATTTGGGGACCCTTCGGGCATCATTCTTGATGGTTTTCTGGATCCATCAGGGTCATTTCGAACCATTTTGGGATCATTTGGGGACCCTTCCGAGATCATTTCTGGATCCGTCCGGGATGCCGTGGGAGTCATTTCAGGATTTTTTTGTTACTTTTTCGGGATAGTTTTGGGACACTTCCGGGATCATTTCTGGATCCGTGAGGGATCCCATCGGGGTCATTTCTGGACTATTTCGGGATCATTTTGGGACCCTTCCGGAATCATTTCTGTATGGTTTTCACGATCCGTCTTGGATTCCCTCGGGGTCATTTCGGAACTTTTTCTGGACTATGTCGGGATAATTTCAGGACTCTTCCTGGATATTTTCTGGATGGTTTTTGCGATCCCTCCGGGAGCCCGTCAGGGTCATTTCGGAACTTTTTCGGGATCATTTTGGTACCCTTCAGGGATCATTTATGTGTGGTTCTCTGGATAAGTCTAGAATCGTGTCGTTGTCATTTCGGGGTTTTTGGGACTATTTAGGGAACTTTTGGAGATCCTTCCGGGGCATTTATGGAGGGTTTTCTGGATCCATTCGCGATAGCTACGGGGTGATTTTGTGGCTTTTTCTGGATAATTTCGGGATCATTTGGGGACCCTATCAGGTTATCAGCTCATTTAGTTCTTTTTTTTACTCACTTACAAAAATTAGACAGAAAAATTTTTTTAAACAGATAAATTGATAAGCAGGCTAACGTGAATAGCCTATATATTTCATTTTTTCCTCGCGGACGTGGCCGCGGGTAAAGGCTAGTCTAATATATATATTATGAATGGGAAAGTTTGGATGTCCAGACGTTTGTCTTTGTGCCTCAATCACGCAAGAACGGCTGGACGGATTTGGATGAAATTTGGCACACATATAGCTAATAGTCTCGAAGGATCTACTAGCTATATACTTTTCAAAAGGGAAAGGTCCCCGCCCCTAGGTACAGTTATAATTTTATTATTAAATTTTTTCGTTTTTGTGACTGAATCACGCCAGAACGGCTACACGGCTTTTGATGAAATTTGAAACTAGAGACATTTTTTTTCGAATATGGAAAGGGGGTGGGGGTCCCACGACCCCTTTGAACAATTACTATTTAATAATTGTTACACATTATAACTTTACGTATACTGGCCTTCACCAATATTACACACTCAATGGGTCAAATAAGTCGAGGGCTTACAAAGTGAGCAGTGATACCCTGCGTCCGCCTCCCACTTCTCTCCGCCACTGGTGTAAAATCTATAAATTGTTATAACTCAATATATATGTTCTCCTCTCTCAATAGTTTTTGGTATCTGACACATACAGATTGAGATCTAAACAATTTTGGAAAAACGATCAGTGGTCCTCTCCTTCTCCTCCCGCCATCCGCTCTCCCTCAATTGTTTTTATTAGCACGCTTTTATTAGCTTTACCTGTATGTTTCTTTGTAACTCTTCATTCGCTCCAACGCGCCTGCTGCCTTATTAAAATGGTTTTATAATTAGCTTCAGCTTATTTGTAATCCCGGTCATATCGAGACCCTTCGATCCGTCCGGGATCCCGCCGGGGTCATTTCGGGACTTTTTCGGGATCATTTTGGGACCCTTCCGGAATCATTTATGTATAGTTTCGGGATCCGTCCGGGATCCCGTCGGGGTTATAAATCATCGATTCCTTTAATAATAACACGTCTTCGTTTAAAATTTTTTCTAGCTTGTTTATGTAATTCTTCTACAATAGCTCTTTTGTTATTCATTTTGTTAATGCTTTTATAGTAGGGAATTTTAGTTTTAGCACTTCAACATGTTGTTGTTGTTGTAGCAATGCTCGCCCCACCTAATAGCCGCGACCGATCACAAATTGTCATCAATATCCTCTAACGGGAGTCCAAGGAACCTTGCCGTTTCAACAGGGGTGGACCATATGGAAAGGGGTGTTAGAGGCGTTGGTTCCACATTACAATTAAAGAGATGGTTGGTGTCATGTGGGGACACATTGCAAGCGGGTCATACATTTTGTATGTCGGGGTTGATTCTGGATAGGTAAGAGTTTAACCTGTTACAGTATCCAGAACGAAGTTGAGCAAGAGTGACACGCGTTTCCCTGGGGAATATGCGTTCCTCTTCCGTGAGTTCTGGATATTTTTTTCAAGTACTGGATTCACCGGGCAATTCCCGACATAAAGGTCCGACGCCTGTCTATGGAGTTCACCAAGGACCTGCTTGTGTTTTTTCGCTTCATACGGCTGGGTTCTCAGGTGCCGTATTTCCTCAAAATGCTTACGGAGATGACTCCTTAGGCCCCTAGGCGGTGCTGGTTCGTCAATCAGATGTCTGTTGGGATGCCCAGGTTTCTGGGTATTCAACAGAAACTGTTTGGTCAGCATCTCATTTCTCTCCCTGATGGGGAGTATTATCGCCTCATTATGCAGATGGTGTTCTGGGGACATAAGAAGACAGCCCGTGGCGATTCTGAGAGCAGTATTTTGGCAGGCCTGTAGTTTCGTCCAGTGGGTAGTTTTTAGGCTTGGCGACCATATGGGTGACGCGTAGCACGTAATCGGCTGGCTAATTGCTTTGTATGTGGTCATGAGCGTTTCTTTATCTTTTCCCCAGGTACTGCCAGCAAGGGATTTGAGGATTTTATTACGGCTCTGAATTCTCGGAACAATTGCGGTTGCGTGCGCACCAAAATGTAGATCCTGATCAAACGTCACACCCAAGATTTTGGGGTGTAGGACAGTCGGTAGCGTAGTGCCATCGACGTGGATGTTCAATATGGTCGACATTTGGGGCGTCCATGTTGTAAATAAGGTCGCGAAGATTTAGTCGGTGACAATGCCAGGTTTCGCGAGGCGAAAAAACTGGAGAGATCAGGGAGATAGCCGTTTATTTTATTGCATAGCTCATCGATCTCTGGGCCTGGGCCTGTGGCCATTATTGTGCAGTCATCGGCGTAGGAAACGATTGTGACTCCTTCCGGTGGTGAAGGTAGCTTAGATATGTAGAAATTAAACAAAAGTGGGGATAGGACACCACCCTGTGGCACCCCTTGTTTAATTCTCCTTGGTTTTGATGTTTCGTTTCTGAATTGCACCGATGCCTGCCGACCACCCAGATAATTTGGGTAGACCCTTCCAGGTCTTGCAGTAATGAGCCATGGTTGACCGTATCAAAGGCTTTTGATAGGTCTAGCGCTACGAGTACTGTTCTATGGTGGGGGTATTGATTCAAACCGCAATTTATCTGGGTGCTAATGACATTTAGCGCGGAGGTAGTGCTATGGAGTTTTCTGAAGCCATGCTGATGAGGGGCTAGCTGCAAATGTGCTTGGAAATAAGGGAGCAAAATGGCTTCAAGCGTTTTTGCCACTGGCGATAGGAGAGATATCGGACGATATGACTCACCTACGTTAGCTGGTTTCCCAGGCTTTAGTAGCGGGACCACCTTGGCCATTTTCCATTTCTCGGGTATGGCAAAGGTGGAGAGAGACAGGTTGAAGACATGCGCTAAATATTTGAAACCCTCTTTCCCTAGGTTTTTAAGCATCGGCATGGCTATGCCGTCTGGGCCCACTGCTTTGGATGGTTTAGCGCGACCAATGGCGTCCTAAACCTCTCTAGCGGTGATGGTGATTGGTGACGCGCTGAATTTGTGTTTATGTGCGTGTCTATTGGCTCTCCGGCTATCTTTGTCGACCGTAGGATGCATTATATATTGTCAGCAGAAAGCGCTCGCGCATTTTTTCGCATCCGACAGCACCTTATCGCCAAAGGCGATGGAAACTTTGTCTTTGTGCTTAGTCGGATTCGATAGGGACTTTACGGTGGACCAAAGTTTACCTACACCGGTAGACAGGTTACAACCTCTTAGGTGCTCTTCCCATTTCGCCCGCTTGTGTTCGTCCACAAGCAATCTGATGCGCTGGTTTATATCCCTTATTTGGGGGTCGCCTGGATCAAGCTGTCTTATAAGGTCGCGTTCCCTCGCTAAGCTCGCGGCCTCCGCCGGGAAGTGGGGCCGCATTTCGGGAATTCTCCCGGCGGGAATGAAATGTGCCGAGGCGGATTCAATGACCTTACGGAAGGCACGCTCTCCTTGGCGGGCATCAGTCGGGATAGGGAGGGCAGCAAAGCTGCTGTCTGTTGCAGATTTATATTCTTCCCACTTTCCTTTTTTGAAGTTTATGAAAGTGCGTTTTTCTGTGACAATGAAGTCGGCGGTACGCTCGAGCGAAATAAGTATTGGCAGATGGTCGGATGCCAATGTTACCATCGGCTCCCAGTTGACGCAGTTTACGAGTTCTGCGCTCACGATTGAGATATCTGGCGAGCTATGACAGCTTCCTACCATACGTGTGGGGGCGTCTCCGTTTATTGTGCAGAACGTCGTTTCTTCTATTTGATCCGCCAACATCTCACCCCTACTGTCCGCCCGCAAGTTTGAATGCCATAGGTCGTGATGGGCATTGAAATCGCCTAAGATAATGCGATTGTTGCCAGTGAGTAAGGTCTCGATTTTAGGGCGGTATCCACTGGGACAACAGGTGACAGGAGGGATGTAGATGTTGATGATTTCTAGATTTGCATCGCCTGACCGGACAGATAGGCCTTGACGTTCTAAGACATTGTCCCTGCGGTCGATGCCAGGATCAAATATATGATATTGCACAGAGTGGTGTATAATAAACGCGAGGCCGCCACCATTTCCGCTCTCGCGGTCCTTCCTGTGGACATTATACCCAGAGCAGGTCTGCAATGCAGATCTCGCTGTGAGTTTAGTCTCTTGAATCGCAGCAATGCGGATGTTGTGCCGCTTCATGAAATCGACTATCTCCGTAATCT
The DNA here is from genome assembly GCF_040869045.1 of Eurosta solidaginis. NCBI lineage: Eukaryota > Metazoa > Arthropoda > Insecta > Diptera > Tephritidae > Eurosta > Eurosta solidaginis. The sequence goes on along the minus strand of NC_090319.1, from coordinate 173,133,854 downwards.
TCCCAGTTAGTCCATTACAGTTTAACTGCAGAATTCTGAAGTGCATGAGGGGTGACGCCGCCACTCTAGGGGTAAGTGACGGGTGACTACGCCTAGGTTGTGGAAGGCCAGGACGCAATTGCTGTTGTGGCCTTGGGACTGGGCGCCCTTGGGCAAGCATTGGGGTACCCGGATGATTTGGGTTTTCGATCTGGCAACATGGCGCGATGAAACCCGTCGAGGGGTTGCCGTCGCGGAGACCAGAACATCTAGGAAAGTGGCACAACCCAAGGCAGGAGCTGCATTGAGCGGATGTCGCAAACCTATATATTCTGTGCTGGCAGACGGTGCAAACGGAGGTAGGGACTAAGAGTCTGTATCCCTGACCTGCACGATTGCTGCCAGAAAAGAGGGGGGGAGAGGAAGACGGGGGCAGGGCCTGATGCTCAGCATTGCTACCAGCTCTACTACGAAGGTAGTAGTTATGAGTGGTATCAGGTGTTTGAGTTGTTGGCGCCGTGGGGCGCGAGCAGCAGCGGGTACTTGTTGTGGCTTGCTGAGCAGCGAGGCTGCTGGAAGGTACTGGGGGGGGGCGCTTAGGCGTAGACTACGGGACGCCCTTGGGCGTGATAGCTTAGGGATGCTAATATCCGTGACAATATATACGATTTTTCTCGAACCAAACATGAAATGCTCTTACTGCAGAGGTTTGGCCAAATGCTAAGCTTATAAAAGAGTTTCCTGAATTTTGGTTCATGAATTCGGTTGTCTTCTCACTAAATTAATGGCATACTCTTACACTGTATCCTTCTTGTTGGACTAGGGGATTTGACGGAAAGACAGCCAAAAACTCACAACGTACGTACAATACATGTAGCAAGTATAGGATAAAACACACTACGATTTTGTTTTTTAATTGTTGTTAGAAGATATGATCGGCCAATCGGCTCTTTTTTATCCCAGAGAGGCGCGACTATTACGTTCCAAGCGCTTAATTCATATGGCTTTATTTACACGGTACAACAAAATAAGAACATTTTCTTTGTTCAAGAAAATTGACTTCGTACAGAGTATTTCCTCTGAACACACTTATAGTTCAGAACGTCTCAGCTGGTTTTTATTTGCACTTACACACAAGAGGTATTTGGTCAAGTTGCAAAACATCTACAAGACTTACAACTTTAATGTTCTTGAAAATATTGCTTTCTGTACAAAGCTTAACATTTCATACTTACATCTCAACAAGCCACGATAAGTACTTTTAAAGGGAACACAAAAATACCCAGTAGATCTTAAGCAAAGTTCTGCATTATTAACTTCCATATGCTTCCAGGAAAAAAGTAAAAAAGTGGCGGAAAAAGGAATGGTGGAATTTCAGTAATCCTTCAGGAACCTAGGGATGTTTTGCGACCAGCTTATTAGCTAACATGGTTTCTTAGCTTATGGTATTTCCTAACGTTACCTACCGCAGATTCAAACCCTTCGCTTTTTTCGCAAAGTTATTTAGCGTGTGAAAAGTGTAAATGATATAACACCTTCAACTGATATATTATTATGTAGAAATAAACAGTTAAATTTTAGTATTCTTAATAACTTCATTAGGTTCCCTAAAAAATTTAGTACCAACTGTTTACACGCTCGGCTCACTTTGAAGTTTCATATGATTCCAATGGAGTTGTTGCAGGGACGTCACAACGAAATTTTTCGTAGGGGCCAACCCAAATATTAAAACAGTTAGTATTTATTTATATATATTTTCCATTCAATATTTATTACAAATACATTCAAATTTATTTCGATTATTTTTTATTAATTTTCACTGTTTAACACCTTATCGGGGCAAAATAGATATACAACGTTCAATCATGCCTTCATTGTTACTTTTAAAATATCTTATATATTATTTCTAATTGCTGTTTTTATGCGCAGGTTTCTTTTTCGCTCTTATTTGGAATCCAAATCTATAAATAATAAAGTTTTGGTTGTAAAGATGGAGATTCGTGCAATTAGCGAGCTTTGGGCATTATTGGTCGTAGTGATTTTGTTTAGCTATATTTTATTAAGATAATTTGTTGAAAATAAACGATTGTGAGTACACAAAGAAATCTGTACTATGGCACTATTGGGAATATTTGATTAGAACTAACACAGCATTACCGGCAGTTGCTAACATTCGTCAGATGGCAGCGCAGGCGCATGTAAGTAAGGTTATAGATGTTTGAACAGCTGATTTCTGTTGATATTTGATATGAGACTTTTATATTTGTTGCACAAGATGCACACGGGTCTGGAAAGTATTTCTTAATACGTAGTTTCTCAAATATGTCTTAATTTAATACTAAATAATATGTTCCCTTAAGATCCTTCTCGCACTGTCTTTCAACCTCTAGAAAAATCAGTCAAAATAAATCACCCTTTATATATTACCAAAGGTTGTTTTCCGATCTTTTCGCGAAACGAATTCTTTCGTGATTTTTTTCAAATCCAAAGATCCAGTTCTTTTTTTATAAACATAAAGTAGCATCTTTCGTAAGATGCTGCTGAAGCTGCAACACTCATTATTAGATGGACTTGTTCATGAAAATCGTCGATGTATGTACAAAAAATCGATACCATCCGATTATCGACTCTGAAATGAATTCTTTAGGCTCTGTTTATACTTCAAAATATTAAGACTTGCCACATTGCGATGGTCTGGTTAATAAGAAAAGGTAATTTATGAAACAGTTGATGGATCAATAGAATTAAATTGACATAAAGTGATCATATATTGCCCCTCGCTGCCCCACGGTTGCAACTTCCCTGAGTTGTTGTATTTGATGTTCAAAATAAGTTGATCATCACAATAACTACACTAGACCTGTTGGAACCCAAGATTGAGTTGTAAACTCACAAAACGGTTATTTGTACTTCACACCTCTGTTTTATTGTTTTACGTTAACAAATAGATTGGCAGAAGAATTTTGTTGTCTTTACTCTTTCCTACTTATTAGTATTTACAAAGTGTTACTTTTCTTTTGAATAAACTTTAAATAAATATGAAAGGTGTTGAAATTATATTTTCTTAGGATATAAAGGCGTTCGAGCGGCAAGAGCAGGGTTAGATTGGATTAGAAATCTAGAAAAATACGTGTGTACCTACCTACATATTTGATTTCGGATGGGGAAAATTGAGAGGCAGAACAACCACACACACACACACACAAATATGACATATGCGCAGCATAGTAGATATTACACCATTCATATCATTAGATGTGCTTATTTACTTTGGTAATAAATCCAGCGCAATGGCAAATAATCACGTATCACGCGTGCGCGTTGAATTGCATAGTAGAAAAAACATCCCAAGTCAGCGTCAGTTAAGTGAAGGTGAGTGAATGACTGCTTGCGTACGTGCAATAATCAACAATGAATGAAGGTGGTTGGATGCTGCTTAGAAGTTACTTTTATTATATTTTATCATATTTTTGGTATTCTTATATTTTTACTTCAATAAGCTGTTCATCAGTCCAAATGAATGTGTTTGTATGCGCGACTTGCAGGTAATAATGAGCAAATATAAATAAAATTACAACCTCGACGGTGCGACAGACACGAACATAAAAAGTAAATTATTAAAGATATTAACCATGTGTTTTTGTTATTTACGTAAATATTAAAGGAAAAAACAAATAAAGGTAAAATGTTGATATTTGTACAAAGAAATTTTTAGATAAAAATACATTTGAAAGGATGATTATATATTTATTTATTTATTTAGAATGTAAGGGTGTACATATAAGACTGAGTCTTTTAAAGTAGATACATCACAAAAGTGGAAATTTAAAAATTTTAAAACTTTCGTCTATTACAATACGCAAGTAAGTTACAACATAAACGTACACTGAAAGGAAAAGACTGGTAAAATCAACCGAAATACAGGTCATTTCAACCGAAATTTCTGTTAATTTTTATCCATCCCAACAAGATGTTGAATCAACTGCGCACAAATCGTTGATTCGTAATTGACCGTTTTAGTAGTCAAATGAACAAAAAAATTTGTTGCGACAGCTTTGTACGAAAGTACCTATGTTGCCATATAAATAAATAAATGTAAGGCGCGATAACCTCCGGAGAGATCTTACGCGAGCTTCTCTTCCAATTTGCGTCATGCTCCTCTTGATTTTCCCTAAAAATTGGCCGGACGGGACCTACATGTTTTATGCCGACTCTGAACGGCATCTGCGAGGCAGATGAGTTTTCACTGAGAGCTTTTCATGGCAGAAATACACTCAGGGCGCTTGCCAAACACTGCCGAGGGGCAACCCCGCTTAGAAAAATTGTCTTCAAATTGAAAAACCTTATTTCTAAAATTTTGATGTTGCTTTGCCCGGGGTGCGAACCCAGGGCAGGCGGAGCACGCTACCATCACACCACGGTGGCACTTACTAACCGAACGTCATGAGCTTACATCAAATATGCTGGCACACATTAAGCATTAAACACTTAATTATTTTGTTTTATTAAACGCATTTTCACAAATTTTATATTTTATAATTTATTTAATTTATCGTTTTGAACTTCGCTTTTCAAATAGAAATGAAAATAGTAGTCACAAAACTGATTCTCAATTCTTTCAGTTGCAGCTCAGCCCATTCTCAATTTGTTCTCTGGCATGTACTTTCCACACTTGATTGTTTCGAACAAAACTTGTAGTATAAATGTTTGAATTAACATTTTAAATAGAGAACTTGTAAGTTATAGAAAAGTAAAGAATCAAATCGCTAGAAGGTAATTCACCACTGGAGTAACTTTACATGTAATGCGGCAAGTTTAATTTTCGTAACACTTTAAGTTGAAACGATTCCAAAACAACTCAAACTTTTATGTTGTCGGAAACATCAACTTTAAAAAAGGATGTTTTTTATTATCTTATTAAATTCGTTCGCGTGAGTTAAAATTCTTAAAAACTTGAAAAAAATGTTACTAACTTTAGAAAAATCCTGTTCGTTGAAACAAAACTTTTGCAACAAGAGGGCGCAATCTTGCATTTCGCTTGGAGGAGAATTTGCAAAATTGTACCCGATAAATAGGTATCCCGGTATCTCATAATTTTTTGCACAGTAAATTCAAAAAAGGGGTTTTCGTTTTGTACTGATAACTGAAAAACTAGTTTTTTATTGTTTTCTCATTTTGTGTGTTATTTTGATTTGGTGGTTTTCTTATTTTGGTATTTTTTTTTAAACAAGTGGCACCATCCTCATAAGTACAAAGTAGAGAGTGCAGTGAGCGTAAAATTCTCTTTGAAATTTGCTCATGTATTTACTGTTGATCGCTTTTGAAATGACCAGTGAGATCAGTTGTGTTAACAGAAAAACAGTTAGATTGACCAGGAATCTGTCAATTTTACAGAATTTTGTTAAATTAAGAGCGACAATTTCTCTTCTGTTGAAATGACTAAACTAATTTGTTCCTTTGACAAAGAACTCGGTCGAATTAACCGTAATTCGATCAATTTCACCGAATCTCCGTTAAGTCAAGAACAACAGAACCGATTTGTTGATTTTACTAGCACCATTTCTTTCAGTGTAGTACTTTAAATTCAGAACTTATTTAATATTAATATTATATTTATAATTTTAAAGTTAGAATTTGAAAAACTTAGTAAAAGGAAAAAAGAAAGGAAGGATATAATGTATAGAGCAATATAGATCGCAATCACTTTTACACTGTAGAAATAAAATAATTGTGAATTACCCTTCTGTAGCTACATCTACCCATAACAGCTTTGACATCTTCTGGAATTGAATTCCAGAGCCTAGCAGCATTAACGAAGAAAAGCCGTGAAGAGGACAAGTATTTACATTTAGAGATTATCAGAGTTTGATGCCTTCTGGATTTTGTTAGCATTAATTTAACGTAAAGGTGTTCCGGAGCTTTATACTCTAAAAGCTTATACATGAACGTGCAATTTCTAGCAGCGAGATAGTCGGAAATAGTGCACCCCAGAATTTTGGTCTACCATGCAGTGATGTGAACGCTGTTAATTGATTTAAACGCCCCAAGAATTTATTGTTATTAATGTGAAATAAACAAATGACCCCAAAATGTCCCCGGGAGGACCCTAAAGTAGTCCCTAAAACCATTCCGGATTTACCTCCAAATGACCCCGAGGAAGTCTCCTAAAATATCCCGGAATGAGCCTCAAATTACCCCGGTAGGACCGGAGGGAGTCACCAAAAAGATCCCGGAACGACCCCCAAATGACCCCTGGAGGACCACGAGGAACCCCTAACCCACGAGGAATGTCTCCTAAATGGGGGAGTCCCCAAAAACATCCCGGAACTATCCCCAATTGACCTGGATGAGTCCAAAAAAGCATTGCGGAACGATCCCCAAATTACCCCGGGGGAGTTCCCAAAACCATCCCGGAATTTCCCCCAAATGACCCCGAGGGAGTCCCCTAAAATATCCAGGAGACCCCAAAAGACCCTGAAAGGATGCCGAGGGAGTCTCCAAAAACATCCCGTAACGACCCCCAAAAGACCCCGGGAGGATCGCGAGGGAGTCTTCAAAAACGATCCCCAAATTACTCCGAGGGAATCCCCAAAAACACCCCGGAATGACACCTAAATGACCCCGAGGGAGTAGAGATATACGCCGCAGATAAACGTCGCCGCCGCCGCCGATTTTTGTCGTTTTTCGCACGCCGCCGCCGAATGTCAAAAATATTGGACGCGGCGGCGGCGACGTCCGGCGCGTTACTATATTTTCTACTGGTTTAAGACTGTTTAGGCCATTTATTGTTCATGTCGAAAATCGGTTTGATATTATCCAAAGTGGTATCAACGGATGCGCATCACTGCCAGTTATAAGAAAGTAATTGCGAAATTTAACTCTTTCTAACTGTTCAAAAGTTATTTAAAATAAATAAAAGGTTAAAAAAACACGCTTTTATAGCAAACCGAACTAAAAAATTGAAAATAATTTTCAATTAAAAAGGGTTTATATAACAGTAGTAGAAGGTCAAACAATCGTTTATAGTTAATCACCTTAAAATAAAATTATAATAAAATTTAAGTTATCAACAGAATAATTTAATTCAGATTAAAAAGCGTGGGGCGCATTTGACTACATTTCATATCTTTCCTCTCAGATAGTTGCCAATAGGATGATTGTAACATTCAATATCAAGCACCCCACGCTTTTTAATATGAATTAAATTATTCTGTTAATAACTTAAATTTTATTATAATGTTATTTTGAGGTGATTAACTATAAACGATTTTTTGACCTTCTACTACTGTTATATAAACCCTTTTTAATTGAAAATTATTTTCAATTTATTAGTTCGGTTTGCTATAAAAGCATGTTTTTTTATTTTTTTAAACTATTATTTATTTTTAATTTTTTAGTTCAAGTAATTTTAAAAGTTTTAGTCGAGAGTGATGAAACCTCGAAACGCCAGCGGTCCATGGGTGAATCCAACCCCACGGCACCGGAAAGGGGCAAGAGGCAGGGAGGCTGGACGCGGTCTTTCGCCGAAATTGCCAAGGGTCGGCAAATCATTGGCATTATAGACGAGAGCAGCGAAGATTGCATGATCCCGAAGCAACAGTGTAAGTGGATCCAGGCCGCGCTCGCTACGGTGGCCGTTAAGGTTAAAAAGACAACCCTGGTCCACCGCCATCTTACACCAATTCAGGGTGGTTCCAGGGCAATGTCAAGCTAATTACCTGTGACGACGCCAGGTCGGTCAATCTCTATAGGGCCTCCGTCACGCTGATAGGGGTGGTATATCCGGGCGCGCGCCTCAAGGTAGTGGAGGCGCGTGATATCCCCTAACGACCAAGGGCTAGAGCCTGGGTTCCAGTGACGCCAACAGACCCAGCTGACATCCTGGAGCGGCTCCAGGAGTACAACCCGCCACAGGTTTTAAACAGCCATTGTGTGCCCGATTATTCTTTATGGTGCCTTGGTCTGGTGGCCTGCACTAGCTAAAAGTACCTATCTTAAAATGCTTCAAAAGGTGCAACGGAGTTCGGAGCTCTGCATTACCGGGGCTCTCGGCTCCACTCCATACATACATGGATACATAGATACATAGATAGATACATACCAAGCTAATAAAAGCGTGTTAAAAAGGGCTCCAGTATGCTCTTTCGAATAACCCTGTTTATTTCGTATAAAAACGTTATAAGAGTATTTATTTAATAAACATTCTATTTCTACTCCTAGCTGATTCCCTTGCTTTGTAAGAGGTGACTGAGGTAATAAAGCCCTCGGCCAACCTCTGCGGTCGAAGGGAGTAATAAAACCTCCAGACGAATATACTTTTAGTACAAATGAAGTCAAAAACCTTCAGGTGTACTCTTGATCGGTAGCCATAAAACCTACCGACTCGTATGCCTGTCTCCTAATCTCTGAATTTTAATGCGAACTCGTCGCCCTTATATACTAATTTCTGCACGCAGGCAAACGGTTATTTTATAATAACAACTTCTAACTAATAGTATTAACAATGTAAAACAACTGTTATTCCGGTGAATATTTCCTTCCCATGAATTTCCACGCAACATAATGCTCCTTATTGAATACAATGCCTTTGTACTTGCTCATAACGTGCTTTCCAGCCTTTGCTTTAACTATTGTGTGTTTGTACATTTGTTTGTGGTCACCTGATTCTAATGTTGTGTTTTGCTTTGCGCAATGCTTCTGCCGTCAGTTGTATGGCGTGCGTTGGTGTGTTGTATGCTAGTGCGTAAATATGTATAGCGAAGTTTCAATTAGTAGCGGCGCTTATTTTGACGACTTGCTGCTGATCTCCGTTCACTTAAGTTATTATGTATGTTGTATTTGTAGCTGGGTGTATTGGATTTTGAGTGTGCAAAGGGTTGATTGACCGCTGAATTTTTATGTTTTGTACGTATCTACCTCCCTTCCAAATATTCAATGCATGTTAGGGTGATCCTATATTTAAAATTTATGTTTGCGAAAATGTAAATATTTTGCTTGCGTGCAAACGTGCGCAAGTCTAATTTGTTCTTTAATTTAATAATTATCAATTCAATGTACAACAGAATATATGTATTTAGGATATAATTCATAAAGGTATACATATGTATATTTCTGGTGCTTCATATAAAATGTATAAGTGATAAATTCAAATATTATTATAAATTTATGAGGTGGGTTTTGTCGAAGGCTGAGGTAGCACTCAGTCAATCCAGGGTCAAGTAGAGGTCCCACAAACCCCCACTTAATAAGAACACAGTTGTTATGTGTTAATGACGAATACACACACACACACACACGGCTTGACGGGTAGTGAGGGCAGCAGCTTTCCGTACAAAGATGGCGGGGGAGGGAGGCGAGCGGCGGCTAACGGTCGTTGTAATAGCAGAGGGGTCGGTGCGGCGGTTGAACGGCGGGATCAGCACGGCGGCCGGACAGCGGACAGTATTAGCGGACGGGTTGGTGCAGTGGTATGGGCGCAGTGGCGGAGTAGCACGGCGGATGAATGGCGGACAGTATTAGCGGACGGATTGGTGCAGCGGTATGCAGAGGCGGAGTAGCACGGCGGCTGGAGGGCGGACAGTATTAGCGAACGGATGGATGTAGCGGGATGGACGCAGTGACGATACCAGCGAGCTGGCTGGACGGTGATAAGGTAGCAGCGGCGGTTGCGGGTGGCGGCTTCCTGCGAGGACGCTGTCTCAGTGGCGGCGGCGGACGGACCTGCGAGGAATGATGTGACAACAGCCAATTCATTCTCTTTTATACTGCTTCTGCTATGATGCGAGTGAGAAATGAACCGCTAATTGGGTACTTCAGTTTGCCGTTTACTGTGAGTTGGCGTACCGTGTGCATATTATTGTTTTCGCCAAATGCTATTCGCATACATTGGTATATAGCTGCTGATGTTGGCTACCTGTTAATGTACTATGTATGTATACTCTCAGGCGTAGGTGAAAAAGGGTTAGAGTGGGGGTCTCAGCCGTAGGAGAAAAAGGGTTACAGTGGGGGTCATACTATTGTAACGCTACGTTACAGTCCCCCTCCCACTTCGGTTGACGGAAAGCTGCTGTGAGGAAGAGGAGTATCACGCCAGGCCTGGCCTAGCTGTCACATGTATGCCGTTGTGCCGGCTTTGCCGGTGTGTATGCGTGCATTGTTTTATTAACATTTTTTTTCCATAAGATATACAGAGTCATTCCACTTACGTATATCTAACAAAGTTAATTCCAAATTTCATTGTTCTTAAAACTAACAGAATATTTAATTTTAAAATAATGCAAAATTCATGAATATTATAAATAAGTTGCTATCCTTCTTCTTCTTCTTCCATCCTTGTCACATTGGCGTTGTTCTCATCTACCTCGTGTTGTGATTGCATTATGCCATTCGGTGCCATTCGGCAAATGTGGTACCCTTTGAATTTTGACTCGGTTGACTGGCCACTGGTACTGCTCCCTCCGTGTGCACCCGCTCTAACGTCGCTTTATATCGCCGAAGTTTATGTCTGCTGAAGATGCTTTTGCACCCTCTTTGCAGACTACATTTACTGCAAATGCCATTTGTGGAGTCTCCTAATCCCGTGTGCGCTTTTCCGCCGAACTGCTTCCCATTGTCGGTGGGGAAGGTTTTCGGACAACCAAGTCGGTATAAGACCTTTTCTTGTAGCGCTTTGAGCACGTTTGCCGTTTTTGCTTGGCGCGCCGGGATTAGCTCGACCCACTTGTAGAATTTGTAGATCGTGGCGAGCAGGTAAGTGCTTCTTTGTTTGGAACGTGGTAGTGGTGGTACGAAGTCGGCGGTTACTATTTCCCATGGCTGCGGATATTGTATGGCTGCCAATCATCTCACCGGGCTCTTCTCTATCGCCTTTTATTGTGTAAAATATGTCTGGTTCGGTGTTTTGTAACGGGCGGCGGGAGAGCGCATTGCATATCGCGTTCGGCGCTCTTTTTCGGTAATCTTCATTGACGTTGTATGTTTGTATAGCCGGGTAACTGGGGTAGACGCGTTGCTTCAGCGGTCGGTTATATTTACGGATGGTCGAATGTTCGGCTGCGGTAATTGGGCTACCGGTTTTGCTCAATCGCTTCTGGTGGTGCTCCGGTTTTTGACGATTGTTCACTTGATCCCGGCTAGTCATTGCACATAGTGTGTCTAGCTCGGCTGATCTCCTGATCAAGGTGACTTCTAACGGCTGGCCATCTAGCGTGAGGGTGATTCCCCTTTCCCGTAGAAAGTCCATTCCTAAGATCATCCGTTCTGCCAGGTTCGGGATGACGGACATCATTGTTTTAGTCGTTCGTCCTTGGTACGTAATTCTTTCTGGGTACGAATTCGAGCTATAGACACACGTCTGGTCTGCCGATTGGACGCTCCGCCTGCGAAGATGTGGTTTGATGTTGTTTCTCTCCAGGTGGTTTCGTATTGACTCATCGACGTATGAGAGAGCGGCGCCGGTGTCTACTAGCGCGCGCACGCTCATGCCCTCGATGGTTATCGGTATGTAGAGACGGTCATCTACTTGTATTTCGGCAGCGGGATTGCAGGCTGGTGATTCCATATACTTTTGTGGCCGCACAAATAATGCTTGGCGGCTTCCTCTCACATAATTTGAAGGCATACTGGTTGTGTTGTTGTCGGTGGATTGGTTGGTTGAATGGCATAGGCAGTCCCTGGAGTGGATGTTGTCTTGTCCACACCTGGAGCAGAACATTCTCCAGCGGCCCCTGCATTGGAAGCGGCGGTGTCCGCGTTCCTTGCAGCGCCAGCAGCACTCCTTGCTATCATACTCCGTTTGAAGATGATACAGGCTGTGGACCGCCAATTTGCCTTGTCTCTCTTCCTCGATTTTTAGCAGCTCATATTCTTCCGTTATTTCCAGGAGCTCATCGATCGTCTTAAACTCCCTGCGCTTGACGAAGAGGCGGTATTCAACGCGTAGGCCATCGTATATTCGTTCGATATGGTTTTCGTTACACATTGTCGGGTGCTGGCGGATCAGCGTTTCTTATGCGAGGATGTAGTATTTTGCTTTTTCACGGCTGTGTTGCTTGCGTTGTCGGATGGCCTCTTCCAAATGTTGAAGATGACGCTTGGGCAGGAAAAAATTTTGTACCTCCGTTCGAAAATCGCTCCATTGGTTGACTTGTTGTTTACGGAAGCGGTACCATTGGAGTGCTTTGCCACGTAGAAGTTCTGGCAGCGTTGGGAGGAGCTGGTCGACGGGGATGCGGTAACATTCGGCAAGCTCCTCTATCCTCTCCAGAAAATCGTGCAGCGACTCTTCACCCGAAAAATGCAAATCCCAGCGGCGAACGGTATTCATTAGCTCACCGGCGCTCATTTCGTCTCGCTTCGGTGGTGCGCGTTCTCTCTCATGCGCATGCGGTTGGGGACTATGAATCTGGGTGGAAGGGCTCGGCTTTGTTGTTGGCTGGGGTAGCATAGGTGATTCCCCCTCTTCTTCATTCACTTCTCTCTCCAGCTCCTTCAGCAGGTCTTCGCTTGAGTTTCTGGTACGTTTGGCTCGCACATATGCGCTCAGCGCGCGACGCAGTTCGGCTGCGGTTTGGCCTTCTACGGGGATTCGGTATTATTTACACTCCTCTATCAGCCTCTCCCTTTTCAGCAAGTAGATCAAATTGAGCGAGTCGGTGGTCAGCATTGTACCTTCGGGGGCCGGTGTGTTTGTTTTTTCTGATAGTGTGTTCATCGAACCCGCCCCGGCAGTGTTGGCGGTTGCGGGTGGCGGCTTCCTGCGAGGACGCTGTCTCAGTGGCGGCGGCGAACGGACCTGGACCGAGGAATGAAGTGACAACAGCCAATTCATTCTCTTTTATACTGCTTCTGCTATGATGCGAGTGAGAAATGAACCGCTAATTGGGTAATTCAGTTTGCCGTTTACTGTGAGTTGGCGTACCGTGTGCATATTATTGTTATCGCCAAATGCTATTCGCATGCATTGGTATGTAGCTGCTGATGTTGGCTACCTGTTAATGTACTATGCATGTATACTCTCAGGCGTAGGAGAAAAAGGGTTACAGTGGGGGTCATACTATTGTAACGCTACGTTACAAATTTCAAGTTATTTCAAAATGTATGTTCTTTAGAAAAATGTATGGATATGTGTATGTTGTGAGGATACAAAGTCCTCGGCTTTGGGGTCCTCAGACTCCCCCCTCACCTTCCGCAATGAGACCCACCGTCACCAGGTCGGTGCGCGTGATCCATACGCGGAAGTGGTGTTTGCCCATGCTGCTTCGTCGTCGCTGCCGTCGCTGGCCATCAGGCTCAATATGTCGTTGTTTTTGTCGTTCAGGCTGCCGTTGACCCAGCTGGCCTTACGGTTAATATTCTGCTGTCGTCGTTGTGGTTGAGGCTGCCGTTTACCTCGCTGGCCTTACGGCTTAATATTTCGTTGTCGTCGTTGGTTGTTGGCGTTTCGCTGCCCTTCCCGTCGGCGGTATGTGTGATGCCAGTCTATAAAATAAATGAAAAACTGCCTTTGTCTTAAGTTGTAATACTTCGCTTGCTCTATAGATGCTCCCTCTTGCTTACGTCGTACCATCTCGAATATTTCTTTCACCCTCGTTGACTTCTCTCCTGGGCTCGCTAATTTCTCACCTGTACCAAATGTCTGCTCATCGTAAAGGCTGTTGGGGATTCTCGGTTCCCTCCCTTGTACTATGTATGCTGGACTGTAACCTGTCGATTCACATACACTTGTATTCCATGCCAGCGTTATCTCTGGTAACAACTCATCCCATGTCTTCTGCTCTTTTCCCGTAAATTGTGCTATCATCCTCTAGAGGTTCCTGTTTGCCCTCTCTGTCGGGTTCTCCTGCGGTGTGTACGGTGCCGTTAATTGGTGTTTCACGCCAAGTTCCCCTAAAAATCTCTTAAAACGTCTGCTGATAAACTGTGCTCCGTTGTCCGTAATAAATACTTTTGGGACGATGAACCGTGCCAAAATCCTCTCTCGAAATCCTCTTATTAAACATTCTGTCGTTGCCTTTCGGATTGGTACTACCTCTACCCATTTTGAAAATTTGTCTAGGAAGACTAATGCCATCGTGTTGCCATGCTTCGATCGTGGCATTGGACCAACAAAGTCTGCACAGACTGTTGCCCAAGGCTCCTCTTAAATCTTCGTTAGCATCTTACCCGCGGCTGGCTGTTGACTCGGTTTGTATATTTGACATGTGTGACACTCCTGTACGTACTTCCTTATATCCCTGAACATTCCTGGCCAGTAATAACGTGTTGTTGGTCTTGCTATCGATTTTCGGATGCCCTGCGCTCGGTGTGTCGTGAATCTCCTCTAGCACTCTGTGTCTCTGTGGATTCGGCACACATAGCTTCCATGGCACTGCATCTTCGCCATCCACCTTCCTATGCGTCTGTACAATTTTCCATCCTCGATAACGTACTCTGGGAATTTCTCCGGGGCCTTTCTTACATCTTCCATCTTTGCTTTAAGCCACTTACACTCGGCTTTTCCGTCGTCCATCGTCAACGTACCCAACTGCTCGTCCATAGGTTGCCTTGATAATGCATCTGCCACAACGTTCAACTTTCCTTTTCGATACTGTACGTCAAATGAGTATTGCTGTAGTTCCAGCGCCCATCTCGCAATCCGACCAGTCGGACTCTCTATCGCATTCAACCACTTCAACGCTAGGTGATCTGTTATTACTGTAAACGTGTATCCTTCTACGTATGGCCTTATTTTTCGTATTGCCCAGACTATTGCCAAACACTCCTTTTCTGTCGGTGAGTAGTTCATCTCTGCCTTGTTTAACCTGCGGCTTGCGTATGCTATTACTCGCTCTTCGTCGCCTGACTTGCATCCGTCTGTAAACTAAACTTCCTTGAGAAATCTGGACAGCGAGTACCGGTGCCTGCGTCAATGCTGCCTTAAGTGCTTCGAATGCTGATTGTTGCTCTTCAGACCACCTCCACTTACTACTCTTCTTGAGCATCGATGTTAACGGGTGTGACACTTGTGAAAAATCCGGCACGAATCTTCTGTACCATGCCACAATTCCTAGAAAACGCCGTAACTCTCGTATATTCTTCGGTGGTTCCAGTTCTTTGATGGCTGCTATCTTGTCTGGGTCGGTATGGATGCCTTCCTCGCTAACGACATGACCTAGATATTTTAACCTTTTCTTAAAAAACTCACATTTTTCCGGGTTTATCCTCAGATTCGCTCTATGCAGCCTTCGAAATACTTCTGTTAAATGTGCAATGTACTCTTCCAATGTTTTGCTTGTAATGATAATATCGTCAAGATAAGCAAACGCGTATGGTTTCAATTCTGGTCCTATGACACGATCAAGTGCTCTCTGGAAAGTTGCTGGGGCTGAGTGCAATCCAAATGGCATTACCCTCCATTGTTATAGTCCACGCCCAGGTACTGTGAATGCGGTGTATTGCTTGCTGCTTGCTCCCATAGGGATTTGCCAATATCAATTTTTCAAATCGAGGCTACTGATAAATCTCGCGCTCCTTAATTTGTCCAAGATATGTTGTATACGTAGTAAAAGGTATGCGTCTGGTACTGATCTTGCGTTTAGTTGACGGTAGTCTACGCAGAGTCCCCATTTGCCATTTTTCTTCTTTGCCAAAACTATGGGTGCGCTGTGCGGGCTATTCGATGGTTCGATGCAACCTTTTTCGATCAGCTCGTCGACTTCCTTGTTGATAATTTCTTGCATTTTCGGATTCATCGGATAGTACCTTTGCTTAATTGGACGGTCGTCCCTCATAACTATTTTGTGTATGGCCACGTTGGATACTCCTGACATCTTTGCAAATACCTGTAATTCTTGGCTCAGAAATTTACTCACCGCATCTTCTGTCTTGCTAGTTGCTATCGCCGCCATTGGGTTGTGTTCCTTGAAATCTTCGCTATTTGTTTCGACCATAGCTGTACATGTCACTACCTCTTGCTTCCGTTCGTCTACTCTCAACGTTATTTCTTGATCAACACATCTCATCTCCAAGTTTACCTTCTCCAGATAGTCCGTGCCGATTACTACCTCATCGCCCAGTCCCGGTAGGATTAGCATCTCGTTCCTCTGTACTTTATCACCCATTCTTAATTCTGCATCTACCGCTTCTTTGATTATTATTGTTCTGCCATCGCCCATTCTTACTCGTGTCTTTACTTCCTTGAATATGCCAGTTTTTAATCTTCTCGCCATTGCATCACTTATAAAGCTCCTCGTCGCTCCCGTGTCAATCGCTGCTACCGCTTCTTCTCCGTTCACATACGTTGTTAACAATATGCGGCCCTTTGTGTATTTGAACATGTCTAATTTCTCCGAAGATCCCGTCCCTCTGTTCCAATGGGGTCTCTGGTCGTTTCCCTGTGGCTTCCTACAACAATCACGCGTGAGCACGCCTATCTTACCACATGTCCAGCAAAATTCTCTTCTTATGCCTCGGCACCCGTATGAAAAGTGACCGCATCTTCCGCATCGTCTGCAGGCCGTTCTTTTATCTACATATTCTTGTTGTGGCTCTGACCTCTGCTGTTGTTGGACTTCTACTCACTCCTCCTGTCTTTGTTATGCCTGGAGACACTGGTACTGACCTTCTTGACGCCGTGGTATGAATGGCCTTGTGGTTGGTCGCATTGGTTCCCTGTCAGGAGTAATATTTTCATAGTCTTGAGCTAAAATTACCAGCTCCCCAAGATTGCTGACCTCGCTTCGCTTTATATATAGTTGGTACTCTCTACGCGAGTTTCTGTAGATGCGGGTTAGTTTCTGCTCCTCGGTGTAGCCCGCGTGAAGCATGAGTCCTTGTAATACTAAGACATAATCTTTCAATAGCTCAACTTGTCGTTGTACGCGCATTCGAATTTCATCTTCCAATTGCTCTAAGTATCGGGAGCTTAGAAAGAACTTCAGGAAGTCCTTCTTGAAGGCGTCCCACTCCTGCCAATGCCGGTTGTTATTCCTGTACCATAACAACGCTTTGTCCTTCAATAACTCCGGCAGCGCTTTTGGAATTGTGTTTCGGTTGATTTCATACCCATCTGCTAGCTCCTCCACTCTTTCGATGAATCCTAGGGGATCTTTGCCTCCCTCGTACTTTAATCCCCACTTCCTTACTCTGTCCATGATCGTTGCATATGTGCCAGGCTGTTGAATATAATTTGTCGTTGCGTACGTACCAGGCTGCTGAATAAAATGTACCGGTGGTTATCCGACCTCCAATTGATTGGGTGCACCATTTGCCTATCATTTCTTGGTGAATTTAGTTCGCTGCTTGTCTTTGATGCTTGTGGATTTGTTAACCGCGCATGCCGAATCGCCAACTCTGTGAATCGATCCCATAAGTTCTCGTTATCCTTCTCCTCTTGGATGAATGTCGCCAATCGTTTTCTTAGTTCGTCAACCGTTCCGCCATCCTCTAGCCCAAATTCCGTGCTGTAGGCTACCAGATCCTCTCGAGTGAGATAGTATATCCACGATACCTTTACCATTGTTATGCTTTATATCCTCGTCGTATTAACCCAGAAGTGTGTGAATCTTTTTTCCCTCTTCGTTTCTGATGCTCTGAAAGTATATCTTAAAATTTGATTTGTTGTTCCTGCTCGGGCGCCAAAATGTGACGGACTTTCCTTCCCTTGCTTTGTAAGAGGTGACTGAGGTAACAAAGCCCTCGGCCAACCTCTGCGGTCGAATGGAGTAATAAAACCTCCAGACGAATATACTTTTAGTACAAATGAAGTCAAACACCTTCAGGTGTACTCTTGATCGGTAGTCATAAAACCTACCGACTCGTATGCCTGTCTCCTAATCTCTGAATTTTAATGCGAACTCGTCGCCCTTATATACTAATTTCTGCATGCAGGCAAACGGTTATTTTATAATAACAACTTCTAACTAATAGTATTAACAATGTAAAACAACAGTTGTTCCGGTGAATATTTCCTTCCCATGAATTTCCACGCATCATAATGCTCCTTATTGAATACAATGCCTTTGTACTTGCTCATAACGTGCTTTCCAGCCTTTGCTTTAACTATTGTGTGTTTGTATATTTATTTGTGGTCACCTGATTCTAATGTTGTGTTTTGCTTTGCGCAATGCTTCTGCCTGTTGTATGGCGTGCGTTGGTGTGTTGTATGCTAGTGCGTAAATATGTATAGCGAAATTTCAATTAGTAGCGGCGCTTGTTTTGACGACTTGCTGCTGATCTCCGTTCCCTTAAGTTATTATGTATGTTGTATTTGTAGCTGGGTGTATTGGATTTTGAGTGTGCAAAGGGTTGATTGACCGCTGCATTTTTATGTTTTCTGCGTATCTACCTCCCTTCCAAATATTCAATGCATGTTAGGGTGACCCTATATTTAAAATTTATGTTTGCGAAAAAGTAAATATTTAGCTTGCGTGCAAAAGTGCGCAAGTCTAATTTGTTCTTTAATTTAATAATTATCAATTCAATATACAACAGAATATATTGTAACGAATTTGCTGCAAATCCTCTTATTTGCAATCCTCTGCTAAGTTCGAATCACTAAACTGTTGAATAAATAACTCCAATATTGAATAATAGAAAAATGGCCTTTATTAAAGTACTTCACAATAACACTTATGTATACTTTGCTACTCGCTGGCCTAATAACCAAACTGATTGATAACTCAAATGAAACTCTACTATTGGCCGCCAGATCGCGTTCTTAATCAATAACTGATTGATTGCTCAACTCAAACTGAATTACAGCGCCTCTTCATCTGTTGCCTTTTATACCCTTTGGTTTCCTCGTTCGCATTTTTCCAGAATGTACTAGCATTGTCCATGAGCTCTCAAACTTCTCAGCTATATTTAAAATTGCACAATTTTATACATCTTTTAGGCGCTTCCAGAATCTACTAGTCCAGTAGCTCTCAAACTTCTCAGATATATGCATGTGTTTGCGCATTGACTCTCCGCTGCTCGTATTCGTACATGGTACATATGTGTAGACGCAATTATTTATTCGTTTATGTAGATACATAAAGATTGAATTATTGATGTGAATGTTTGTAGTTTACAGTCTCTCGCACGCACATAGGCGTATAAGTAAATGCATCTGTGTGTGACATCTCTCTGGGCTGCCTTATATATGTGTATACTTGATTTGATTATTAACGTAAATACTGCTTGGCATGGCCTTAGCATCGCCTTAGTGATGGGATAACTTAGTGATGCTAATATCCGTGACAATATGTATTTAGGGTATAATTCATAAAGGTATACATATGTATATTTCTGGTGCTTCATATAAAATGTATAAGAGATAAATTCAAATATTATTATAAATTTCAAGCTATTTCAAAATGTATGTTCTTTAGAAAAATGTATGGATATGTGTGTTGTGAGGATACAAAGTCCTCGGCTTTGGGGTCCTCACATCATTCTAAAATATCGTTTTGATTTAACGAAGACTATTGAAATCAATCTTGTGAACGCAAACGTCTGCAAACTTAGGTCTGCATTTTAATAATTTTATCCGTGGTCCTGGTAAACAGTCCATAATGAGTGGGAAATACACATATCCTTATTCTTGGTGCTTACGTTATGCCAGCTAAATGTATAAAACAAAATTAAAAAGTATGCTGTTTTCATATAGCCACCACCCTTTGATAGCGGAGGAAGGAAAGGAGATGCCCATACTTAGCTGGGAACTTTTAGAAGATAATGATTTGATATTCATTCGTGTTTCCAAATGCCTTCCAGTTACCACTCGCAAGAAAAATCTGATGAAATAATGAAAAGTGTGACCCGAAAAGTCACCCACATCAACCGGAGTAAGTTCTTATATACAGACTAACTTGCAGTTTATCTATTACTTTAGCAATTCCTTTGAGCAATAGAATGGGATATCCGAAAGTACTTTTTCCATTCCTTGTAATATAATTGAAAGAAATTTCGATTACATTTCCCATTCCTTTGATATTTTTTTAGGGAATTGTCAATTCCTTTGCTGTGCAGAACAGGATTTGATTACTTTTTCCAATTACTGAGGAGTGTAATAGCCAATGTAATGGAATTGAATTTACCCAGCTCTGGTTGCCAGTGAATGTACGCAATACTGCTCCAGGTAATGGCTTTACTATCCTGTTGACAAATCAGATCGGATTAAGGAATGAGATGCACCCGTATCTACAGTCAGTAAACGCTCCTCGCCATCCACATATGCTCCAACGGTAATATTGCTCGACCTTCCTCCAATTTGCGATTAGAGAGCCAGCATCGATTGAGTGGACTTGAGGATTTGCTTATCCCCTTCAACTCTGCGTTTAAGACCACCCATATTGTTGGAACTATTAGGGTTGGTAATAACATGCTATGTGCCCTGGCTTTACAGACTTAAAGCATTTGACGGCACCATGGTTTTTCTGTTGCGTTCCTTTTAATGCTTCCATGTGCTGGATTACTTAAAGGTGAAACTGTTTCCTCAGTCAGTGCATGGAATAACGTTTCAGCTAATGTTGGCTTTGGGTTTGCGTATGTAGTTCGCTTCATTTCCACGTCACGCATGCCATTTATAAAGCTCTGAATTTTTACCCCCTCGGTGTATTCCACGGGTGCGTCCGCATTTGCCAGCCTTTCGACATCCGACGCAAACTCCTGCAAAGTCCTCAGCTTGTGCTGCTTTTATACTCGCGGTTACTTCGTTTTCCCATTTCTCCTTAGGTCTAGACCTTTCACGAACAACCTTATCGAACAGCCGCTTATTTATTTCTCTTTATGTATCTGGATTCACTTTTTTCTTCTAGTAATATGCGTATGTATGTGAGTAATAGCTTCTGCTCTTAGCTGCTGACTACATGTATGTATGTGAAACATTCTTTTAGGTGTTAGATTCGCTGTTTACATGAATGTGTGGCTTCTTGGTTTGATGGTTACATGTACCTATGTGTAGTTGCTTGCTGATTTCTAGCAAAACCTTTCCAATTAGAATGTACATCTGACGGTTTGACGCGTAACCACGTGCGCGCTGCATCTTTCAACAGGCTATAGCCGGCTAACAACAAGCATTTCTCATCAAACTGATGAGCTAGAACAACCATTTCTCATCAAACTGATGAGCTACATACATTGCATTTACCCGATCAACAAACTATTCAACTGTTATAGAATTTACATTTGAAGGATCAGACACAGGAATAGTTTTGGCTATTTCTTTAACTGAACTAGTACGTACTGTCGAACCAACAAAACCTGGCGTTGACACAACTTCTCTTTGACTATTCACGTTTGAGTTTGCTGCTGGGAACGTATTCTGCATGACTACAATTTCATTGTGCAGCATTTCGCGCAAATCGTTTATTTGTTCTTGTAAATTCGATGTTTCGGCCATTACATTCATCACCACCATTTGCTTCTACATATTTATATTTATCGCGACCCGGCCGTGGGAAGTTCTCTTTCGGGTAAAATTGTTTTTAAGTGATCAACACGTAAATCATGACTTTTCTGCATTTTAGTTTCCTAATATTTTCTTATAAGAAGCACTTAGGTAAGCTGTACACGAGGCTACGCGTATTAGACGCTGCAGGCGAAATGTGTACGCTTTGATGTCGAACACCTGTATTTGAATGGAGAGCGTCAACTGCATGAAAGCGACATAGCATGAAAGTTTCATGTAGCTAGGCGTACAGCAATGTTGGTCGCTAGACGTAAATACGCCTAGAAAAGAGCAAGAAGATGTTTGTTTTCAATTTTTCGTTTGCAAACTTGTGTGCTGTGTTTCTGTTGCTATAAATATATATTGAATATATTTCATATAAAAAAATATAAAATGGTCGACTCGACTAAATTCGTTCAATTAATTAGCCTCGCCTATACAAAAATAATTTAGCAGAATATTCGAAGAAAGATGTTACAGAAAGAGCCTGGGCAGCAATTGGTGTGGAAATGAATTGGTCAGGTGTGTAGATTTTGGATTTCTTTTTATAAATAAAAACAAAGAATATGTGTAAGTAGATCTAAATTTATTACACATTTGCTTGCAGTGCCTGAGTTCAAAGAAAACTTGCGAAATGGCTTTGTAAGAAGTCTCAAGCCATCTCGTAGTGGATCTTCTACTAAAGCGAAGAGGCCTTACTATTTGCACGACATTATGCAATTCGTTCTTTCATATGTAAAACCAGTACATCATTCTGAGAATACCAGCAACATTATAATATCAGAAATGGAAGAACACTATTTGGATGAAATTGAAAATGGATCAATTGCTGACGACAACTACAGCGAGTGTGCCCCGTCGAAGACAGGGTCTTTGATCTGCAACAACCTAGAATCACATCCAGCCAAAGAAAGCAATTTTGAACCAATATTTAGTGCCAAGAAGAAAAGGAAAACAGCCCGAGACGAAGTCGATGTGGCGGTGCTAAATTACCTTAAAACAAAAACGGAAAATACGACTTCGGAATACTTCAGTACTATTTGAAACCATTGACTGTGAAAATGAAAGAGCCTTTTACACAAACGAGTAAACTTGCGTTTTTGTATATTATTTATTATATAATTATACTATTATTTAGTTATGAACAGAGGTTAGAATTGGCATGTTTTATGATTTGGACGATACAATAGTGAACGAAAAAAGTACCAGTGTTACAAGTGGATGCTAGTTTGAATACATGTACGTTCACGGAAGTAATTATTGTCACAAGGCCTTTTTGCGGTTTTCACCTAGTTTTGCTTTAGAAAAATAATTATATAAATATATATATATATATATATATATATATATAAATAGTTACACTGGATCACAAATTCCATTTTTTTTTCTTCAAGGTTATTATAAGCTTTTATTTAGTTTCACTTGGCTGTTGTCTGTAATCAAATCTTGCAAGTTAAATTTGATACACTTCCCGGTGTGCGATTGAGCTGAAATTTTGCACGCATGTATAACTCCGATGACAATGCAATATTACTTTGCTAGAATTCGATAAATTAATCGATAACAGAGTTATCGGTAAAGATTTGTGCTCACAAGCAATAAAAGCCTAACTCCCAGACACACCCGGCATAGCTACAGCGGTACCTATCTGTGGAGTCTGAGACTTACGCCCAGATTCTGAGCGTTACCGGTAAAATAGTACCCAGAACATTATGTAACCGAATATCGTTACCAGTTCTTTTATCCGCGATTCTGGCCCAAGTGGTAATTCTGTCATTACCGAAAAACTCACCAGTGTCTGTGGAGAAATTTGAAAGGTAGTTTTCTTCGCTTTCACGGTTGCCACTTTCGTTCATTTGAACCCAAAACGGTCCCTTCCAACCCCATTTGGTCCGCTGGTCCCTTTTCTTCAATTTTGGTGCTTTTTAGGCAGT
The DNA here is from genome assembly GCF_040869045.1 of Eurosta solidaginis. NCBI lineage: Eukaryota > Metazoa > Arthropoda > Insecta > Diptera > Tephritidae > Eurosta > Eurosta solidaginis. Next base: position 173,110,529 of record NC_090319.1, on the reverse strand, counting down.
AGCCACGATTGGTACTTCTCTTTCTTTTTCACTCAGGTAAAAATTCACAACATTGCCCAAAAATTCGACACACTTTCGCTAGCTCCCATATAATTTTGAATTTACTTCAATGGAACTCTCACCATAAAAAATTGGTCAGTCAATAAAATGTACCAGAACAATAACATTTCACCTAGGATATAGTTTAGGCGAGGCATTAAAAAGAAAAGTGTTGGCAAACACACTGTTGTTAATTGTTGATGAAATAACCGACTAATCAAACAAAAACTCTTGTTTTATAATAATATTAATAACGGCTAGATATTTCAATCGGTTATACAACACTATGTAAAATATATGAAAATAAAAATTGCTTCTATCTTAGCATAGCTTATAGCGAGTACTCTGCCGTGAGCCTAACACTTTCAAAACTTTTACAAATAAATTCTATGCCTTACATCACGTTTGGCACGTTGATATTTAAATCTTTCCTACCCAACTCAAAGCAGCTCAATGATTTCAAGGAATTCTAGTACTATTGTGGTGTTAAGCCACGCAAGGTAATTGAAAACTAAGTATCTTGGCACCAAAAATATTTTAACTCGAAGACAGAAGGAAGCAAATGCAAAAGAGATTTGATTTCGGAAGAAATGTTTTGTATAAAATTATTCCCGTGGGAGCTAGCAGACCCCTGAGGCCTGGGATCAAAACTCACACTTACTGGATCTATGCTCTGATATGAAGTTTAAACGTTAAGGGAACAAGTAAGCATCTATAAAAAAGCAATAACAAAATTGCCTAGTTTCATTTACGATTTACTGAGTTTTCCACATACATAGTTCGGCAACACCAGAACGCAAATTTTGAACGGTTTCTTACTAAAACCTAACTGCACTATACATTTTATTTCATTGCAATCAACAACATAATGCTAGAACCAAGAGCTTTGTTACCGAAACTAGGTTTACAATGTTTGGTTGGTGAAAGACATAGACTTATCCTATGTCAAAATGTAGTACCATTTTTGGTTGCATGCACATATATTTGTTTGTTCAGCTGGAATTAAAGGAAAGTCTTCACTATTTTATATGGAAACATCCCAAAATTTTGTATTTTATTTATACTAATAAAATAAAACAAAAACTTGGTCCTTTTTTTGCTGAATATTTGTCCCAAATGAAAACATGGTGTGGCAACCGTGTTCGCTTTACCGAAAATGTCCCACTTGCGGATACGAGGTTAACGAATAAACGGGACGATGTGTATATGCATATTATGCATGATAAGTTTCTACATAGGTATATTGTAATTTATTTTGTGAAAGTACATAATGTAAAGAAATATGTATAGCAAGAGGCAATACTTTTTATACTCAGCTGAGCAGAGCTCACAGGATATATTAACTTTGATTGGATAACGGTTGGTTGTACAGGTATAAAGGAATCGAGATAGATATAGACTTCCATATATCAAAATCATCAGTATCGAAAAAAAATTCGATTGAGCCATGTCCGTCCGTCCGTCCGTCCGTCCGTCTGTCCGTTAACACGATAACTTGAGTAAATTTTGAGTTATCTTGATGAAATTTGGTACGTAGATTCCTGGGCACTCATCTCAGATCGCTATTTAAAATGAACAATATCGGACAATAACCACGCCCAATTTTTCGATATCGAAAATTTCGAAAAAGTGCGATAATTCATTACCAAATACGGATTAAGCGATGAAACTTGGTAGGTGAGTTGAACTTATGACGCAGAATAGAAAACTAGTAAAATTTTGGACAATGGGCGTGGCACCGCCCACTTTTAAAAGAAGGTAATTTAGAAGTTTTGCAAGCTGTAATTTGGCAGTCGTTGAAGATATCATAATGAAATTTGACAGGAACGTTACTCTTATTACTATATGTCTGCTTAATAAAAATTAGCAAAATCGGAGAACGACCACGCCCACTTTTAAAAAAAAAAATTTTTTAATTCAAATTTTAAAAGAAAAGTTAATATCTTTACAGTATATAAGTAAATTATGTCAACATTCAACTCCAGTAATGATATGTTGCAACAAAATACAAAAATAAAAGAAAATTGCAAAATGGGCGTGGCACCGCCCTTTTTCATTTAGTTTGTCTAGGATACTCTTAATGCCATAAGTCGAACAAAAATTTACCAATCCTTCTGAAATTTGGTAGAGGCTTAGATTCTAGGACGATAACTGTTTTCTGTGAAAAAGGGCGAAATCGGTTGAAGCCACGCCCAGTTTTTATACACAGTCGACCGTCTGTCCTTCCGCTCGGCCGTTAACACGATAACTTGAGCAAAAATCGATATATCTTTACTAAACTCAGTTCACGTACTTATCTGAACTCACTTTGTATTGGTGTAAAAAATGGCCGAAATCCGACTATGACCACGCCTACTTTTTCGATATCGAAAATTACGAAAAATGAAAAAAATGCCATAATTATATACCAAATATGAAAATAGGGATGAAACATGGTAATTGTATTGGTCTATTGACGCAAAATATAACTTTAGAAAAAAACTTGGTAAAATGGGTGTGACACCTACCATATTAAGTAGAAGAAAATGAAAAAGTTTTGCAGGGCGAAATCAAAAGCCCTTGGAATCTTGGAAGGAATACTGTTCGTGGTATTATATATATAAATAAATTAGCGGTACCCGACAGATGATGTTCTGGATCAACCTGGTCCACATTTTGGTCGATATCTCGAAAACGTCTTCACATATACAACTAAAGGCCACTCCCTTTTAAAACCCTCATTAATACCTTTAATTTGATACCCATATCGTACAAACACATTCTAGAGTCACCCCAGGTCCACGTTTATGGCGATATCTTGAAAAGGCGTCCACCTATAGAACTAAGGCTCACGCCCTTTTAAAATACTCACTAACACATTTCATTTCATACCCATATTGTACAAACAAATTCTAGAGTCACCCCTGGTCCACCTTTATGGCGATATCTTGAAAAGGCGTCCACCTATAGAACTAAGGCCCACGCCCTTTTAAAATACTCATTAACACCTTTCATTTGATACCCATATTGTACAAACGCATTCTAGAGTCACCCCTGGTCCACGTTTATGGCGATATCCCGAAAAGGCGTCCACCCATAGAACTAGGGCCCACTCCCTTTTAAAACACTTATTAACACCTTTCGTTTGATACCCATATTGTACAAACGCATTCTAGAGTCAAACCTGGCCCACTTTTATAACGATATACCGAAAAGGCGTCCACCTATAGAACTAAGGCCCACTCCCTTTTAAAATACTCATTAACACCTTTCATTTGATACCCATATCGTACAAACAAATTCTAGAGTCAGGCCTGGTCCACCTTTATGGCGATATCCCTAAATGGCGTCCATCTATAGAACTATGGCCCACTTCCTCTTAAAATACTCTTTAATACCTTCCATTTGATACACATGTCATACAAACACATTCCAGGGTTACCCTAGGTTCTTTTTACAACATTGTTATTTTCCCTTACTTTGTCTCCACAGCTCTCAACTGAGTATGTAATGTCCGGTTACACCCGAACTTAGCCTTCCTTACTTGTTTATACTCAGTTGAGCAGAGCTCACAGAGTATATTAACTTTGATTGGATAACGGTTGGTTGTACAGGTATAAAGGAATCGAGATAGATATAGACTTCCATATATCAAAATCATCAGTATCGAAAAAAAATTCGATTGAGCCATGTCCGTCCGTCCGTCCGTCTGTCCGTTAACACGATAAGTTGAGTAAATTTTGAGGTATCTTGATGAAATTTGGTGTGTAGGTTCCTGGGCACCCATCTCAGATCGCTATTTAAAATGAACGATATCGGACAATAACCACGCCCACTTTTTCGATATCGAAAATTTCGAAAAATCGAAAAAGTGCGATAATTCATTACCAAATACGGATTAAGCGATGAAACTTGGTAGGTGAGTTGAACTTATGACGCAGAATAGAAAACTAGTAAAATTTTGGACAATGGGCGTGGCACCGCCCACTATTAAAAGAAGGTAATTTAGAAGTTTTGCAAGCTGTAATTTGGCAGGCGTTGAAGATATCATGATGAAATTTGGCAGGAGCGTTACTCTTATTACTATATGTCCGCTTAATAAAAATTAGCAAAATCGGAGAACGACCACGCCCACTTTTTAAAAAAAAAATTTTTTAATTCAAATTTTAAAAGAAAAGTTAATATCTTTACAGTATATAAGTAAATTATGTCAACATTCAACTCCAGTAATGATATGTTGCAACAAAATACAAAAATAAAAGAAAATTTCAAAATGGATAACAGTTTTCTGTGAAAAAGGGCGAAATCGGTTGAAGCCACGCCCAGTTTTTATACACAGTCTACCGTCTGTCCTTCCGCTCGGCCGCTAACACGATAACTTCAGCAAAAATCGATATATCTTTACTAAACTCAGTTCACGTACTTACCAGAACTCACTTTGTATTGGTGTAAAAAATGGCCGAAATCCGACTATGACCACGCCCACTTTTTCGATATCGAAAATTACGAAAAAGGAAAAAAATGCCATAATTATATACCAAATGCGAAAAAAGGGATGAAACATGGTAATTGTATTGGCCTATTGACACAAAATATAACTTTAGAAAAAAACTTGGTAAAATGGGTGTTGCACCTACCATATTAAGTAGAAGAAAATGAAAAAGTTTTGCAGGGCGAAATCAAAAGCCCTTGGAATCTTGGAAGGAATACTGTTCGTGGTATTTCATATATAAATAAATTAGCGGTACCTGACAGATGATGTTCTGGATCACCCTGGTCCACATTTTGGTCGATATCTCGAAAACGCCTTCACATATACAACTAAGGGCCACTCCCTTTTAACACCCTCATTAATACCTTTAATTTGATACCCATATCGTACAAACACATTCTCACCCCTAGTCCACGTTTATGGCGATATCTCGAAAAGGCGTAAACATATAGGTCTAAGGCCCACTCCTTTTTAAAATACTCATTAACACCTTTCGTTTGATACCCATATCGTACAAAAAAATTCTAGAGTCACCCCTGGCCCACCTTTATGGCGATATCTCGAAAAGCCATCCACCTATAGAACTAAGGCCCACTCCCTTTTAAAATACTCATTAACACCTTTAATTTGATACCCATATCGTACAAACAAATTCTAGAGTCACCCCTGGTACACTTTTATGGCGATATCTTGAAAAGGCGTCCACCTATAGAACTAAGGCCCACGCCCTTTTAAAATACTCATTAACACCTTTCATTTGATACCCATATCGTACAAACAAATTCTAGAGTCACCCCTGGTCCACCTTTATGGCGATATCTCGAAAAGGCGTCCACCTATAGAACTAAGGCCCACGCCCTTTTAAAATACTCATTAGCACCTTTCATTTGATACCCATATTGTACAAACGCATTCTAGTCACCCCTGGTCCACGTTTATGGCGATATCCCGAAAAGGCGTCCACCCATAGAACTAAGGCCCACTCCCTTTTAAAACACTTATTAACACCTTTCGTTTGATACCCATATTGTACAAACGCATTCTAGCGTCAACCCTGGTCCACTTTTATAACGATATTCCGAAAAGGCGTCCACCTATAGAACTAAGGCCCACTCCCTTTTAAAATACTCATTAACACCTTTCATTTGACACCCATATAGTACAAACAAATTCTAGAGTCACCCCTGGTCCACCTTTATGGCGATATCTCGAAAAGGCGTCCACATATAGAACTAAGGCCAACGCCCTCTTAAAATACTCATTAACACCTTTCATTTGATACTCATATCGTACAAACAAATTCTAGAGTCATCCCTGGTCCATCTTTATGGTGATATCTCGAAAAGGCGTCCATCTATAGAACTTAGGCCCATTCCCTTTTAAAATTATCATTAACACATTTCATTTGATACTCATATCGTACAAACAAATTCTAGAGTCACCCCTTTATGGCGATATCTCGAAAAGGCGTCCACATAACGAACTAAGGCCCACGCCCTCTTAAAATACTCATTAACACCTTTCATTTGATACTCATATCGTACAAACAAATTCTAGAGTCACCCCTGGTCCACCTTTATGGCGATATCTCGAAAAGGCGTCCACATATAGAACTAAGGCCCACGCCCTCTTAAAATACTCATTAACACCTTTCATTTGATACTCATATCGTACAAACAAATTCTAGAGTCACCCCTGGTCCATCTTTATGGCGATATCTCGAAAAGGCGTCCATCTATAGAACTTAGGCCCACTCCCTTTTAAAATTATCATTAACACATTTCATTTGATACTCATATCGTGCAAACAAATTCTAGAGTCACCCCTGGTCCACCTTTATGGCGATATCTCGAAAAGGCGTCCACATATAGAACTAAGGTCCACGCCCTTTTAAAATACTCATTAACACCTTTCATTTGATACCCATATCGTACAAACAAATTCTAGAGTCACCCCTGGTCCACCTTTATGGCGATATCTCGAAAAGGCGTCCACATATAGAACTAAGGCCCACGCCCTCTTAAAATACTCATTAACACCTTTCATTTGATACTCATATCGTACAAACAAATTCTAGAGTCACCCCTGGTCCACCTTTATGGCGGTATCTCGAAAAGGCGTCCACATATAGAACTAAGGCCCACGCCCTCTTAAAATACTCATAACACCTTTCATTTGATACTCATATCGTACAAACAAATTCTAGAGTCACCCCTGGTCCACCTTTATGGCGATATCTCGAAAAGGCGTCCACATATAGAACTAAGGCCCACGCGCTCTTAAAATACTCATTAACACCTTTCATTTGATACTCATATCGTACAAACAAATTCTAGAGTCACCCCTGGTCCATCTTTATGGCGATATCTCGAAAAGGCGTCCATCTATAGAACTTAGGCCCACGCCCTTTTAAAATACTCATTAATACCTTTCATTTGATACCCATATCGTACAAAATAAATTCTAGAGTCACCCCTGGTCCATCTTTATGGCGATATCTCGAAAAGGCGTCCATCTATAGAACTTAGGCCCACTCCCTTTTAAAATACTCATAAACACCTTTCATTTGATACCCATATCGTACAAACAAATTCTAGAGTCAGGCCTGGTCCACCTTTATGGCGATATCCCTAAATGGCGTCCATCTATAAAACTATGGCCCACTTCCTCTTAAAAGACTCTTTAATACCTTCCATTTGATACACATGTCATACAAACACATTCCAGGGTTACCCTAGGTTCTTTTTACAACATGGTAATTTTCCCTTACTTTGTCTCTACAGCTCTCAACTGAGTATGTAATGTTCGGTTACACCCGAACTTAGCCTTCCTTACTTGTTACTATTATCTTTACTTATTTGCGCTTACAATTCTTTATTTTTCAGTTTTGCCTTTTTCTAAACAACAGCTGGTGTGTGGTTATTTCGATGTAACCACCTACTTTTGTGGGTAAAAAATTATCCAGCTACTTTCGCGGGTAGAATACCAAAAGGGTGTAAAAGTTGCCACATGATTTCGTTACCGTGGTGAAGAATGTTGTTACCACACTAGAAGCGGGGCGTTAGGCGATTGTTGCCTGTAACCATAGATATTTATATTGCATATTAATGAACTGCGAGAACCACGGACACGAACCGCTGTAGCAATTCCATGTCATTACTACGCGGGTATGGGATTCACCATGCCATTTTATATGAGAAAATTTTCTTACCACGTGGTGATATCCACGCTTACTTCCATGTTCTTTGTTTAGAGGGATGGTGAATAACCTACAGCGCCTCAAGAACGCATGTAACTTCGCTTTGTTTGTGTACACAACGAACGTAGAAGTTAGGCTTGTATCGCTAAATGTTGCATACTTTCCTGCGCCCTTGATTTTGTTTAACCGATTTTTGGCGATGGAATTTTAGCTAAGCGAAAGTTGGAATTTTATTTAACACAGATTTAACCCACAGAGCAGAGATCTGCAATGAGTAGTTGTAAACTGAACGCGACATAGGCAAGGTGACAATAAAATAAAATTAAAGAAAAAACATTTTTTTAAAATAAGCTTTTATTATTGGTTAATAAAATTAACTAAAAATTAAAAAATAAATTGACTGTAAAGAAATATAACACTTTATAAGTTCATTGTAACCTTTAACGATAATTAGGCTTCTTCGTCTGCGACAAAAAAATTCCATATTTTACATAATTATATATTTTTTACATTAAAACTTTACACATAAATTATTAAATCTTACAGTTTATATCAGTCCTAATTGTTCTAATAAAAGCGTTTTAAATTTTGATGGTATCTAGGGAACCTTTTTGTCTAGGTAGGCTTGAATTTTTACTTGATCTAAGTATAAATAATAGTACATGCACCTTGTTCCTTCATAATATCTGCAAGGCTCGCCGGATACTGTTCAGTTTATAATTGCAGTTTATAACCCGTCATTTATTTGCTACTACTACTATTATAACATGAATAAAAGGGCGCGAGAGTTTGAGTGTACAAATGATCCAGATATTTTCTGTTTCATCTGCGGTCAATTTATCGTTAAAACGATGCGACGTGTGTTTTCAAATCCTTTGAAAGTTACATACTATAAGTATTTTGGAAATGAGCCTAAAAACAATGAAAAACCATGGACACCGAATACTGTGTGCACCACTTGTCGAGTCGAATTGATTTTTTCGGAAACCAGAACAAAAAGGTGCCTTGTAAAAATTAGGAATTTGCTCCCTTTTAATGCATAGATCACTAATTTTTGAACCAACTTGCCATTCAACGGACTTTTATATTTGCACTACAAAAGTACTCGGGGTTGGAAAGTCAAGAAAAGTAACCTATGCGAGCGTATCTACAGTGTCATTACCAGAACTAAATTCAACGGAAGCTACATTGCCAGAATCAAATTTAACTTTAGTTCCGGCTCCAGTTTCATTGTCAACAGCTGGTTCTGATTACGCGGCATCATGTTGTACTGGATTTCAAACGGAAAACGAAAGAAACTCTTTGTCACAAGCACAACTCAATGATTGGATAAGGGATTTGGAATTGTCAAAAGAAAAGGCCGAACTATACGCCTCTCGTATGAAACAATTTAAATTTGTTTCATCCGTTGTTAAGGTAACATATTATAGAACTCGTCACGACAATTTTTCCAAGTACTATACGAAGAAGGACAATGTTTGTTACTGCAAAGACATTGCTGGTCTATTCAAACAGTTTGGTGAACCATATGATTCAGAAGAATTGCCATTGTTCATAGACGGCAATAAATTAAGTTTACAGGCCGTATTATTGCAACCAAATGCTATCTATCCCGATCGCGCATGCAGTAAATACGAAGGAAATGTATGAGATAATGCAAAAATTGCTCAAGTTAATCAAATACGAAGAACATGATTGGAAAATATGTGCCAATCTTAAAGTCATTGGAATGCTATGTGGTCTACAAAGTGGATACACAAAATACTGTTGCTTTCTATGCAAATGAGATAGCCGAACTCGTCAAGACCACTACATCATAAAGGATTGGCCAGAACGGATCGAGTTTCAAGTTGGGGAGGATAACATAAAATACTCCCCACTTATAAAGAAAGAAAAAATTATTCTACCTCCGCTCCACATCAAGCTCGGCCTTATCAAAAACTTTGTCAAGGCTTTGGACAAAGAAGGCGAAGCTTTTCATCATTTGAAGACAATCTTTCCAGAGATTTCAGAAGCAAAAATAAAGGAAGGGATTTTTGTGGGACAGCAAATAAGGAAAAATGATGACCAATAACAATTTCAAAAAACTATTGTCACCAGTGGAGGCGTGGGATTCTTTTGAAAAGGTCGTTACTTCTTTTTTTAGGCAAACACAAAATTCCTAACTACGAAATGACAGTTTTCTCAGTTAACTTTAAAACCTATCTGCCGGATAAACAAAAAATTTTTATGAAAATTTTTAAATTTACATGAGAATATATAGCCCTAAATCTGAATTCATCGTGCAGTTCCGAACAAACCAGAATGAGAAAAATTTAAGCAAAAAATTTGTTCTGAATTGAAAGATAAATCCAGCCTAAGAAAACTATATACTAACGTGTCACTTCTGTATTTATCTATTATACTTTTTTATTTTCTTTCGGGAGTAAATATGTCTTTAAAAATTCACTTTCTACACTCCCATTTAAATTTTTTCCCGCAAAATCTTGGCGACGAAAGTGACGAGCATGGCGAAAGGTTTCACAAGCAAATGAAAATGATTGAAAGTCGGTATCAAGGATTTTAGAATGTCGCTATCATGGGTGACTACTGTTGGTTTCTCATAAGAGAAACCGATCCTAATCTAAATAAGCATCAAAACAAGACACATAACTTTTTCAATTATAAAATAAGATCGTAGAGTTAAGACAGAATCATATGTACATATGCTATTATTTGTACGGTACTTAAGTTTTACTATATAGATATATTTATTTGAATGCTTATAACTTTTGTATTAGTTCAACAGTTTTCTTGAATGAAAGCTAATTTCTTTTGCAATAAAACAGAGCTTAAAGAGAAAAAAAACCAGCAAAAAAATAAAAAGTTTTCGAGATCCTTCCTCGAAAAGTACACATTTTTTTATATTTTTACAAAAAAAATTGAAAAAGCCGTAATGATTGTTCGTTATCTTTGAATCTGCAGGGCCTAGCAAAAAGTGTTGTATGCACAGTTTATAGCAAATTTTATTACCTTTTAAAAGCTTCAAACCGTTTTAGAATTGCTTAATTCGTTCTTGAGACATATATATATAAGTGGACCTATTTTTTTAATTTATATATATATATTTTTTTTTGTTTTTTGAAAAAAGCCGTTATTCGTAAATATCTCAAAAACGTTACCATAGAATTAAAAATAACCTTGATTTTCGGAATCAGTGGGTGATTTAAATAGGAATTTCATAATGGCGTCTCTGGTGCATTTTGACTGTAAACCAGTGTTATTTTCTCCTTTTTTATTTTATATAACAAAAAGTATTAAATTTTTCGAGCTCAAGGCCACGCATAAATAAAAACCAAATAGTTTATATGTTTCAATAAATATATTTGTTTAATAATTGATCGATATTTCGACCTCAATCTCAGATCAACCGCAGGACTAAAAAGATTAAAAACAATAAAAACATCAAAAAGTGCATTTTACATACATCACTATAATACAACTTACACTCTTGGCTGTGCCTGATCGACTAATTTTAAAACATTACATATGAAACGAATATAAACAACATAATTTAAACAAATAAATACCGTAAATATAAACAAATTTTGACAAAAACAACCATGTACAAATTTCTCCAACATTAAACTAACAAATTACTATCAAAGGGCTTTTTTGTATCTGCTTATTAGCTGCCTTATAGGCTGAAGTAAAATTTTCCGTGCCCGTTTTAAAATGTATCCGTTTGTCGCTCTCTATATTGATAATATGAAGCATTTCAAGTATATATCTCTCACATTTTCTAAATCTGGACAATGTTCTGTAGCGCTACAATGATGTGTTAAAGCTGTTTTGTTATCGTTCAAATTATTTTTGTTTTTTATATTCGACTTGTGTCCGGAAATCCTTGTATTAAGCTTAGATTTAGTTGTCCCCACATATACTTTGTTGCATAAGTGGGACCCGTCACCATTGCAATTAATTTGGTATATTACGTTGGATTTCTCGTATTTTTCAATCCTGCTTTTCATGTTGCTGTATATTTGTCGTAGAGTGTTGTCGTACGTAAAAGCACTTTGGAGCCTGTCCCGGTTATACATATTTGAATTTTTCAGTCTGTTGGACAAGCCTGGAATGTATGTGGCTGTCTGCAATATTTTCTTGGCATCCTGCCTGATCTCAGTAGTATTCGCTTTAGCGTAAAAATCTCTTATGTAGCTATTGATTAAAGATGGAGGAAAATCGTTGTCTGTTAATATTTGCTTGATCAGGGCAACATTTTCTTTATGGTAACATGCGTCGCTAGTAGAGAGAACTTTTCTAACAAAATTCTTTGCCGTGTTTACTATAATTCTTCTTTCATGCTTGGAATAAAAGTTTATTAATCTCCCAGACGCAGTGGGTTTTTTGTACCATTTAAATGTAAGTTTATTGTTATGTCTTATTACAATCGTATCTAAAAAATAAAATAAATGTAAGGCGCGATAACCTCTGAAGAGATCTAAGGCCGAGCTTCTCTTCCAATTTGGGTCGTGCTCCTACTGATTTTCCCTACAAATCGGCCGGACGGGACCTACATGTTTTATGCCGACTCCGAACGGCATCTGAAAGGCAGATGAGTTTTCACTGAGAGCTTTTCATGGCAGAAATACACCCGGAGCGCTTGCCAAACACTGCCGAGGGGCGACCCCGCTTAGAAAATTTTCTCCTAATTGAAAAACCTTATATCTAAAATTTTGATGTTGCTTTGCCCGGGGTGTGAACCCAGGGCATACGGTGTGGTAGGCGGAGCACGCTACCATCACAACACGGTGGCCGCCGTATCTAATAATGGTAATTTTCCGTCTATTTCCATCCATGACGTGAACTTATAGACTTTATGTAACTATTTAGAGTGGCCACCGTTTCTTGGACTTTATCTGTTTGAACGATAGGAAATATATCATCCAAATATTTCGTAAGCAAATGTGGTTTATGTGGAAAATCTTTCATGAATTTGTTCAGCAATTCCTCCATTACAATATATGCAATGACTGGCGATGCTGGGGATCCCATAGGCATTCCATAGCGCTGTTCGTATATTTTGTCGCTGAACTTAAAATACCTGTTGTCCTTCATGCAGAATCATACTACCCCAAGAAACAAGTCCTTCGTTAACGAAGTGTGGCTTTTGATCAAATCCCACTTACTCTCAATAATTTTCATCGCATAGTCTACTGCAACGCTAGGGAAAAGAGACACCACATCAAAAGAAACTAGACTTTCATCGTCATATATATATGTCTTTTGATTTTGTCTTTAAACTCGATTGAGTCTTTTATATTGAAAATGGAAGATTTTGTTTTGTTCTTAAGTACGTTAGCAAGGTATTTACACATGCTATATGATGGCAGATTAACTGACGAACATATCGGTCTCAATGGAATTCCATCCTTGTGGATCTTCGGTAGACCATAGAGTCTCGGCGCATTAGCTGTTTTGCTTAACAGACTGTATTTTTCATTCAGACTAACCATTTTGTTTTTAAATATCTTTTCGACAAATTCATTATTCTTTTCTTGGAGTTTGTTTGTGGGATCTTTTTTCAGAACTCTGTACGACGTGATGTCATTAACTATTTTCCCTAACTTCGTTTCATATTCAGATTTTTCCAAAACCACTGTAACATTACCTTTATCTGCATTGAGGACCAGTAGGTGTTTATTGTTACTGAGGATCTCTTTTATTCGAACAAATTTTATAGACTAAACAACGACTAAACAGCAAATACATTCCCGAGTGGTTTTGTAACACGACATCAACAAATATACCAGATGACACTCAGTGGCTTCTCTCGTTAGGTCCAAAATATTATTTGCCAACAACAACGAAAAAATTTCCACTTTTTAAGCTAATAGCAGACGGAGAGGACTGTACAATGTGTACAGTGTACACAAACAATCGGAGACAGAGAAAGGCAAGAGACAGAAAGAAATAATTTAACAACATTAATACGGGATCACTTTAAAAGGCCAAATACTAATACGAGAGATCATTTTGTTTTAGACACCCTACATTCAGCAAAAGAGTTCCTCAGTAACAATAAACACCTACTGGTCCTCAATGCAGATAAAGGTAATGTTACAGTGGTTTTGGAAAAATCTGAATATGAAACGAAGTTAGGGAAAATAGTTAATGACATCACGTCATACAGAGTTCTGAAAAAAGATCCCACAAACAAACTCCAAGAAAAGAATAATGAATTTGTCGAAAAGATGTTTAAAAACAAAATGATTAGTCTGAATGAAAAATACAGTCTGTTAAGCAAAACAGCTAATGCGCCGAGACCCTATGGTCTACCGAAGATCCACAAGGAGGGAATTCCATTGAGACCGATATATTCGTCAGTTAATTCGCCAACATATAGCATGTGTAAATATCTTGCTAACATACTTAAGAACATAACAAAATCTTCTATTTTCAATGTAAAAGACTCAATCGAGTTTAAAGACAAAATCAAAAAGACATATATATATGACGATGAAAGTCTAGTTTCTTTTGATGTGGTATCTCTTTTCCCTAGCGTTCCAGTAGACCATGCGATGAAAGTTATTGAGAGTAAGTGGGATTTGATAAAAAGCCACACTTCGTTAACGAAGGACTTGTTTCTTGGGGTAGTACGATTCTGCATAAAGGGCAACAGGTATTTTAAGTTTAGAGACAAAATATACGAACAGCGCTATGGAATGCCTATGGAATCCCCAGCATCGCCAGTCATTGCAGATATTGTAATGGAGGAATTGCTGAAAAAATTCATGGACGATTTTCTACATAAACCACGGTTGCTTACGAAATATGTGGATGATATATTTGCTATCGTTCAAACAGATAAAGTCCAAGAAACGGTGGCCACTCTAAATAGCTACATAAAGTCTATAAAGTTCACGTCAGAGATGGAAGTTGACGGAAAATTACCATTCTTAGATACGATAGTAATAAGACACAACAACAAACTTACATTTAAATGGTACAAAAAACCCACTGCGTCTGGGAGATTAATACATTTTTATTCCAAGCATGAAAGAAGAATTATAGCAAACACGGCAAAGAATTTTGTTAGAAAATTCGATACTGCGCCTCAACCGAAATATAAAAATCTTGGGTACGTGAAGATCATTCGTCAATGGAAATAGAAATGCTTGCTGTTTCTTCCAATTCCCTCGATATATCGTCACGTACTGATTTATAAAGAAGCTGCAAACGTGATTGAATACTGTTTTCGCAAGGTACTTTGAATCCCGGTTCTAACACCTTCATAAAATCCCTGAAACCTTCTGATGATGCCAGGGATATTGGCAACATATTTGTAGGGGTCAAGCGTGCCGTTGCTCGTGCTATCGTTTCCTGACGTTCGCTGTTGCACATCGATGTTACAATGTTCGGCCTTTTTAGTAACATACAGTTATTTTCCGAAATTTCTTCGTTTGGCTGTGTGATAGTTAACTAAGAGTATACGCTTATTCTATTTCTAAATTATAAATAAAACTTGTGGTAACACTTACTTTTCGATCTCGCGATTTTTGTGATGTACCATCTTAAGGTGGTTATTTAGCGCAGATGTGGACGAATTAAAACATAATTCCACATTGCAAATAGCGCAATTCACTTTTTTTCCGTCCACCGACTTTTCGAAAAACTGCCACACCCAACTTCGTTTTCGACCGCTCATGTCGAAATTTTGTTTGTGACAAGCACAATTTTATTTTTTAGATGAAATTATCAATGAAAGTATTCCAGTTCTGACAAAAGTCGAAGCCCAGTACTTTGTTGGCTAGTGCTTTCTAGGCCACTATTCAAATAAAATATAAAAAATACTATTTCCCTGGACTCATGTCACATCATCTAAGATATGCGGCTTGGTGTATTTTATTTCATTACCGATATCCAGAACTCAAATCTTTATTATCTGGACCTAAGCTGATATTGTATGATACCGCAGTTAATATTGTTACGAATATTAGCATCACTAAGGGATAATATCATCTAAGCCGATGCTAAACAGTCACTTGTATGTACACAAACAAATTCACATGCATATATCTAATATACTAAAAAAATTATGCAATAATCAGTACTCACATATACACGCGCATATGGCGATTCGAGAGGCTATAAACTACAGATACACACGCGACGCGTATATCTGGTAACTAAGTAAGCTGTGTATGAATCAATCAGTTTGTTTTAAACAAACTATCAGTTGCGAAATGCAGTATAATTGTTAACTACGCTCAAAGTAGTCTAATAAAACAGTTGTGCAATACGGAATTTTAGAGTGTTTTATTCAACAGTTTAGCGATACGAATGTTAGTAGAAAGTTGCAAATAGGAGGAATTTCACTAAATTCGTTACAATATTATTTGGCTGACTACGCCCATGCTTGTATTATTAAAGGTGTAGAATTTTCATGTTGCCATATTACATATAGTAAAAAATGAATTGTAGTATTTCGGGATCGACATTTTATCACAATTCAGGCTTTGAACCCAGGACTTTGTTGTGTTAAGCGAACAACGCCACGCCACCATAAAAAATAATATATCTTCCAAAAACTTATTCACGAATAATTCTTTATCTACGAATAATACTTTAACATATATTTGCAGTTTGCCAATAAATAACATTTTACTCATTGCAAAAATGAGGTGTACAAATTTTCTCTGGGAGACAACAATTCATGAATAAGCTGCATTTACGGCCTTATTCCGAAGGTTACTAGAGTGTAACACCATTAATCTAATCTGATAGCAACATTACACGTATTTGCTAAATATTTTTTTAAACAAAATGACAAAAAAAAAAATGTATCCATGTTAATGTGCAAGAATTTCTAAACAATATTAATAATTTCTAACATAAACTTTAGTCCACATTTTCATTTTATTCTCACTTGCGCATTGTTGTGAACTGATAACGATTTTCGGTTTCATAATATTCCTATAACAGAGACTAGGCGGGTTAGGGGGTCAGAATATACCCGCGGTAGGTATGCCTGCCGTAAGGGGCGACTAAAATACCAGATTTAAGGGGTTGTGTAGCGCAACCCTTTCAGGTTGCCAGCGCAATATATAGCTTCTCCAAACCCAATTCTCAACCTCACCTGTCAGTTGCGAATTCTGTTTCATTAACAGCCGAGGCTCTGGCGACCCCGTACTCCTCATTGCTCTAGGGGGTGGGAGGGGGTATGACCAAGAAGGTCGCATGTAGTCATAATAAATCGTTAGCGAGATGATCGGGTTTGGTACCGAAACGTACCGGATGCATTGCTCTGCAAACACTTTTTAACGCAATAAATACCCCACACACCTTTTATGAACATGAACGAGTGCTGAGTTCTGAAATATTCGCAAGGGCAAATTATTTATTCTAAATTTTTCTAAACGTTCACGCACTGCTGTCAATTGAGTCCATTTCAAACAAAAATGCACGAAAAGCTTTTGAAGTACATATGTATTGTAGGACTAGCCGAAATATAAAAATGAAACGAAGTGTCTTAGTTGACAGTCAAATAAAATCTGAATCTTTATTTTCAAATTCGGCTTTTAGTTGCCTGCGTCGTAACGATAATATTTCTCTCTATCTATTTCATGCAACATTTTATTGCTTGCAAAATCTTCGTTCAACCGTCTATACATATGTGTTATATTATGGTTCGCTCGGTGATACGAAATCTTGTGTACATTTATATTTATATGCGCAAGTGTGTGTTACTTATATTCTTACGACTAGGAAAGGGAAACATTTGTGAGTGTATATATATAATAAGTTCGGTAATTCTTATGAGCATGCTTATTCGTACATGTGAGCGCAACTTATATTCTTACATATCAGAGAGAACGAGCATTATATTGTCTATTCGTGAGTGGCGCGTCGTTTGCGTTTTTATATATTTATATACAATTTTATATACATTGTTTACATGAGCATGAAAAGGAACGAACATGCTATCGTTTTTCTTAAATATATGTTGTGGAGCGGCACTTGCGCTTTTATATACATACATATATGGTCTTAAATGGAGGGATTGGTGTGTATGTATACATATTCAGAGCTAACGGATAACTGTAATTATGTTTGCATACTAAGGCGAGTATGAACTTGCGCACATAGAAACGGCACACGCCGAATTGGCTAATACAATAACCCATGACGCCAATATATATATGTATTTACAAAGTACAGCTGACCACAAATACAGTACATGCCGGTATGGCAGAACCTTGCTTTACAGTATACGCTGCCATACAACGGACACTGCTATAATTCGGCCATCCTAACAAGTGTGATCTTCCGATCACACGCTACATCTTGGGCTTTATTTGAGCTTTGAAACAATCGAACCATGGTTTTAAATTTCCAACAGCCTACACACCTTTGTATGGTATTCGGGCTTGTTGGAATCCTTCTACATCTTCTAACACATACCTATCATTTCGTAATCGCTTTACTATTTTATATGGTCCCTTAAATTTGGGAATCAACTTCTTGTTTATGCCTGCAGTAGAATCAAAATTTTTTACCATAACATAATAATCTACCTCATACTCGATAGCTTTACGCCTTTTGCTATTTACATACTTTTCATTGTATATTTGTAATTGTTTTTCATTTTCAGACGCTTGCATACGTATTTCCTGGTGTGTTTTTATGGGTAAATTGTGTTCAACATCTGATACAAATTTTTCAAATGAAATTTCCTAACCACTTTGCTTAATACCAAATAACATCACACTAGGGTATTGCTTTATGCTTCTGTGAATCGTGTTGTTTATGACGAACTCTACTTTTTCTAACACATTAAACCACTGAGTGCAGTTTTCTTGACTAGCTAGCTTTGCTATCATTGGTCCTAATGTCCTGTTGACCCTTTAAACTTGGCCATTCGCCTGAGGTGAGCCTGTTGCTATCTTCATATGGATGATATTATTTTCGCTTGCAAACTGTTCAAAGTCATTTGACGTGAAACAACTGGCCTTGTCGGAAATAATAAATTTTGGTTGGCTATAACTTCTAAAATAATCTTTTAATGCTGCTATTACTTCTTTTGTATTTGTGGTTTTTGTAGCATACAGTCGCACAAATTTTGTGCATGCGTCTATAATAACAAAAATATGCTTTTTAGAACCTGAATTGCTTACTGGTCCAAATGGTCGATATGTATTGTATGAAATGGATTGTTATCTTTCGGTATATTGTGTAGAAGCCCCTCTTCTTTTCCGTGTTTTGAAGAATAAACTATACATTTCAAACAATTTTTTATGTGACGTGTAACCTTTTCCTTCATTTTCGGAAACCAATAGCTTTTTGATATTAAGTCTAACATCTTATCAGTTCCTACATGACCCATCTCATCGTGAAATTTATACATAATATGGCTTTCCATGCTTATAGGTACATAAACTATACCATTGCGCATTTCAAAAAAACTATGTTCATTATTGTATTGTATTGTATTGTATTGTATTGTATTTTATTAAACATTTTCCAGATGCATACTTATTAACCTAAGATTACAATATTACATTAAATAATTTCAAATTACTATGCAGCATAGGAAAAGTATATGGCATTTTTTATATTAAAGTTTAACATAGTTCTAAATGCCAGTCCTAGCTTTGGTATATTGTTTTGTGTGGGGTGTACAAAAATAAAAATTTCATAAAGAGTTTAAGTTATACATTAAATTAAATCATCAAAGATATGAAAGAGAATCAATACTAAATATTTGCAGCTTCCTAAGGTATGTACGGTTTATAGGGTCATCCTCAGCATCGTTTCTAATTCAAAGTGATTATAACCAAAAAGATACAGCTTAACTTCTTTTTTAAATAAGTTGACATTTCTTATTACCTGTACAGTGGCAGGAAGGGAGTTGAAAAATTTGCACGACGTGTATGTGTAAAAACTTCTAAAGTGCGACGTCCTAGTATGCGGAATTTGTACCATCGGAAGTAGATTTCTTCGTAAGTTGTAGACTTCCGAAGGAAAGCTTTCCAGGTAGCCACACCGTATAAAGAATGTTTTTAAAACTTTGTAAAGATAGAGATGTCGACACGGAAATATATCTAGTTTCCTAAAATATAGCATAGAGTGAGACCTATAGTTTGCACTACAGAATCGCCTTATAATCCCCTTTTGAATTGTTACCACTGCTGACAGCTTATTAGCCGAAGCGCCGCCCCAGCATGTGATACCATATTGCAGTTTAGATTGAAATATTCCGTAGTAAACTGTTTTTAAAGTGGATATTGAACATAACTTTTTCAGACGATAAAAGTGACGAGTGGTATATAGAAAGTATTTTTTTAGTGCATTAATGTGCTCAGACCAACTCAAGCGGTTGTCTATTATAATTCCTAGGTACTTGAAATTCTCAACAACTTCAACCCTGAAGCAGCTCTCACTACAGTTTCTATTACAATCAAAAGATCTCATCGCGTCACTTTGAGTGCACGATATATGGTGCATGTTAAAGCGAGAGCACACTGCGGAGTGAAATATGACATCATAACTTGGTTGTTCTTTGAGACCATGACTGAAATACATAAGTCTAGTTTTACTACTTACAATCAGTTTGTGTGAAGCGAACCAGGTTCGTAACAAATGTATATCATGGTTAATGTCACATATTAATTCAAAGTAATTCGGTGTACTGTACGCAATTGCAAGATATCATGGTTAATGTCACATATTAATTCAAAGTAATTCGGTGTACTGTACGCAATTGCAAGATCGTCTGCAAAGGCAGTGGCCTTGCCTCTCAATGGAAGCTTAAATATTGAATTAATATAGACCAAGAACAATATTGGACCAAGAACTGAGCCTTGGGGAACACCCAGATTAACAAGCTGTAATCTACTGTAGCTACATTCTACTTTAACTTTTTGTGTTCTGCCCGATATATACGATTTAAGCCACTTATGCATAACACCGCGGAATCCTGCACTATATAGTTTATCCAATAGTACACCCCTATCGACCATATCAAAAGCTTTTGTTATGTCCACAAAGAGACCAGCACAACTTCTTTTTTCATCCAGAGCTTTGTAGACGTTGGTGCAAAAATCTAGCAAAGCGTCTTCTGTTGAAAGGTCAGAACGAAAGCCAAACTGCATGGAGCTAAAAAAGCTCGCTTTATTTAGAAAATTAACAATTCTGGTTTTAACAGCCTTTTCAAAAACTTTAGATATGGCCGAGAGTAGTGAAATAGGTCTGTAATTATTAACATCTTTTTTATCCCCTTTTTTCAAGATCGGAATTACAATCGCATATTTCAAACCATCGGGAAAAATACCCTGAGTAATGCTGGTGTTGAATAAGTATATCAGTATATCAACCACATTAAAATATATCTTTTTTAAAATTAAATTGGAAATACCATCCTCACCGCATGAACTAGAGTTTTTTAAGGTTTTTATAATGCTTATAATTTCGAAACCTGTGATAGGGTCAAAAAAGAAGCTATTTCGAGCATCTTGGCCCGATGGAAAATGGGTCGCAAACCGACAATTGCAGTTAGTTAATACTGTGTTCCCAACCGTTGTAAAGTGCGTGTTAAGTTTATTAGCTACTTCCACAGCATCCGTAATCGACTGACTCCCAGCTTGTAATGCTATTCGCTCATTATCTTTTTCACCGTTTCGATTAAGAAGATTATTGACAACTTCCCATTCTTTCCTAATATTACCAAGTGCTGAATTAAACTTGTTTCGAAAGAAGTTTTCCCGCGTCAGTCGTATGGCCTTATTGGTGCTATTACTTATTTTGTTGTATCTAGTGCGGAGCCTTCTATTACTAGGATACTTAGCACACTTTTTTCTTAGTTGGTTTTTGAGCTTTATTTTCTGTAGGAGATCCCGAGTAATCCAATGCTTAAGTCTCACATTTTTTTTACGATCATTTACAGTATACGAAGAGTTGAGAATGTGCGCGTTTAAGGTATCTAAAAATATGTAAAAAGCTACTGATATGTCATTTTCAGCGAGGACATTCGACCAACTTTCGAAACATAGCTTATGGTTCAGCATAGGGAAATTAACTTTGGTATATGATTTCTGAACGCGATTTGCTTTTGGTTTGTCGAAAACAATTCCAAATATTTGCAAACCCGTCATCGTGTGATCAGTTACTTGCAAGTCAATGTTAAAACTATTACAATATCTATATGGTACGGCATTAAAGCGGCAAAAAATATGATCAATACACGTACCCGAACTTAAGCGCGTCGGCTCATTAATATAGGAAGTATAACCATTTCCAGCCATCAAGGCCAAATAATCGTCAGTTGTATTACAGTGATGCAAAAGGTCTAAATTAAAATCACCCAGTATGAAAAAGTTTGTAGTTTCTTCACACAGCACGAAACTGGAGTATTCTTGAATAAATACAGAAATAGGAACAGATTGTAGTCTGTATACCCCTAGGAAAACAAATTGTTCGCCTTTTATATTAAGAGAAAGTTGTAGCATATCAGCACTATAAAGATTTTTACTTACTGAGGTACACTCATAAGTATCGCGCACAAAGGCTCCAACACCTCCCGCACTGTATCTATCATTCGCATTGGCATAAAAATTGAAATGAGGTATGCTGTAGTCACTTACTTCATAAGAATATATCCAAATTTCCGTTAAAAATATAATATCTGGTAGGCAACCTAATGCATCGATATGACTTAAAAATAAATCAAAATTCTGCCTAAGGCTACGTATATTCTGATGCACAACTTTTATATCGTTAGAACCTACTGAGGGCGCTTTATGAAAAAAATTTTTGCTAGCGATGATTGGGTTATCATCAATCAGAACGTCAACAAACATCGAAGAAAAATAAATGAAGAAAAAAAGAACAAAGAGTATAGCTACAGAGTAGCTAATCAACAATAAATTTTATGTCTTCAAAAGTTCTGATGTTGATAACCCTCTCATTTTCTGCTCTTTTTAATAGGAAGCTCGATTTCCCTAACCATAAATATTTGTAGTGTTTCTCTTTCTTTAATTTATATGCTGCCGTAAACAAAGCTCGATTAAAACCCGTGAGTGCATCATTAATATATATTTTGTTATTGCTAGTTCCATCAAACATTCGCGCTGTCAGCTTACGTGCTTTTGTTTTTCTCGCTGCCATAACTCTCTTCTTGGTATCAGTTGAGGAGAAATGCACGCGTATAACACTGCGGTTGAGCGAAGCGTCATTTTTTTGCTTTATGCTTCTTACTACGCATTTTTCAATCTCAGATGGTGTTACTGAGATTCCCAAAGTGTCCACGATTTTCTGCATACATTCTTCCGCATTGTTGCTGTGTTCTTGTGGAATGCCAGCAATTTCAATCACGTTGTTAAGGTCTCTCTGGTCTCTCCAGTTAAGCTTGCTCTCTAACGTAGTCACCTTTTCTTTTAATGCTTTGTTTTCATCAGCAAGTATACTCAGTGTGCTAAGCATTTCAGAGTTAACACTTCTGAGGGCAACTATCTCTTCATATAGCAGCTGAAGAGTTATTGGCTTTTTGCTGCATTATGTCCTTTAATTTTTGGATTTCCTCATTTTTACCGTGACATATTATGAGATTTTCCTCAAATGTATTAGAATCGACTATTAAAACGTTATTTCTGCTTAAAGCGTTAACATGCTGCATTCGTGTACCTGTCCTATGTTCTAATACATAATCGAAATTCTGCAACTCTAGAGCCCACCGTGCAATCCTAGGGTTAATTTCTTTTTTATTTAGGGTCAGAGTTAAAGAATTACAATCTGTAACTATTTTAAGATGTAAGCCTTGTAAGTAAATTCTAAATCTTTTAAGAGCATAAACTATGGCCAATGTCTCAAGCTCAAAACTGTGATACTTCGTTTCCGCTTCTGTTGTTCTCTTTGAAAAGTAAAAAATCGGAAGCCATTTTTTATCCGATTTTTTCTGCAATAATATTGCACCAAACCCTAATATACTTGCATCGCAATGCAATTCCGTTTCGTTGTTCATATCATAAATTGCTAAAGTTGGTGCTTCTAATAATTTGTCTTTTAAGGTTTCGAAACCTTTTAGTTCATCCGGCCCGAACTTAAATTTCCTATCTTTTTTGGTTAAGTCATAAAGTAGTTTTGCTACAATAGAGACATTTTTTATGAAACGTCGAAAATAGGAACATAGTCCAAGGAAACTTTGAACTGATTGTAGCTTTGAGGGGACTGGAAAATTTTTTATCGCTACTAAACCTTTTTCATCTGCACTTATTCCTTCTTTCGTGACAGTGTAACCTAAATATTTAATAGTTGACTCTAAAAACTCACACTTATCTATTCTTAGTTCCAAATTGTTTTCTACTAATTTTTTAAAAACTTCACTTAAAATATCAAAATGGTCACTTAAAGTTTCTGTCGCAATCATTATATCATCTAGATATATTATAACTTTTTGTTCTCTAATCATGTCTGAAAATATTTTGTTAACAAATCTTTGGAATGCAGACGGTGCATTCCTAAGTCCAAGCGGCATTCTCAAAAATTCGAATTGTCCAAGGGGAGTGACAAATGATGTATATTTTATGGAATCTGGATGCATAAAAACGTGAAAAAACCCATTCTTTAAGTCTAATTTCGTGAAAAGTTTTTTGTTTGCTAATCTATCAAGTAAGTCGTCGATTAGCGGAATCGGGTAATTATCTTTTGCTGTGTATTTGCTAAGTGTGCGAAAATATACGCACATTCTCAAATCACCCGTTTTTTTCTTCACGAGAACAATCGGCGAAGCGTATTCAGAATCACTTGGTCTAATGTAATTCTTCCTAAGATACTCGTCTAACAAAATTCGTAACTTATTTTTCTCGGTATATGATAACCGCCTAGTGGACAACTGAATGGCTTAACTTTTTCCGAAACTAATTTCAATTCAAACTTCAATTTTGGTTCGACACTCTTACTAGAGCTCAAATAAAACTTTATCGAATAAATCATTTAGAAAGCGCCTATCTGCTTGCTTCATATCATCGCCCATTTTTAGGTCAGAATCATTAACGTTTTCTAGTGTACATAGGTTATGGTTACCTTGTTCATTTAAAAAACTATATGTTTCGCCGGCCTTTGATATGTGCGCATTTTCATCAAATATTTCAATTTTACTTTTTTCCCCACAATCTGATGTAATATTTTCAATTTCATTTTCTTCTTCGCTTTTGTACAATCTTTTGCTTTCTTCTTCAGACAATGTATTATGATTTAAAATTTTCATTTTCTTTTCATCTTCTCTAACTAATTTATACTTACACATATCTAAAAAATTTCTTCTTAGAATAGCATTACAAGACATAGTTTTATCGTCAACGACAATGAATTAAATGTGAAACATTTTATTATCCAATATAATATTACATACAGTTTTACCCAATGTGAGAATTGGTGTATTATTAATACCAAAATAAAAAGAATTTTCCAAATTTTCGATTTTTATATTATGCGGCAAACACGACCTTTTTACCAGACTGACTGGACTTCCTGTGTCTATAATGCATTCTAGAGAGATAGAAATATATTTACTACCTGTGTAAAAACTAAAATAATAAAATCTTACGTAATCATTTCTTGGTGCAATTTTCCGTTCCGGACACTGTAAGACACGTTGTGATGTACTGCCACAAGCATAGCACGCACCCGGCTCACTTTTCGGTTTCGTTCATTGATTGGCATAATGTCCCTTTGAATTGCAATTGTAGCACCTTTAAAATGTCTGGCACTGAATTGAAACATTGAAAGTTTGCCTGCACTTTCAGCTGTTCGTCTGGTATCCCATCAATGATGTATTCCAACATTTCAGCGTCGTCGATTTGCAGTGGCATAGCAAGTATTTTTTTGTCGTTCACATAGTCTGCAAACATTTCACCTGCTGTCCACTTTCGGCTTTCAAAGTTTTTACGCATTATCAATTTGTTTTCATTTGTTTTGAACGTTATGAGCAGTTCTGAGACTAGCTTTTGAATACCTATTACTGCAAAATCGGTTTTGGCATGCAGCCACGCAGCTGCTCTACCTTTCATCTTATTCGTAAATAGCACTAGCTTGATTTTTCCGTCGACATCATAAGTTTGGGTGACCGTTTGAAATTGGCTTACCCACAACTCGCAGTTGGTAGTACCATCGAAATCGGTCAGCATGCTCTTTACCATGTCAATTGGTGGATTTACAGATCGGGGTGCACTTGAATGGGGTGACGTAATCTGCGAGTTATTATCTTTGAGCTCCATCTGTGCCGTTTTCTTCAACAACTCGTTCTCTCTGCATGGTAGCTCCTTTTCACGTTGTAGCACAGCTATTTCGCGTTGAGCAGTGTGATATGTCGTATATTTTCTGGCTCGCCTTCCGGTACCATCTGAAGCGCATCTTCGTCGTCCACGCTTTCGTCATCGTTTTCTTTCTGCAACGGATCTGGGGAGCTACTGAATGTACCCCCTGTACATTCGCCACGTTCATTCGGTGGCACGCTATTTAGGCGACAGATAAGCGAAGCTTTGGTACCACTTGTTGGTAAACCAAGTTGCCGCAACCATTCACGTAACTGTGTACCATTATAATCGTTCACTGACAACATTGTTTCTTTCAGTTTTTTAATATCTAATATATCTTACATTTATTTCGTACCTTTAATTGTCTTTCACATTAATTTATGAATATTCTTGAAAAAAATAAAAAAAATTCGGGTATTTTTTCCACAAACGCGGCGCGCAACCCCACTTCTGAGGTGCAGGACTAGCCGAAATATAAAAATGAAAGGAAGTGTCTTAGTTGACAGTCAAATAAAATCTGAATCTTTATTTTCAAATTCGGCTTTTAGTTGCCTGCGTCGTAACGATAATACTTCTCTCTATCTATTTCATGCAACATTTTGTTGCTTGCAAAATCTTCGTTCAACCGTCTATACATATGTGTTATATTATGACTCGCTCGGTGATACGAAATCTTGTGTACATTTATATTTATATGCGCAAGTGTGTGTTACTTATATTCTTACGACTAGGAAAGGGGAACATTTGTGAGTGTATATATATAATAAGTTCGGTAATTCTTATGAGCATGCTTATTCGTACATGTGAGCGCAACTTATATTCTTACATACTAGAGAGAACGAGCATTATATTGTCTATTCGTGAGTGGCGCTTCGTTTGCGCTTTTATATATTTATATACAATTTTATATACATTGTTTACATCAGCATGAAAAGGAACGAACATGCCATCGTTTTTCTTAAATATATGTTGTGGAGCGGCACTTGCGCTTTTATATACATATATGGTCTTAAGTGGAGGGATTGGTGTGTACCTACACATATTCATAGCTAACGGATAACTGTAATTATGTTTGCATACTAAGGCGAGCATGAACTTGCGCACATAGAAACGGCACACGCCAAATTGGCTAATACAATAACCCATGACGCCAATATATCTATTTACAAAGTACAGCTGACCACAAATACAGTACACGCCGGTATGGCAGAACCTTGCTTTACAGTATGCGCTGCCATACAACGGACACTGCTATAGTATGTACATATATTAGCTGTTTTAAATTACTATTTAACGTATCATTTAAATTGTTGCGAAAAGCGAAGTAATAACAAAGATATTAGACAAAAGAAAATACTCACGTTCACGTTTGCAAAGGGGTGTATGGAAGGATTTGGTAAAATAAAAATACATTCTTAAAAGGCTCAAATCTCATACATAGAGAGTATGCGAATGGGTAGCAATTTTCTATGGCGATAAGTATTTTTACTATGGTAAGCATTTTTCCCAATAGTTAACGGCAAGGACACGAAATTATATACACCTCATGTCTTTCAATAATTTCCTTTCCAACGTACTTTTCCACTGATTGACACACGCTCATACAGGCTTGAAATGCCTTTATGTTACATATTTCTGGGCCACAAGAACAAGCGTTGGAGTTCTTAAACCTTTATAACAGCTAACTTATATTAATAGACATATGTTTTGCCTTTTGCAAATGCTGACCCATGGCTTGTCTTGCTTGCTTTAATTATATATACATATTTAGAAACAAATTTTTTAAATTAGAATAGAAGAAAGAAAAATTTAGACAACTGCCAAAGCTCGTTGTATAGATCCATTTCGGGAACTGCTAAATTGCTTCATCGGCAACGTTAAGGCGCCGCTGCTATAACCATTCAGCCATCACAGCGGTTTTTTGTTTGTCTTCATTAATCCTACTTCTATTCAGGTTCGTGCCAATTGATATTCACAACACTGCGACATCTGTTGCAGAATGGATGTAAAAATTGGACTTGTTTGATGGCAATGCTGCCATAGTGTCATATTTTATTGACACTTTTTCCTCGTGCTCTGGGATGTATTTTTTTGTTGTTATATCGGCCTACTCATTTGTAAGATCGCGGGTTCGAATCGAGCTCAAGGCCGAACAATAATTTTTTATCATTATTATTGTTATGATAAATTTTTTCTTAATTGAACAAATTTTTTTAAATTAGAATAGAAAAAAGAAAAATTTAGACAACTGCCAAAGCTCGTTGTATAGATCCATTTCCGGAACTGCTAAATTCCTTCATCGGCAACGTTTAGGCGCCGCTGCTATAACCATTCAGCCATCACAGCGGTTTTTTGTTTGTCTTCATTAATCCTACTTCTATTCTATTAAGGGACTTTGGATTTTCACACAATATGTTGCAAAGCTCAGGTAAATCAGTTACAAATTTCTTTCGCGGTTTCCCTACTTTGCCGTCGCGACATATTCGCGGCCTTCCCCGCTTACGCTTACCCAGAACTATTTCACCATCATCGCTGCTTTCTTCCAAGCCTTCACTCTCCTTGCTCGCTTCTCTAGTAGGTAAATCTGTTGTTTGTTTTGGTTCATCAAAATAACAAGACTGTTGTTCTGTTTCTAATATAATGCTATCGTGTTCTTGGCTTTCGGCACCGCTATCATCTTTGCGATTGACCAAACTATTCTCGAAAAATATAATATCTCTTGCTACGATTATTGACCTTGTACTGGTATCATACATTCTATAACCTTTCGTTTGACTCGCATAGCCGACAAATCGCACTTTTGTGCCTTTATTATCAAATTTTGATCTACCAGGTTGCTTTCTAAGTACAACGGCTTTACAACCAAAAACTTTAAGATGCTTAATATTGGGTTTTATGCCACGCCAACGCTCATAGGGTGTTTTGTCAACTAAAACCTTAGACGGACATCGATTTCGGATATATGCAGCTGTATTTACCGCTTCGGTCCACAAACTATGCGGAAGCTTCGAAGAAGACAGCATACATCTTGCCATTTCGACAATAGTTCTGTTGACCCTTTCAGCAATTCCGTTTTGATCAGGCGTGTAAGCCACTATGGTCTCATGTACAATCCCATTTTTGCTACAAAATTCTTTAAAGCTCGCGTTTACGTATTCTTTGCCATTATCTGTGCGTATACATTTCAACTTTCGACCTATTTGCTTTTCCGCTCTTAGCACAAACTCTTTAAAATATTTAAATGCGTCTGACTTTTGTCGTAGAAATCGTATTTCTATATACCTTGAAAAATCATCCACGAACGTAATAAAATATTTAGAACCGCCCTGAGATTGTGTACGCATTGGCCCACAAATGTCGCTGTGAACGACTTCTAAAACATTTGATGTTCTCACATTTGCATACCGTGGAAAAGGCCTTTTGGTTATTTTACATAACGCACACGTCTCGCAATCAAAATCAATACATTTATTAATATCAAGCCCTCTAACCATACATTTATTCTGCAACAAATTTATGTCTGCTTTATTTAAATGGCCTAACCACTGATGCCATTTTAACAAATCATTATGAGCAGATGCTACGGTATTTACGCTTTCATAACTTTTATTTGCATTTAGTTCTACAATAAAAAGCCCGTTGCTTAAATCTGCTTTTAAAATAGTACTGCCTTTGTTATCTTTTAATATTGCATTGTTTTTGGAAAAATATACCGAGTTTTTGTTGCTTATTATTTTGCTTACCGACAAAAAGTTTGATTTTAACTTCGGTACATACAAAACGTCGCGTAGTTCGATTGACGTGTATTTTGAGCGTAATAGAATGACACCAATACCTGTTGCTTGCACGATATCACCTGATGCTATTATGATATTTTGTGAGTAGCTTTTAATTGAGTGAAAGAGATTGTTGTCTTTGCACATGTGAGAGGATGCTCCACTGTCCAATATCCACGAATTATTTTTGTTTTCTTTGTTCGCATAAAATGCACTCATGACTGCTGATTGCTGGCTGTCTAATCTGCATTAAGCTTTTACATGCCATCTCTTACCGCACCTGAAACATCTAACGTTACTCCCGTTGCGCTTGTAATTGTTGTTGTTGCCTTTCTTGCGGTCACTGCTACTGGAATAATCAGCATCGTTGTTCTTGCTTCAATTACCTTTTGTCGACCGTTATTCGTCTTTCAATTGCTTCTTTACACCAAATACCTTTTCATTGCCTTCATGTTTTTCACCTTGACGTTGCTCTTCTTCTAATATCTTTACCTTCAAATTTTGAATTTTTGGCAGCTCGTCCCTACTCTCTATTGCTACAACAAAACTTTCCAATTCTTCTGGTAGACTGCATAGCAATAATATACTTAACAAATCTTCCGGTACAGTTACCCCAATTTCGTTTAAGTTGTCCACTATTGACGAGTATTCATTTAGCTGCATGGAAAATTTCTCTGTCATGCTGAACTTGAACTTGACCAATCTTTTGAAGAGATTCACCTTTCGTGCTGGTCCGTCGGCATTATACAAATTCTTGAGCAAATCCCATGCTGCTTTTACGGTGTTGCACTTTTTCAAATGTAGGAGCTCCGAAGCCTTTACACTTAAGGTGATTAACGCTAATGCCTTCTGGCCAGCAATTTGCCATTTCGTTTTTACATCAGCTGCAGCACCAGAATCACAAGGCTGTATTATAACATGCCAGTAGTCTTGTGTAATTAAAAGACTTTTCATTTGCACAGCCCATGTGGTATAATTTTCACCGTCTAGCTTTTCAACTTGGCTGTAAAACGCACTCATTTTTACACGATACAGTTTGTAGCAATTTCTTTGGTATATTAATTTTTTTCAAAATTTGTAACGCGTACTTTAAAACGTTTATAAATATATTTATTTCAACTTCACTCGCGCGCCTGGGCCCATAACCCTTGTGAGACATACGCGCAGTTCCGTGTAAAAAGACGACCGTACAATACAATAGTGTTTAATGAAGTGAGAATAAATAAAATGATTACAAAGTATAATAGCATGTAGCTCTTTGTATGTATGTAAGATAGTTACATGAATTAGTACAAAAGGAATGCAGTAAGAGCATAAGGGTTGCATTTAAAAGTATTCTACACTATGGCAGCATTGCCATCAAACAAGTCCAATTTTCACATCCATTCTGCAACAGATGTCGCAGTGTTCTGAATATCAATTGGCACGAACCTGAATAGAAGTAGGATTAATGAAGACAAACAAAAAAACGCTGTGATGGCTGAATGGTTATAGCAGCGGCGCCTAAACGTTGCCGATGAAGGAATTTAGCAGTTCCCGAAATGGATCTATACAACGAGCTTTGGCAGTTGTCTAAATATTTCTTTCTTCTATTCTAATTTAAAAAAATTTTTTCAATTAAGAAAAAATTTATCATAACAATAATAACGATAAAAAATTATTGTTAGGCCTTGAGCTCGATTCGAACCCGCGATCTTACAAATGAGTAGGCCGATATAACAACAAAAATTGTTAATACATCCCAGAGCGCGGGGAAAAAGTCTCAATAAAATATGACACTATGACAGCATTGCCATCAAACAAGTCCAATTTTCACATCCATTCTGCAACAGATGTCGCAGTGTTGTGAATATCAATTGGCACGAACCTGAATAGAAGTAGGATTAATGAAGACAAACAAAAAACCGCTGTGTTGGCTGAATGGTTATAGCAGCGGCGCCTAAACGTTGCCGATGAAGGAATTTAGCAGTTCCCGAAATGGATCTATACAACGAGCTTTGGCAGTTGTCTAAATTTTTCTTTCTTCTATTCTAATTTAAAAAAATTTTTTCAATTAAGAAAAAATTGTCATAACAATAATAATGATAAAAAATTATTGTTAGGCCTTGAGCTCGATTCGAACCCGCGATCGTACAAATCAGTAGGCCGATATAACAACAAAAATTGTTAATACATCCCAGAGCACGGGGAAAAAGTGTCAATAAAATATGACAATATGGTAGCATTGCCAACAAACAAGTTCAATTTTCACATCCATTCTGCAATAGATGTCGCAGTGTTGTGAATATCAATTGGCACGAACCTGAATAGAAGTAGGATTAATGAAGACAAACAAAAAACCGCTGTGATGGCTGAATGGTTATAGCAGCGGCGCCTAAACGTTGCCGATGAAGGAATTTAGCAGTTCCCGAAATGGATCTATACAACGAGCTTTGGCAGTTGTCTAAATTTTTCTTTTCTATTCTAATTTAAAAAAAAAGGTTTTCAATTAAGAAAAAATTTATCATAACAATAATAATGATAAAAAATTATTGTTAGGCCTTGAGCTCGATTCGAAACCGCGATCTTACAAATGAGTAGGCCGATATAACAACAAAAATTATATATATTTAGTGGAAAAAATCTATCAAAAAAGTATTTACATATGTTAAAACTTTCTTTCTGGTGACTATATTTTTGAAAAAATAAATTTTGGTTGAAGCAAAATCCAAATGTTGCCTACATAATATTTATTTAAAAGTTTTTTCACCTATAAAAGAAGATTTAATATAAACAGGTAAATATCGTGACAAAAATATGGTTGACCATCATCAACCATGCCAATATGGAAAATACAGTATGCTGCATATTGTTACCATGCAGAATATGTATCAGGAGCGCAAAATTTCTAGAAAGTGATTGTGAAAAAATTTCAAATGAAATATTCGGTTAATGGTAACCGATTATGTGCCAAAAGTCGACTAGTCGCAGCAAAGCGAGTAGTCGGTTAATCGCTGCTAGACGGTTAACCGAATATATGTTTTGTTTTTTAATTTTAAAAACTCGAACGATTTTAAAAGCTCTCAAGAAATTTTCCAAATTCTAATTTAGAACTTTGGGAAACGTTTTGAGGATGCAGCTTTGTGGTCCAACTCATTTTAGACTGACAAAGTGCAAGTTTGAAGGTTCTAAAAATTCGAATTGATTTATGGCAATTTTCCTTTTTTGAAAAAAGATAGTAAAAAATTAATGCGGATTTTTAAGAGACATCAACTTGCATTGTGCTGCTTTTAAATAAAATGGACTAAAAAATCACATACTTAAATTGCTTCCCAAAATTTTGAACACGTTTTCGAAATCGGTTTGCATAGTTTTCGTTCTATAATTCATTTAAGTTTTATTTAAAAATAGCGAAAACAAAAAAAGAAGTAGCTGAAACAACTTGCAATTAATTTTTGCTGCTATAATTTTACTCGCATGTGTACACATAGTTCAAACTAGCCTCATTCACAGAACAGATTGAGTACTATTCGTAATATTATTTGATATGTATTGTTATTCACTTTTTTTTTCAACTATTTGAATTAAATTTATTGCAATAAATGTTAAATGGAAAGTAAAACAGTCTAGCAGTTTTTATAAACAATAATTCCACTGCCAGGGAAAAGAAATATTTGGTAATAAAAAATAATTGCCTAAATAGTGTCGTAAGTTTTGTGAGACAGAATTTTCCATTATGTTTACATTATCGAACTCTGGCAGAGTACTTGGGTTCCGCTGAACTGGTTGCTGGTTTTCGATATCGGGAAGGAAGGTCGTGTATGATATGCCATCTTTTTTCCTTATAAAATTATGTAGGATACAAGCACTTTGTATAATTGAAATGATTGTTTCGTACTTTTGGCATCGTATAGGTGTTGAGAAAACTCCAAATTTCTTTACCATCATCCCGAAACTGCACTCTATGTTCTTCCTACCGCGACTTAGTCTATAATTAAATGTCCGCATCTTGTTGACAATGTTTCTTTCCGGATAAGGCCGTATAACATTTTTCCTTAAAGGAAAGGCGTTATCTGCTACGAAATAATATGGAAACTTATTTCACTGTCGTCATGCGGCAGTTCCTTTGGCGGTGGTAAATTATTGAAACTTTCTAACCAACGTCCAAACGTCGAAATTCTAAAAAAACCTCCATCACTATTTCGTCCTGCAAATCCACATTCAATTGATGTAAATATCCCGTCGGCATCGCAACAGGCAAATCATATTACTTAATGGTAGTTTTTGTAATTGAAATTAGCTGAACCCGAATTTGGATATTTTTGAATTCGCACATGCTTTCCGTCGAAAGCTCCCAAACAATTTTGCAGCTGCCATAGATCAGAGAACCGTCTCGCTATACTTTTCCAACGCTCCTTATTTGGCAACGTCATATAAGAATCTTTTAATAAATTCCATATGGCTTTTGTTGTTTCTTCAACAATTACTCCGATTGTACGTTCTCGTCTTTGAAAATATAAAGCGAGCGCATTGAACGTGCATCCTGTAGCCAGATACCTAAACAAAGAGTTATAAAGAATTTAGACCATGCACTTAAAACAGGTTCGCCACCAACCCAGTAGTGTTTAATTACCCCAGGTCCCGGAAGATTTTAGAGGGATTAAGCACTATTGAAAGTAATTTAACCAGATTATGAAAGGCGAGATGGTCTCGGGCCCTGGAAGTGTGCGTACTTATCTGCAATTTATGGAAATGAGGTTTAAGACACTGTGTTTAGAAACCTTTGCGGGCCAGCACGTATTTATCTGGATAAAACGGTTTTCGGTCGGGAAATCCCGGCTTAGAAAATTTCAGAAGCAGCTTGTTTAGCATATCATTGCAATCTTCAACAAGGAGGAGTTCGTGTTATTCAGATGTCATAACCAGACATTCCATAAGAGTTATGTGTCTAAAATTATGGTAGGCCTGCAGCTTTATCCAGTGGAGGTTTTGTAGATCGGAAGACCATACCGGTGGCTCACAAAAAAAGATCGGTCGGACAATTGCGTGCTACATCGTCAAAGGTGTTTCTTTGTACTTTCCCCCAAGTGCTGCAAGCGATGTTGTGTCGCATCTCTATGCAGCAGTTTAAATGGCCTAGGCGGTTATGTGCTATTTAGTGATAATGACGGCCCACACCTTTCACCGCAATCAAATCCAATCGCTCGCTCGTTGGATTCTGTATACCGTTATTGAACCTTTTCCGAAAATGAGGCCCTACACAATTGAATCCCGTACATTAAATGAAACAATGCTATACACATACCTTAATGTTACCATAAGGCGTTCTTCGGGACGGACACTTTCACGCATTTTGGTGTTTTCTTTCTGTATGGAAGCACCAACGAGCATAACCAAATCCTTGAATGTAGCTTTTGACATGCGGTAAAATGTCCGGAACTTTGTATCATCCTGAGACAACTCCTCTGCACATACAAAAAGTCTACAATTAAAATTTTTCCGAATAGGTATATGGATGTGCCCAATATTTTCTCTTTGCTTTCTTTTCCTTTCTGCGACGAAAGAAATTTAGCAATACCAATTTTTCGTCGCTGGACATGTTTATGTTGACCGATACTAACAGAAATTGTTATTGAACACCGTTTTGAAGTGACATTTCTTTTTTCACTTATGCGCTGTGGTGAAAACTTTCCTTTTTAATTTTATACAAATCAACTTTTGTGTAATGCCAATTATACAGCATAACTTAATTTTTGTAGCAACGCTTGGAAGTAGTTACGTATGCAGATCTTGAAGCGTAGAGGAATTGAGCTATATGAAATATCTTGTACGCATCTATGACACGTAGCCTCGTGTGCACCTTGCCTAAATTGTAAACCCGCCATGGTTGCACGTCTTTTTTACTGGTACTTGCTCTTATCGTATACACATCGATACATGTATATTCACTTTGCTGTTTGTGTTATTTTGATTTTCGTTGTGCTGTGTCGCTACAGCCACCACCATCTTTCATTTTTTCACACAAACAAATCTAAGAGAAATAAATATACTATTCTTCATATAACTCATTCGTTTATTTACACTTTTTGACTCTCTCGTGCAATTGTGCATCTACAGCTACGAAGATCGTTTCAGTTTGAATTTTCCGCTTCACGATTCAACGCGATATAAATTCAAGCTTCTAATATGCCTAAGCAAACATATTCAAATTCAACTGCGACTCCGCGCACAAGGATACTTTTGATTGAATTTACACATATATATTTAAATTGTATATTTTTTCAACATTTTTAAGTTTGTTATTTAATAAGCTGACATGGTTTAATGTGCGCTAGTGCAAGAAAAACAGATAAACTTTTTCTCCACTTAACTCCCTACGTTTCGCCAATCTCCTTGGCATCCTCAGGGGCAGGATCTTTATTTTATAAGAAACAAACAAAGATAATATATAAGAGACAATATAATAGAAAACATGTATGTGTGTCACTCACAGTGAAAAAGATCCTGCCCCTGAGGATGCCAAGGATATTGGCGAAACGTAGGGAGTTAAGTGGGGAGAAAGCTTATCTGTTTTTCTTCCTAGTTTGGTACAAAATGAAAAAATCCATTTATCGTCCCTGGTATGTATATGTAAATAAACTCACGACGTTATTTCGTTTGTTAAAATTGTTGTTTATTAAATTAAATTAGTTACTGGTACGACACTATGTGCCTTTCGATTAATCTAACTTAAAGAATTTAATTAATTAAGCGGCACTATGCGCCTGTTGGGTTTATATTAAAATACGTCGGTTACGTGGCACTATGTGCCTTTCCGTTAAAGCTAAAATTAAGACTGACTTATTATTCAAGCTTAAAGTTATAAGCTACCCTTCCTGAGCCTGCCTACGTGACCAAAGATGCTTGGTCAGCAAAATAGGGTTTGCACGTGTAGCGCTCAGCTGAAGTATTTGGTTATTTGAGCGAATAAGCGGTTGCGCGTGTTTCGCTCGCTGAAGGTGTTTAGTTTCATTAACTAAGAATTTAGCGGATGCGCGTGCAGCGCAATTGCACTTTTGGTTGCAACAGGAATCCCAAATATGCGAACGGTTTGTTTGTTTGCAGAATATTCTGTGGGAATGGAATTTATGAAATGTTGTATTGACTATGTGGAGAAGTTCACAAAGTATTCTGTTAACTCCTCCCTCCGAAATTTCAATTGTCCCCGATTGATTTTTTAAAAAATGGGATGTCGTTTAGACTCCTATGCTGCGGCATTTTGACTACCGGCATTTGAAATGATTCTGGTGTACTAATAATTATTTGAGAACCTGCTCTTTTTGCATCTAAAAATTGCAAATATGGTAAGTACTAAGGCTAATAGCCCAAAGTGAGTGAATAAGCTGGATTTCACTAAAAGGTTCAGATCACTTATTTTTTTAATGTTCTTTATATTAAGATCTTTCATAAATTTTAAGGATAGTACTTCCTCGAATTCTGAGCGTGAATTTGAATGTTGGATTAGAGCAGCCAATGGTCTCAGGCTACGTTGTTTTAAAGTTGTAAAATTCATGTTATTAATTCTTGTGGTTTCATTAAAGATTCTTATTAAGTATGATCGTTTCAAATTACTAGTATTATTATTTGTAGTAATATTTCCTTCGAAATAATTTAAAAGTACTAATCCATTATTTATTTCAACAATATTTTTAACATGTTCCGTGTTTGTTACGGTGCACTTATATGGTTTATCTTAATATATAAAAAACACGTGTCACACAATTGGAGCCAATGTACTCCTAAAATACTGAACCGATTTTGAATTTGTTTTGCACCCCGCGTGTACTTTGATCTAACTTGAAATATAGGATAGGTGACTGGGTGACTGGGTGACTAGGGTCTCGAGATATGGGCCAAAACGTGGACTCGGGTACCCCTAGAGTGTGTTTATAGAATATGGATATCAAATTAAAGCTGTTGATGAGTGCTTTAGTAGAGGGTAATTTTCATACCCCTGGGTGACTAGGGTCTCGAGATATAGGCCAAAACGTGGACCCGGGTACCCCTAGAGTGTGTTTATAGAATATGGACATCAAATGAAAGCTGTTGATGAATGCTTTAGTAGAGGGTAATTTTCATACCCCTGGGTGACTCGGGTCTCGAGATATAGGCCAAAACGTGGACCTGGGTACCCCTAGAATGTGTGTATAGAATATGGATATAAAATGAAAGCTGTTGATGGGTGCTTCAGTAGAGGGTAATTTTCACACCCCTGGGTGACTAGGGTCTCGAGCTATAGGCCAAAAAGTGGACCCGGGTACCCCTAGAATGTGTTTATAGAATATTGATATCAAATGAAAGCTGTTGATGAGTGCTTTAGTAGAGGGTAATTTTCATACCCCTGGGTGACTCGGGTCTCGAGATATAGGCCAAAACGTGGACCTGGGTACCCCTAGAATGTGTGTATAGAATATGGATATAAAATGAAAGCTGTTGATGGGTGCTTCAGTAGAGGGTAATTTTCACACCCCTGGGTGACTAGGGTCTCGAGCTATAGGCCAAAAAGTGGACCCGGGTACCCCTAGAATGTGTTTATAGAATATTGATATCAAATGAAAGCTGTTGATGAGTGCTTTAGTAGAGGGTCTTCCATATCCCTGGGTGACTAGGGTCCCGAGATATAGGCCAAAACGTGGACCCGGGTACCCCTAGAATGTGTTTATAGAATGTGGATATCAAATGAAAGCTGTTGATGAGTGCTTTATTAGAGGGTAATTTTCATACCCCTGGGTGACTAGGGTCTGCAGATATAGGTCAAAACGTGGACCCGGGTACCCCTAGAATGTGTTTATAGAATATGGATATCAAATGAAAGCTGTGGATGAGTGCTTTAGCAGAGAGTAATTTTCATACCCCTGGGTGACTAGGGTCTCGAGATATAGGCCAAAACGTGGGCCAGTGAATGCCTAGACAATGTTTATGCAGTATGGATATCAAATGAAAGCTGTTGATGAGTGCTTTAGTACAGAGTAATATATTATCCAGAGACGGACTGGGACTGGGATTAGGACTAGGACTGGGCCTGAGACTCGGAGTGGGACTGGGACTGGAATAAACTACATACCACCTTCTGGGACAGGCAATAAGGGATGCAGACGAATGAGAAGAAATTGAGAGAAGAGAAAAGGGAGAAGGAGATTGAGAAAGAGATAGAATGAGACGAAGATGGAGATAGATGAAGCGAAAAAGACAGAGGGAGGAGTGAATAAAAGGATTAGGAAAAAGTGAAGAGGGGGAAGGGCAGAGTCAGACGGAAAAAGCTTATTAAAATGTATGTAGATTGGCCAAATTTAGGACAGGACAACATCTGCCGGGTCTTCTAGTTCTTTATTAAATTTCTTATACAATTTTCATTTTCTAAATTAACAATTTGGGTTTGTTTGCAAATTTTTATTTCATTTATTATTTTACTATCTTTTTCTATACCGTAATATTCCTCATTACATTTCAATATTTTCTCAAATTTTATCTTTAAAATAATTCCGTTTTTACTTAAAGGCTTAATTATAATACCGGTTTTCGGTACTTTTATCATATAAATTAGTAAATTGTGTTTTACAGCGATTTGAACGTCTGCAAAATTCAAAGATTCTTCCAACGATCCAAATGGTAAATTTTCTTCTATAAAAATTTTATTTATTCTATGTGCTTCTTGATTGGTAATAATAACTGAGTTAATAATGTTCGCTTTTGTTAAATGAATTGCTCTTTTACTATTTTCTAACTCCTCTTTGATTATGTCAATTTTAAATTTATACTGAAGTATTAGGGCGGTTTGAAATTCGTTACTGTTTCCTAGATACTTTATTATTGAGTTGCTAATTTGTGTGATATTGTTAATTCTTTCGATAATATTTGTGTGATATTGTTAATTCTTTCGATAATATTTTTGTTAATTACTACTTGTTGGTTATTATTTTCAACTATTTCGTGAAATTTGCTGTTGATGGCTACCAAGTCGTCATGGTCAGTATTGCCAGTTATCCATTTCCAGGCTGATCCTATGAAATCTAGGGATCTTTTATTTTTGTATGTAGGTAAGATGTTATTAATGGTTGCGTTGAGGTTATTTATCTCGTCTGCTATAAATGGGAAAAGGGGGTTGTTAGTTGGTATGTTTCTAATGAAGTTTCTGTTTAGTTCTTTTAGTATTGTAGAGTATTCTGTTATGTTTGTCGGCCACCGTGGTGTGATGGTAGCGTGCTCCGCCTATCACACCGTATGCCCTGGGTTCAACTCCCGGGCAAAGCAACATCAAAATTTTAGAAATAAGATTTTTCAATTAGAAGAAAATTTTTCTAAGCGGGGTCGTCCCTCGGCAGTGTCTGGCAAGCGCTCCGATTGTATTTCTGCCATGAAAAGCTCTCAGTGAAAACTCATCTGCCTTGCAGATGCCGTTCGGAGTCGGCATAAAACATGTAGGTCCCGTCCGGCCAATTTGTAGGGACAAATCAAGAGGAGCACGACGCAAATTGGAAGAGAAGCTCGGCCTTAGATCTCTTCGGAGGTTATCGCGCCTTACATTTATTTATTTTTTTTTGTCATGTGGATAATCCGGTAAGTTCCTGTTTGAACTTTGCCAATTCCGTCTTCCATAACAACGATATCTGATTGAGTGTAGTCTTTTTATTCTTGTTATAGTATTGTAGGTCTTGTTCTTGTGTCTTTTTTAGTTTTTCAAAAATTTTTGCCCTGGTTTCTTCTCGATTTTCGCAATTGGATGGACAGGGTCTGCCGAAAAATATGCCAACTGGTTTTTTTCCTGTAACAGAGTGGATAGTATGATTGTATTCGTTTACAGTCCATTGCAATAGTTCCTCAAAGTTTTTGTCTGGATATTCTTGTCTAAGGCATCTCATAATTTCGGATAAGGTTGAGTGAAATCTTTCTATCTGACCGTTGAATTCACTCTTGTAGGGTGGTGCGGTAACAAATTTTAAGCTAAGTTCGTTTTCTAACATGAATTTAATAGGTTGCGAGTTAAATGTCTTTTCATTATCAAAAACGATGAATTTGGGTACTCCATAGTAAAATATGATGTCTCTGAATGGTTTTTTATTTTTCTATACTCTTTCCATCTATCATCTTCACTACGGCTAATTATGAGAATTTGTCAATAGAAGTGAGTACTTTGTGCTTGTCTGTAGAAAAAATGTCTATGTGAATAGTATGTCCGGCGTATTCGGGTAAGGGTGTAGCGCCGAGTTTAGGATTGTTTGGATGTCGATCATATTTGTTTTCTTTGCATATTTTGCATAATTTTATTATTCTCCTTATTTTTTTCGCCATAGATGGGAAATAATATTTTTCTAATATCTGTAGCTTATTTTCTCTTTCGTTTCTATGGGCACGGTTATGTTCTTCTATAATAATTCTGTCCTGATCGTTTGTGTTTGTAATATCTTCAACCACTAACTGTGTGAAGCGTATTTTGTAATTAGCAGTAGTAGAGGGTAAATAACTTGAATTTTTAGCATGATCGGCTCTGTTGTTTTAATTCCATTTATTATTGAAGGGTTTAGATGTTTTTTAAGAGTAACTTTAGTGAATCCTCGGAAAGGATTTTTTCTGTTATTAGATGTCTATGGTACGTTGGAAAAATTATTTGAAATTTATACGAAGATTCTTGACCTTCTGAGATAAAATGTTGGTTTTTAAGTTAACTGGGAGGATATCAAATTTCTACGGAGGATATCAAATTTTCAGGTGAGCTATCACTACTGTTAACTGTAAGAGGATTAATATTTGAAATTGGTGGTCGTGAAAGGAAGTCTGCAACCACGTTTGAACTGCCGGGTTTGTAGATTAGTTCATGGTTGTATTCCTCTAGCTGAGCT
Organism: Eurosta solidaginis; assembly: GCF_040869045.1. Taxonomy (NCBI): domain Eukaryota; kingdom Metazoa; phylum Arthropoda; class Insecta; order Diptera; family Tephritidae; genus Eurosta; species Eurosta solidaginis. The sequence continues at coordinate 173,068,899 of NC_090319.1, read as the reverse complement.
TTCCATCTCTTCATTTTGGTGTTTGTATTTTTATTGCTGAGAGCGAAAGTTAAGGGTTGGTGATCGGAGTATATTTTGACCTTTTTTGATCCGTAAAGGAAGCATCTGAGGGACTGTAAAGCCCAAATTATCGCTGGCATTTCTTTTTCATTCGTTGCAAAGTTCTCCTCTGCTCTGCTTAGCGTTCTCGAAAGGAAGGAGAGTACGGCTCCTAAAGCGTAGTCGGAGGCGTCAGTGGTGAGCTCGAATGCTTTCTCAAAATCAGAATAACGGAGTATTACGTCCTCAAATGTGAGACACATTTTTAGTTGATTGACAGTTTCCACCTGTTGGGCTGTCAGATTCAGTTTGGTCTTTTTAGACTGATTTTTGGAGATTCTTCCTAGTTCCCCTCTCAGTATTTCAGTGAGCGGTTTAGTAATTTGAGCATAGGCTTTTATGAACCTACGATACTGTCCAGTCATTCCCAAAAAGGAGCGTAAATCGTGAACGTTCTTCGGAAGCGGGAAATTTTTTATCGCTTCTACTTTTTTTGGCATGGTGCGAATACCATTTTGATCGACAATGATACCTAGAAACTCTATTTCTTCTTTAATGAATTCGCATTTGCCGTATTGGACCTTTAATCGAGCCTTTTCCAACGTATTGAAAATAATCTTCAGATTATCGAAATGCTCTTCTTTAGTTTTACTAAAAATTATAATGTCGTCTATGTAGACGTAGCAGCGAATGCAAATATGTTCTCTAAGGACGTCATCTAAAGTGCGTTGAAAAATAGCAGGTGCGTTCCTTGGGCCAAATGGAAGTCGTGTGAACTCAAACTTTCCATTTGTAACCCAGAAGGCGGTCTTCTCAATGTCAGCCTCATTCAGAGAAATCTGGTGGAAACCGCTTTTGAGGTCAATAGTGGAGAAAAATCTATTTTTCCCTAAGTTGGACAAAATAGTAGTAATATCCGGAATAGGATATTTATCTGGAATGGTCTCTTCATTTAACTTACGATAATCGATTACCATCGGATCTTTCTGTCCTGAAGCATCCTGTTTCTTTGGTACTATCCATACAAGATTTCGATGGGCGAATGATGCCATGATTCAACAATTCGGCAATTTGTTGGTCAATCTCATTTTTTAGAGGCATGGGATATGGGTACGTTTTTGAATAAATGGGCCTTTCTTCATTTCTTGTTCTAATTTCTGCTTCGACATTAGTGACGAAAGTCAATTTCTTGTCGGGCTCGGAGAATAGGGTCGGACATGAGTTTATAAGTTGTTTTAGTTTTTCATTATCCTCAGGATTTAAGTGATTAATCCGTAGGGTGGTATGTGTGATTGAGTTTATTGGAAGCTGTTGGATGGGATATTTGTATTTGTTAAGTAGAGTGAAACAATTTGCATTTGTAAAAATTATTGCATTTAAATTTTTCAATGTGTCATTGCCTATAATTTCATCGAAAGTTTTAAGGTTTGGCAGGATATGAAATTTAATTTTCCCTATTTCATTTCCGATGATATCAACATTTGCATGGTGACTTGTTTTGACGGGTCCTCCAACTGAATTTGCATAAAAAGATCGATTTGGAATAGGGTTTCGTATGTAAGTCGGATTAATATAATTTTTGTTCGAACCTGTATCTAATAGAAATTTCAATTCGTTTCCATTTCTCATCCTGTAAGGAAAATATGGTAACGAAGAAGGATTTAATCTAAAAAATTTATATTATCGGTTGCATAATCTGTTTGTCCGTTTTCGGACTGTCCTGCTTCTTGTTCGTAACCAAGGTATTGTGGATTTTCGTAGTAGTATCCCTCAACATTTTCGGAAGTCTCGTTTGAGTGTCCTGTTGAAGTAGGGTCCACAGCTTCTGTATTGTAGAATCGTTGCTTTTTGTTAGGATGTTGTAGGGTTTGCGACGGTGGCCGTTTATTAAATGGTTGAGGTTGCCCATTGGTTGGATTTCCTTGTGCAGGATTATGAAATCCTTGAGGTTGGGACCTGTTCTGGTAATTAACCTGTTTTGTTTGTATGGACTTGTCAACGTCCATTGGGACTGGGGGTTTGGGTGGGAGATGTGGTCTGTAACTCTGTTGAAAATTGCCGAAAGGCGTATTGTGCGATGTGACGTAGGGGTTTGCTTGTAGTGTGCCGTAGGGGCGATATTGTGGAATTGGATTTGAAACTGGTTGTAGTAAGCCGTTCTGTCCATATTGTAGGGGAAGGTTTGAACCATACCATAGTGGAGGTCTCAGAAAAGGTCCTTGCCCGAAATTGGCAAGATCCGGATAAAATGGTCGCGGTTCTGGTTTACCTGTGTAAGTCCGGGGTAGTGAGAGGTTAGTTGGCTTAACATTGGGTGTCATACGCGAGATATTATTTGCATGGCTCGTCCTATAGTTCATATTGTCTAGTTTGAGACACATATACAGAGCTTGTGGTAAGCTCGTCGGTTCCCTGACACTGAGGAGACTTGGTAGTGGACCATCCAATCCCCTCACAAATGTATCGAGTACCTTATGCCTGTAGGATGCTGTCATGACATTCATCGCCTCTTCTCCTAACTCGAGACAATCAATTTTGTCCAAAATAAGGGATAGGTATTGGTACACTCGGTGGTAAAACTCTTCAACGGTGCTGCCCCGTTGGACGAGAGAAGTCATCTGGTACTCTAACGTACTGACGTCCCTCTTGTCTGAAGAGTGCAGCATCAGACACTTCTTTATCCTACTCCAGTTTAAAGGAATTCGGTAGGATTGGAGTGCCGCATCGGCCTCGCAAACTATCTTGTGTCTTATGGTATGAAGGATCGCTTACTACCTAGGAATGTCTTTGTTCTGTCCGTGCATCTGTCCACTGATTTCCTCCATGAACTGAACTCACCTGGTTTCCCAGAAAACTCCCTTAAACATTTCACCACATCGGGTATCCTGTCAGATGAGTCAGTGCTTCTACTAAAGTCTACCCTGCTTTCCTCCTCCTCTGGATGGAAGAAACTGCTTCAGAAATTAAGGTAACAAATTCCCTTTTCTGGTTGTTGGTAAAAGCGGTACTTTGCTGTAAATTTAGTCTCGCCAGAGTCTCAGCTATCTGATCTTCCTGACTCATTCTATTTATTTATCCTCGCAAACAAGACGGAACAACTATGGATATTTAAACTGTAGTTTTTGCAAGAAAAATTTAACAAAATTCTTTAGTTTTGGAAAACTTTAGCCTTCGATTAATTTCTTTAAAATTTTAAATGTTGTTATTTTACTTATAACTGACTTACATTCATTCATAACTTACTCTATCATTAACTGCATATTGTTGGTGTTGTTTGCGATTCCCTTTAGAGTTGTTGTTTTGCTAATTTTTTGCAGCTATTGTTGATGTTATTGCCTTGTTCTACTTCTTGCCACTATTACTGATGTCGTTCAGCGATTCCTTTTACAGTTGTTGTTTTTTGTTGAATTTTTGCAGTTACTATTGTTGGTGTTGTTATTGCTTTTTCTTTTTTTAAATTTTCTCAAAATTTAAACACTTATTTTGATGTCAGGTTATTCAAAGTTTTTGTTTGTTTTTGTGTGAATTTATTCAAGTCAAAGATTTCCTTACTTTCAAACACTTATGGACGTATTCATTTACTTACAGTTTTATTAAATCCAGGCGTTTTTGAATAGTCTTTCACTAGTTTGGCAGGGAAAATACTTCCCGTCCTTTTTCCCAAGTAGGTACTAAGTGGCCAAAACTAGTGTTTTATGGTTCGCGCGGGACTTTTGCGTTTTAACCCACACTTCCGTTGGGCGCTAATAAACTCACGACGTTATTTCGTCTGTTAAAATTGTTGTTTATTAAACTAAATTAGTTACTGGTACGGCACATATGTGCTTTTCGATTAATCTAACTTAAAGAATTTAATTAATTATGCGGCACTAGGTGCCTGTTGGGTTTATATTAAACTACGTCGGTTATGCGGCACTATATGCCTTTCCGTTAAAGCTAAAATTAAGACTAACTTATTATTCAAGCTTAAAGTTATAAGCTACCCTTCCTGAGCCTGCCTACGTGACCAAAGATGCTTGGTCAGCAAAATAGGGTTTGCGCGTGTAGCGCTCAGCTGAAGTATTTGGTCATGTGAGCGAATAAGCGGTTGCGCGTGTTTCGCTCGCTGAAAGTGTTTAGTTTCATAAACTAAGAATTTAGCGGATGCGCGTGCAGCGCAATTGCACGTTTGGTTGCAACACGACTCCCAAATATGCGAACGGTTTGTTTGTTTGCAGAATATTCTGTGGGAATGGAATTTATGAAATGTTGTTTTAACTAGAAGGAGAAGTTCACAAAGTATTGTGTTAACTTGTATGAACAACAATTGAATTATCAACAAAACCAACATTCAATTTCCTGAGGACGTTAAATGGTTGATCTCTCCTGGTGAGAAATTTACACTACCAACTACTAATGCCACCTTTAAACCGCTAAAGATCATAGCTGAGATTGAGCAAGTCATACAACAATTTGAGGATGAGAGAACGAAAGAAATGGAGAGATGTCGCCTAATCAGCAGAATAAATCAATACAGACGTAACATAAAGCACAACCCAGTAGACAAATTTATAATCGCAACGTTCAATAAAACAAAAAACTTTTTAAAACAATACAAAAATGACATTATCATAACGGATTCCCATAAAGGAAACAAAGTGGTCATGTACAAAGCTGATTACAGGGAGAAAATGAACAAGTTGCTTGGAGACAAAAGCACGTATAGAGTAGCCCGAAATGACCCAACTAACAAGCTACAGAAACAGAACAACAATCTCGTCGACGAACTATGCAAAAGCAAACTAACGTGCACAGCACTTAATGCGCTACGACTGTACGGCTTACAGACAACTCATAATCAGGATCTACCTCTACGTCCAATAGCATTCTCGGTCGATGTTCCCTGCTATGGTTTGTCTAAATTTGTTGGAAAATTGCTGAGACTTAATATCATACGAGTACAATTTAAAAAACTCTTTTAGACTCAAAGATAGGTTGGAGAAGGTTCAAATATGCGGAGACTACTTATTGGTATCTTTCGATGTGGTGTCATTATTCACTAACATATCATAATGAGTAAATTTCATCAGATCCAACAAACATACCGAGAAATAAGTTTCTGGAAATACTAAACTTCTGGAATGAAACTTTGGAATGCCCATGGGCAACCCCCTATCTATGACAATAGCGGACGATTTACTCGATGCCACCACTTTGCAATTAAATAAACCTCACAACATAAATATAAAGATGAAGATGACGACACAAAGAAGTAAAATATGTAGACGACATTTTTGCTATTGTAAAACAAAGCGACGTTGAGATTATTCTGAACACTTTCAACCAGTATCATAGCAAATTACAGTTTACTATGGAAACAGAAGATAACCAAAAGATCCCGTTTTTGGATGACCTTGTACATAGAAACAACAATAAAATTTGTCTCAATTGGTACTCGAAACCTATAGCGTCAATTTTCTCTCAGCCCAGCGGAAAAAATATAAAATTAATACAGCTAAAAATATGATAAATAAAGTTTTAACCCTTAGCCATGAACAATTTACGGAATCGAACAAGGAAACAATTTGCAACGTGCTTATAAATAACAACTACCCGCGGCATTTAGTAAATACCCTCATTGAACAAAGAACAAGAGAAATTCATAATAAGCCCAAACAAATAACCCCTACACAAACAACAAATGAGACAAAACGATACCACAGCCTCACATACATCCCAGAATTCTCAGAAGAACTAAACAAAAACTTAAAAGAACACAAACAACACATATCTCTGGCGCACAAATCAAATTGCACTGAAAGAAAAAAGACTGGTAAAATCAACCGAAATACGGGTCAATTCAACCGAAATGTCTGTCAATTTTTATCCATCGCAACGAGATGTTGAATTAACTGCGCACAAATCTTTGATTCCTAATTGACCGTTTTAGTAGTCAAATGAACAAAAAAAGTTGTTGCGACAGCTTTGTACGAAAGTACTTATCTTGTTATATACATGCATACGTAAATATTTGAATACATAAAAACGCATGCTTGCTACAAATACATACATATGTACGTACTTACTAACCGAACTTCAATTGGGCGTGCATCAAATATGCTGGCACACATTAAACATTATACACTTTATTATTTTGTTTTATTAAACGCACTTTCAGCACATTTTTTTTATATAATTCATTTAATTTAGAGTTTTGAACTTCGCTTAGCAAACAGAAATGAAAATAGTAGTCACAAAACTGATTCTCAATTCTTTCAGTTGCAGCTCAGCTCATTCTCAATTTCTCCTCTCGCATGTAGTTGCCACACTTGATTGTTTCGAACAAAACTAGTAGTATAAATGTTTGACATAACATTTTAAAAGGAGAACTTGTAAGTTATAGAAAAGTAAAGAATCAAATCGCAGGAAGGTGATTCACCACTGGAGTAACTTTACATGTAATTCGATAAGTTTAATTTTCGTAACACTTTAAGGGTTTTTCGTTTTGTATTGATAATTGAAAAACTAGTTTTTATTGTTTTCCCATTTTGTGTGTTTTTCTGGTTTTGGTGTTTTTTTTTAACAAGTGGCACAATCGTCATAAGTACAAAGTAGAGAGCGCAGTGAGCGTAAAATTCTCTTTGAATTTTGTTCATGTATTGACTGTTGATCGCTGTTGAAATAACTTACTTAAAGCGACAATTTCTCTTCTGTTGAAATGAATAAACTAATTTGTTCGCTTGACAAAGAACTCGGTCGAATTAACTATAATTCGATCAATTTCACCGAATCTCCGTTAAGGCAAGTACAACAGAACCGATTTTTTGATTTTAGTAGCACCATTTCTTTCAGTGTGCACACTCTCAACTGTATACTCCAAAACTAAAAGCCCAATAGAATCACAACATATAAACAACGTCATATACGAAACTAAATGCAACGGAGGAGAGAACAACGACTGCAACAAAATATACATTGGAACAGGCGTAGGCAGATTTGTAAATGAAAGTGTATAGGTAAGTGAGAGCGCATTGATCGCGCGAACCAATTGGTTTTCGTGTCATTCACTTGTTAGACAGCAACTAACAAACACTTCTATTTTTTTGATACGCAATATTCAAAGCGAACAATTTTTTATGCTAATCAAAAAAGTTATACGTATATTCATGCATATGTTTAACATTCGCTGCGCAAACATGCGATAGCCACACACGATGTTGCCACGCCACTTGTTCAGCGACGACTAAATTTGATAAGCAAGGAGCGCAACCTGTCTGTGTGAAGACCGTAACCTGATCAATTGATCTATGAAAACCAGGGTTGGGTTTTTCGATACAATTGTATTTTTTTGATACAATTTGACTCAAGAAAGTACTGAAGTACTACGCTGCCATTTTTGGTACAATTTTGCCTACAGCTAATATTCTAATTTAAGTAATGTATTTTGACGCTATGGCAACTTTCTTTCGAACAAACGACAACGTTCCTTTCGCCTGTGTACTTGCACTAGTAGTTCGATTAGCACTGTCTCTCTTTATCACATACGATTTTTCAAGCAATAATTAGTTTGAAATAATATGTACCTACATACATATGTATGAAACCCACCTGTTTTCACTGAAATCAAAAAGAAGTGAAATTCAGAAACATGTCCTAGTAACCATCGCCGTTTGTAAACTTACAATTTTTCTCTAATATCAATTACAAAAACCATTGTATAAACCAATATGAGCAAAGCTCGCTAATTAAATACATATGATCATATTTTACAGTAATACGGCTAGTTAGAGTTAAATATAAACAAATCTAAGTAAAATTTACATTTTAATTAAATTAATTAGTCAAATATTGTAACGCATTTAACCCACAGTGAAACCCAAATCTTCTTTTGAAATTTGAGTAAATTGGACCAAGGATATAATAGTTAACATCATTTAGTGGATCGGGCTTATCTTACATGTCTGACGTTCCAGGTTTTGTGATCAAAATCAACTGCTTGCATCGGGACTTCATATTTACAAAACCTGTTTTTAGTGATAACTATTGAACGTCTTCGAACTAAATATATTTACACTGAAGCAAGAATTTTTATCTTTTCTCCCATAATTTTTGAACGCATCTCTGCAGTTTTAGAGTAGACTAAATTTTACCGAAATTTTTGGCCCGTTTTTCGTTTTACCTGGCACATTTTTGTTCAGGCACCTGCTTCAGCTGGCGCGAGGGATTTATTTGTGATTGTTGCCAACACAAATTTCAGATAAATCCCTCGTGAGAGCGGAAAAAAGGAGAGTGTAAACAAATGTTTCGTATCAAGCCATCTTTGTATGAAACACCGATGGATGCATTGGAGTGACAAGAAGACCACTAGGTATGTCGCACACAAGAAAACGAATCGGACATAAGAAGAAACAAAAGCAGTACAGCTCTTGCGCAACATATACTGGCACAGGCGCATACAGCTTATATGCAAAACGCGAAAATTTTAGACACAGATAACAAAATGTACCTGACATTAATGGTACAGATAAATAATATTATAAGTGACTCAAATTTACATCTTTTGTTATTGTTCAATGTTTTTATTTTTTTCAACTTTTTCACTGTAAGTGATACACATACATGTTTTCGATGATATTGTCTTATTATGTATTATGTTTGTTTGTTTTTTATAAAATAAAGATCCTGCGCCTGAGGATGCCAAGGAGATTGGCGAAACGTAGAGAGTTAAGTGGAGAAAAAGTTGATCTATTTTTCTTGCACTAGCGCACATTAGACCGTATCATCCTATTAAATAACTAACATAAAGAATCCATAAAGCGGTCAGCAAATAAATATCATAAACATGTTTAAGTTTTGGAACACTTGCGTTGATTGCTATGGACTATGTAATCTCGCTGAGCTCAACCTTCTTAATGGTTTAATTAATAAAATAGAAAATAGTACTGAGCTACAAAGTTAATAATAAGTATGACATTTTAATAAGATTTAATTTCACGCACGCCACGATGTTCAACAGGCTGATGTTATTCGGTAACTGATTCGTGTTGTCGACCATACTTTTGAGGGTTGTTAAGGTTGATTATGGCAAAGTACGGCACTATTTCAATTACCGTCATATGCGGCAGTTACTCACGAACGTACATAGCAAAAACGTGTCAGCTGACACGGCCTATCTTATGAGTGTGCAATGTAAACGAAAACTCACCGACGTGCAACGCCCGTACGTACGTAGCCCGGAACGTAGAAATCAAAACAATTTTGATTTTTTTCCGTAAGAACGTGTCAGCTGATCGCTCTCTCACTAGACAGAGTTGCCTAGTAAACTTTTGTGCGCTAATTTTTGACCGTTTGCAGTTTTATGCAAAAACACCTAATTAAAGCTTGAAAAATTGTGAAAATAATTCGAAATAATTATGTAAAAGTGCAGATTATAAATATGTAATCTATTTATATTTATTTAATATTAATTCCAGCCTTTTACAACATCAAAAATTAAATTGGAAAAAGTTGATGTTTCCATAAGCATGCATGCAAACTGGTCAATGGCAACAGTGCTTATCTGTAAACAATACCCACACAAATATGTTATGTACATGTACACAGACGCACACATTGATTCCTACGGGCTTGAGAGTTCGGTCAAACGTGTTTCGTATGACAAACGTCCGTACGTACGGCACACATCGGTGGGTAATTGCCGCTTTACACGTGTAAGCCATTTTGTCGCCACAATGGACTCCTAACTTGGTTTTAATCTTCATGTTAACGCCACGATTTATAAGGCTAGAAATTTTTTAGCATTCGCTAGACGTTGGTCTAGAGAATAAAGCGACCTTATGTAACAAAAGCCCATTTTACTACTTTAGTGACACCGATATCAGAATATGACTCCATAGTTTGGAATCCGCAATACCAAGTTTATCGAAACAGGCTAGAATCTATACAACGGCAATTTTACTTTTCGCATTGAGGAATTTTCAGGGGGACTCTTTGCACAACTATCCCCTTATACTATGTAGTCAATCTTCCAACACTTGCAAGTCGCCAGGAAATGCTTGGGGTAATATTTATGGCAAGACTTATAAATGGTTGGATAACAAGTCCTTCGTTCTGCACGGAGTAAACTTCAGCGTCCCTTTACGACGTTACAACCCTCTTCTTTTGAGGCACGGTAGAACTACATAATTTCGAATTGCGAACTTTTCGGTAATTGTTTCATGATTTTAACACTCCTTCTAATCATTCGATGTACCGGATTCACTTTTTACTGCAAAGAAAACTGTTTTCTCCCATCTTGTAACAAAATATGAAAAAAGAAGAAAAAAATTATAATAATTTATGTAACACAAATGATCACTTATTTAACAATATAGTATATGCATAATTTGTAACTATATATGTTAAATGTGCAGGTGATGATTTTTATTCTGTAGCTGAGCAGTTTTAGATCTCGACGCTTAACAAACGCCCGACTATCAACGACTCTGCCAAACTAAAAAACCAAATAAAAATGTGTGTCAAGCGAATGCACCCCTCGTGTCGGTTGGGCGGGCTTTGGTGGGTAACCGTTGGGTTTATTATTATAAAATTGATCCAGGTGCAAGTCCTATCCTGTGACTCTATTCGTTGCGCTTTTAAGAAAGCGTTTATAGAAATGGGTTAAATATAATTAATTTTAGCTCAATCTATGTTCGACTATCCATTGTTTTTGCTAGCTTCTTAGAAATGCCTGGACTCCCAATTCACTTGTTTTGGTAGGGTTTCCCTGAGATCGCTGAGAGGGGTCATTTTCTGGTCTCCCAAGTTGTTCGCATTGGCTGGATTCCTGTCTGAAATCTGTTTAGGACCACCGTGCAAAACTACTATGCGCGCCAAAAATTTCTATAGTGTATTATGTAGACCGTTTTGACGAGGTTCTATTCCCTTATCATGCTTGGATATCACTCAAACTCCTATTCCAAAACGGAATATGGGAACACAGTATTTGTGAATAAAAGGATCTAACTAATAGAACAGTAGTCAAGTGAATAGTAAATATTTGGTGAGACAAAATCAAAGCGAAGATCATTTAACAGGGAACTCTTTTCATGACGATTTGCTATGACTCGCACAAACTACGTAATTTGTATCGTAGTTATGAGGAATGCTCTACAAGTATTTTAAGAAAAACCACGTTATGATATTTACAGTTTCCCATTACATTTCTATGAATGTCTTAGCAGGATAACGAACTAATGAGACAACGAGAAAAACTAGCAAAGGACTTGTTCTGATTAATCATCATATAAATTTAAGCTGACCGTCACATTCGACAAACCTTAATATGATAGAAAGAAAATGTGTAACTACACATTAAAGTCTCTCGCATTCAGACATCCTTTCGTTTGTTTCGTTAACCACTTAGTGCGCTTCTAATTCTCAGCTAGTTAGTGAAATATTCTAAAGACGTAGTTTAAAATTTTTATCCCGAATCGGGGGTTTTTCACAGCAAAATAAGATAGCTCAACACGCAGTCAATGCCTCAGGGCCCAAGTGCTCGCCCCCATTAAATACATATAGGGGTTTTTCATTACAAAATGAGGTGGCTCAAACCGCAGCGAATACCTCAGAGCCCAAGTTCTCATTCCCAATAAATACATATGAGGGGTTTTCATAGCAAAATGAGGTGGCTCAAACCACAAACAATACCTTAGAGCCGAGGTGCTCTCCCCAAATAAATACATACAAGGTGCAACAGGGGAGGTTTTTCCCAGCGAAATGAGGAAGCTTTTCCCTCAGAGCTGAAGTGCTCGCCCCCAATTAAATACATATGTACAAGGTGTAACAGGTGCTTAGCATTCCTTAGTTTTTAAATTTAAAAGATTTTAAAGAACTTTGCTAAACATTTCCACAGCCCATGTGTTCAGAACTTTACATCGATGATAATAGAAACAAATATATAAGATTTACATACCTTTGGAAATAATTTTTCTCCTAACTGTTGTAAGTGCACCGATAAATGGTCATTCGGGTTATCAGTTGTATTATCTTAAAATAAAAAAATAGAATTCAATTAACACCTAAATGTTACAAATGAGTCATAATTTTTCAAACAAGCCATTTAAAATTGATATAAATTAGGTAATGTTAAGTGCTTCAAATACTAAACTGAAACTATTTCGGCAAAACACGTACGTGCACTGTACACGTCTTGGAAGTTAACTATTTAAATTAAGAATAATATCATACATATTTTTAGACATTGAATTAAAACTCAAACAAAAAGTTAGTGACGAAACACCTTAGGCAAAGAATTTTTATTTTTTATGAGCCGTTACTCAATACTTTGGCAAAATACTAAATGTTTTCTCAAGATAGTCGCTGGTTTTTTTGTCAGATATGTTTATAAAAAAACCTTCTATACATTTTCGTGGCGTATTTATGTTTACTTTAATGCTTGCCTTAAATTAATTAGAAGTTCTCTTTATAAAAATTATAATTACGCAAAATCACTACACCGCATAAATATATAGGATGCAGTTAAAGAAAACTAACCAAAACTTCCTTGAGAAAACATTCGGCATGAATTGGTTACTTTGTTGTTGCCAAAGTATCGAGTGACGGTTCTTATAAAAACTCTTTGCTTTAGGTAAATACACTTACGGTAAACAAAAAGCCAACGAAAATTGTTTGCGATTTACAGTATATCTACTGTCACTACAGCTACGCAAAGCACATTTTTAGTTCTCGTGGTCAATAATGAAAATACCTCAGCTCATTTGGTGATATGTTAACACAAAAAAGTTAGTAAGTCCCAGCTGTTTTCGTAAAAGCAATTATATTTAAAAAAAGTAATAGTGTTATCCTTAAGAAAGAAATTTACATAAATGTCTACAAACCGCAAATAACTCGAAATAAACTTAAAGAACTGGTAAAATCAACCGAAATACGGGTCAATTCAACCGAAATTTCTGTCAAATTTTTATCCGTCGCAACAACATGTTGAATCAACTGCGCACAAATATTTGATTCGTAATTGACCGGTTTAGTAGTCAAATGAACAAAAAAATTGTTGCGACAGCTTTGTATGACAGTACCTATGTTGCCATATAAATAAATAAATGTAAGGGGCGATAACCTCCGAAGTGATTTTAGGCCGAACTTCTTTTTTTGTTCATTTGCGTCATGCTCCTTTTTAATTTTTCTTACAAATTGGCGGGACGCGGCCTATTTGGTTTATGCCGACTCCGAACGGCATCTGCAAGGCATCTGAGTTTTCACTGAGAGCATTTCATGGCAGAAATACACTCGGAGTGCTTGCCGGACATGGCCGAAGGGCGACTCCGCTTACAAAAATTTTCTTCTAATTGAAAAAGCTTGTTTATAAAATTTTTATGTTGCTTTTCCCGGGGTGTGAACCCAGGGTCTTCGGTGTGGTAGGCGGAGCACGCTACCATCACACTACGGCGGCCGCCATATAAATACGTAAATATTTGAATACAAAAATATGCATGCTTGCAACATATACACACATATGAATATAGAAATGAAAATAGTAGTCACAAAACTGATTCTCAATTCTTTGAGTTGCAGCTCAGCTCCTTCTCAATTTCTTCTCTCGCATGTAGTTGCCACACTTGATTGTTTCGAACAAAACTTGCAGTATAAATGTTTGTCATAACATTTTAAATAGAGAACTTGTAAGTTATAGAAAAGTAAAGACTCAAATCGCAGGAAGGTAATTCACCACTGGAGTAACTCTACATGTGATTCGGCAAGTTTAATTTTCACTTTAAGTTGAAACGATTCCAAAACAACTCAAACTTTTATTTTGTCGGAAACATCAACATTAAAAAAGGATGTTTTTTTATTATCTTACTATAGGACCCGGCAGACGTTGTCATGCCCTAAATTTGGCCTATCTGCATACATTTTAAAAAGCTTTTTCCGTCTGAATCTGCCTTCTACCCCTCTTCACTTTTTCCTAATCCTTTTATTCACTCCTCCCTCCGTCTTTTTGGGTTCATCTATCTCCATCTTCGACTCATTCTATCTCTTTCTCAATCTCCTTCTCTCTTTTCTCTTCTCTCAATTTCTTCTCATTATTTGCATCCCTTATTGCCTGTCCCAGAGGGTGATATGTATTTTATTCCAGTCCCAGTCCCAGTCCCACTCCGAGTCTCAGTCCCAGTCCTAGTCCTAACCCCAGTCCCAGTCCGTCTCTGGATAATATATTACTCTGTACTAAAGCACTCATCAACAGCTTTCATTTGATACCCATATTGTATAAACACTGTCTAGGCATTCACTGGCCCACGTTTTGGCCTATATCTCGAGACCCTAGTCGCCCAGGGGTATGAAAATTACCCTCTAAAAAAATGTCATAGTACCTCTAAATCGCGGGCCCCCTCAGAAACCGCTCCACCCTCTCGGCGGGCCTAGTGATGTGCTATACTTGATATCATTCGCTATAATATTTTTTATTGATAAGCAGGTTGTTTAATTAAACACCAAGCAATTACACGGAAGTATATCCGCACCACCTGAAAATATGAGTGCCACTGCGTATACGTAACATTTTATTATTACGTATATACAAATAAAAAAATTTGCAATAAAATAATATTGCGACTATAAAGTGAGATATAACCTATCCTATCTCTCAAGTTAGATCAAACTAAACACGGGGTGCAAAACAAATTCAAAATCGGTTCAGTAGTTTTGGAGTCCATTGCGCCCGAAAATGTTGTGACACATGTTTTTTATATATTAAGATTATAATCGTTCGCGTGAGTGAAAATTCATAAAAACTTGAACAAAATGTTACTAACTTTGGAAAAATCCTGTTCGTTCAAGCAAACCTTTTGCAACAAGAGGGCGCAATTTTGCATTTCGCTTGGACGGGAAGTTGCAAAATTGTACCCGATAAATAGGTGTCCCGGTATCTCATAATTTTTTGCACAGTAAATTCAAAAAGGGTTTTTATACTCAGCTGAGCAGAGTTCACAGAGTATATTAACTTTGTTCGCATAACGGTAATCCGTAACGGCATAAACTAATCGAGGTAGATATAGACTTCTATATATCAAAATGATCTGGGTGAAAAAAGAAATTCATTTAGCCATGTCTGTTCGTCCGTCCGTCTGCCCGGCCGTCTGTAAACACGATAACTTAAGTAAATTTTGAGGTATCTTGATGAAATTTGGTATGTAGGTTCCTGGGCGCTCATCTCAGATCGCTATTTAAAATGAACGAAATCGGACTACAACCACGCCCACTTTTTCGATATCGAAAATTTCGAAAAACCGCAAAGTGCGATAATTCATTACCAAAGACGGATAAAGCGATGAAACTTGGTAGGTGCGTTAACCTTATGACGCAAAATAGAAAATTAGAAAAATTGTGTACAATGGGCGTGGCACCGCCCACTTTTAAAAGAAGGTAATTTAAAAGTTTTGCAGGCTGTAATTTGGCAGTCGTTGAAGATATCATGATGAAATTTGGTAGGCACGTTACCCTTATTACTGTATATGCGCTAAATAAAAATTAGCGAAATCGGATGACGAACACGCCCACTTTAAAAACAATTTTTTTTTAAGTCAAATTTTAACAAAAAATTTAATGATTTTTAATAATCGGGAATTGCCCATATTGCTTTTTTTTAAATGTATGAAAACATTTATTTGAAGCAATTTTTTAATTTTTTTTTTTTTTTATTTAATAATTTGGGAAAAATTTAAACAACGTGACATCAGGACGGACAAGGCGACAGCTGTTTCGATTATACCTTATAAATCTCTTCAAAGCCTTTTCTCCCGGGAGTGGGAGTCGAACTCGCACCCCTACGATAGTTGAAATGGTTGTAAACGCATTCAGCTACGTCATGCCTGTTGTGAAGTCTTTCCCAATTGCCTTCTTTTTGCATATTTTAATCTTTTACACATTGCATACTTCGTATGCAATTATGTGTTAAAGCTATGCTTGGTACGGCGGTTTTCAAAGAAACTTTGGTTTTGTTGCTGTTTTCGTTCTATTTATAGAACTACAACGAATTAACCAATTTTGTCTGTTTGTATGATTTTTAATAATCGGGAATTGCCCATATTGCTTTTTTTTAAATGTATGAAAACATTTATTTGAAGCAATTTTTTAATTTTTTTTTTTTTATTTAATAATTTGGGAAAAATTTAAACAACGTGACATCAGGACGGACAAGGCGACAGCTGTTTCGATTATACCTTATAAATCTCTTCAAAGCCTTTTCTCCCGGGAGTGGGAGTCGAACTCGCACCCCTACGATAGTTGAAATGGTTGTAAACGCATTCAGCTACGTCATGCCTGTTGTGAAGTCTTTCCCAATTGCCTTCTTTTTGCATATTTTAATCTTTTACACATTGCATACTTCGTATGCAATTATGTGTTAAAGCTATGCTTGGTACGGCGGTTTTCAAAGAAACTTTGGTTTTGTTGCTGTTTTCGTTCTATTTATAGAACTACAACGAATTAACCAATTTTGTCTGTTTGTATGATTTTTAATAATCGGGAATTGCCCATATTGCTTTTTTTTAAATGTATGAAAACATTTATTTGAAGCAATTTTTAAATTTTTTTTTTTTTTTTTATTTAATAATTTGGGAAAAATTTAAACAACGTGACATCAGGACGGACAAGGCGACAGCTGTTTCGATTATACCTTATAAATCTCTTCAAAGCCTTTTCTCCCGGGAGTGGGAGTCGAACTCGCACCCCTACGATAGTTGAAATGGTTGTAAACGCATTCAGCTACGTCATGCCTGTTGTGAAGTCTTTCCCAATTGCCTTCTTTTTGCATATTTTAATCTTTTACACATTGCATACTTCGTATGCAATTATGTGTTAAAGCTATGCTTGGTACGGCGGTTTTCAAAGAAACTTTGGTTTTGTTGCTGTTTTCGTTCTATTTATAGAACTACAACGAATTAACCAATTTTGTCTGTTTGTATGATTTTTAATAATCGGGAATTGCCCATATTGCTTTTTTTTAAATGTATGAAAACATTTATTTGAAGCAATTTTTTAATTTTTTTTTTTTTATTTAATAATTTGGGAAAAATTTAAACAACGTGACATCAGGACGGACAAGGCGACAGCTGTTTCGATTATACCTTATAAATCTCTTCAAAGCCTTTTCTCCCGGGAGTGGGAGTCGAACTCGCACCCCTACGATAGTTGAAATGGTTGTAAACGCATTCAGCTACGTCATGCCTGTTGTGAAGTCTTTCCCAATTGCCTTCTTTTTGCATATTTTAATCTTTTACACATTGCATACTTCGTATGCAATTATGTGTTAAAGCTATGCTTGGTACGGCGGTTTTCAAAGAAACTTTGGTTTTGTTGCTGTTTTCGTTCTATTTATAGAACTACAACGAATTAACCAATTTTGTCTGTTTGTATGATTTTTAATAATCGGGAATTGCCCATATTGCTTTTTTTTAAATGTATGAAAACATTTATTTGAAGCAATTTTTTAATTTTTTTTTTTTTTTTTATTTAATAATTTGGGAAAAATTTAAACAACGTGACATCAGGACGGACAAGGCGACAGCTGTTTCGATTATACCTTATAAATCTCTTCAAAGCCTTTTCTCCCGGGAGTGGGAGTCGAACTCGCACCCCTACGATAGTTGAAATGGTTGTAAACGCATTCAGCTACGTCATGCCTGTTGTGAAGTCTTTCCCAATTGCCTTCTTTTTGCATATTTTAATCTTTTACACATTGCATACTTCGTATGCAATTATGTGTTAAAGCTATGCTTGGTACGGCGGTTTTCAAAGAAACTTTGGTTTTGTTGCTGTTTTCGTTCTATTTATAGAACTACAACGAATTAACCAATTTTGTCTGTTTGTATGATTTTTAATAATCGGGAATTGCCCATATTGCTTTTTTTTAAATGTATGAAAACATTTATTTGAAGCAATTTTTTAATTTTTTTTTTTTTTTTTTTTTTTTATTTAATAATTTGGGAAAAATTTAAACAACGTGACATCAGGACGGACAAGGCGACAGCTGTTTCGATTATACCTTATAAATCTCTTCAAAGCCTTTTCTCCCGGGAGTGGGAGTCGAACTCGCACCCCTACGATAGTTGAAATGGTTGTAAACGCATTCAGCTACGTCATGCCTGTTGTGAAGTCTTTCCCAATTGCCTTCTTTTTGCATATTTTAATCTTTTACACATTGCATACTTCGTATGCAATTATGTGTTAAAGCTATGCTTGGTACGGCGGTTTTCAAAGAAACTTTGGTTTTGTTGCTGTTTTCGTTCTATTTATAGAACTACAACGAATTAACCAATTTTGTCTGTTTGTATGATTTTTAATAATCGGGAATTGCCCATATTGCTTTTTTTTAAATGTATGAAAACATTTATTTGAAGCAATTTTTTAATTTTTTTTTTTTTTTTTTATTTAATAATTTGGGAAAAATTTAAACAACGTTACATCAGGACGGACAAGGCGACAGCTGTTTCGATTATACCTTATAAATCTCTTCAAAGCCTTTTCTCCCGGGAGTGGGAGTCGAACTCGCACCCCTACGATAGTTGAAATGGTTGTAAACGCATTCAGCTACGTCATGCCTGTTGTGAAGTCTTTCCCAATTGCCTTCTTTTTGCATATTTTAATCTTTTACACATTGCATACTTCGTATGCAATTATGTGTTAAAGCTATGCTTGGTACGGCGGTTTTCAAAGAAACTTTGGTTTTGTTGCTGTTTTCGTTCTATTTATAGAACTACAACGAATTAACCAATTTTGTCTGTTTGTATGATTTTTAATAATCGGGAATTGCCCATATTGCTTTTTTTTAAATGTATGAAAACATTTATTTGAAGCAATTTTTTAATTTTTTTTTTTTTTTTTTTTTTTTTAATAATTTGGGAAAAATTTAAACAACGTGACATCAGGACGGACAAGGCGACAGCTGTTTCGATTATACCTTATAAATCTCTTCAAAGCCTTTTCTCCCGGGAGTGGGAGTCGAACTCGCACCCCTACGATAGTTGAAATGGTTGTAAACGCATTCAGCTACGTCATGCCTGTTGTGAAGTCTTTCCCAATTGCCTTCTTTTTGCATATTTTAATCTTTTACACATTGCATACTTCGTATGCAATTATGTGTTAAAGCTATGCTTGGTACGGCGGTTTTCAAAGAAACTTTGGTTTTGTTGCTGTTTTCGTTCTATTTATAGAACTACAACGAATTAACCAATTTTGTCTGTTTGTATGATTTTTAATAATCGGGAATTGCCCATATTGCTTTTTTTAAATGTATGAAAACATTTATTTGAAGCAATTTTTTAATTTTTTTTTTTTTTTTTTTTATTTAATAATTTGGGAAAAATTTAAACAACGTGACATCAGGACGGACAAGGCGACAGCTGTTTCGATTATACCTTATAAATCTCTTCAAAGCCTTTTCTCCCGGGAGTGGGAGTCGAACTCGCACCCCTACGATAGTTGAAATGGTTGTAAACGCATTCAGCTACGTCATGCCTGTTGTGAAGTCTTTCCCAATTGCCTTCTTTTTGCATATTTTAATCTTTTACACATTGCATACTTCGTATGCAATTATGTGTTAAAGCTATGCTTGGTACGGCGGTTTTCAAAGAAACTTTGGTTTTGTTGCTGTTTTCGTTCTATTTATAGAACTACAACGAATTAACCAATTTTGTCTGTTTGTATGATTTTTAATAATCGGGAATTGCCCATATTGCTTTTTTTTAAATGTATGAAAACATTTATTTGAAGCAATTTTTTAATTTTTTTTTTTTTTATTTAATAATTTGGGAAAAATTTAAACAACGTGACATCAGGACGGACAAGGCGACAGCTGTTTCGATTATACCTTATAAATCTCTTCAAAGCCTTTTCTCCCGGGAGTGGGAGTCGAACTCGCACCCCTACGATAGTTGAAATGGTTGTAAACGCATTCAGCTACGTCATGCCTGTTGTGAAGTCTTTCCCAATTGCCTTCTTTTTGCATATTTTAATCTTTTACACATTGCATACTTCGTATGCAATTATGTGTTAAAGCTATGCTTGGTACGGCGGTTTTCAAAGAAACTTTGGTTTTGTTGCTGTTTTCGTTCTATTTATAGAACTACAACGAATTAACCAATTTTGTCTGTTTGTATGATTTTTAATAATCGGGAATTGCCCATATTGCTTTTTTTTTAAATGTATGAAAACATTTATTTGAAGCAATTTTTTAATTTTTTTTTTTTTTTATTTAATAATTTGGGAAAAATTTAAACAACGTGACATCAGGACGGACAAGGCGACAGCTGTTTCGATTATACCTTATAAATCTCTTCAAAGCCTTTTCTCCCGGGAGTGGGAGTCGAACTCGCACCCCTACGATAGTTGAAATGGTTGTAAACGCATTCAGCTACGTCATGCCTGTTGTGAAGTCTTTCCCAATTGCCTTCTTTTTGCATATTTTAATCTTTTACACATTGCATACTTCGTATGCAATTATGTGTTAAAGCTATGCTTGGTACGGCGGTTTTCAAAGAAACTTTGGTTTTGTTGCTGTTTTCGTTCTATTTATAGAACTACAACGAATTAACCAATTTTGTCTGTTTGTATGATTTTTAATAATCGGGAATTGCCCATATTGCTTTTTTTTAAATGTATGAAAACATTTATTTGAAGCAATTTTTTAATTTTTTTTTTTTTATTTAATAATTTGGGAAAAATGTCACGTTGTTTAAATTTTTCCCAAATTATTAAATAAAAAAAAAAAATTAAAAAATTGCTTCAAATAAATGTTTTCATACATTTAAAAAAAAAGCAATATGGGCAATTCCCGATTATTAAAAATCATACAAACAGACAAAATTGGTTAATTCGTTGTAGTTCTATAAATAGAACGAAAACAGCAACAAAACCAAAGTTTCTTTGAAAACCGCCGTACCAAGCATAGCTTTAACACATAATTGCATACGAAGTATGCAATGTGTAAAAGATTAAAATATGCAAAAAGAAGGCAATTGGGAAAGACTTCACAACAGGCATGACGTAGCTGAATGCGTTTACAACCATTTCAACTATCGTAGGGGTGCGAGTTCGACTCCCACTCCCGGGAGAAAAGGCTTTGAAGAGATTTATAAGGTATAATCGAAACAGCTGTCGCCTTGTCCGTCCTGATGTCACGTTGTTTAAATTTTTCCCAAATTATTAAATAAAAAAAATTTAATATCTTTACAGTATAAAAGTAAATTATGTCAACATTCGACTCCAGTAATGATATAAAAAAAAAAATGATATGGTGCAACAAAATACAAAGATAAAGGAAAATTTCAAAATGGGCGTAACTCCGCTCTTTTTCATTTAATTCGTCTAGAATACTTTTAATGCCATTAGTCGAACAAAAATTTACCAATCCTTGTGAAATTTGGTAGGGACATAGATTTTATGACGATAACTGTTTTCTGTGAAAATGGGCGAAATCGGTTGAAGCCACGCCCAGTTTTTATACACAGTCGACAGTCTGTCCTTCCGCTCGGCCGTTAACAGGATAACTTGCGCAAAAAACGATATATCTTAACTAAACTTAGTTCACGTACTTATCTGAAGTCACTTTATCTTGGTATAAAATTTGGCCGAAATCCGACTATGACCACGCCCACTTTTCCGATACCGAAAATTACGAAAAATTAAAAAAATGCCATAATTCTGTACCAAATATGAAAAGAGATGAAACATGGTAATTGGATTGGTTTTTTGACGCAAAATATAACTTTAGAAAAAGCTCTGTAAAATGGGTGTGCCACCTACCATATTAAGTAGAAGAAAATGAAAAAGTTCTGCAGGGCGAAATCAAAAGCCCTTGGAATCTTGCCAGGAATACTGTTCGAGGTATGTAATATATAAATAAATTAGCGGTACCCGACAGAAGATGTACTGGGTCGCCCTGGTCCACATTTTGGTCGATATCTCGAATACGCCTTCACATATACACCTAAGGGCTACTCCCTTTTAAACCCCTCATTAATACTTTTAATTTGATACCCATATCGTACAAACACATTCTAGAGTCACCGCTGGTCCACCCTTATTGCGATATCTCGAAAAGGCGTCCACCTATAGAACTAAGGCCCACTATGTTTTAAATAATCATTAACACCTTTCATTTGATACACATGTCATACAAACACATTCCAGGGTTACCCTAGGTTCATTTTGCTAAATGGTGATTATCCCTTATTTTGTCTCCAAAGCTCTCAGCTGAGTATGTAATGTTCGGTTACACCCGAACTTAGCTTTCCTTACTTGTTTCGTTTTGTATTGATAACTGAAAAACTAGTTTTTTATAGTTTTCCCTTTTTCTGTGTTTTTTCGATTTGATGGTTTTCTTATTTTGGTGTTTTTTTAGCAGGTGGCACAGTCGTCATAAGTACAAAGCAGAGAGCGCAGTGAGCGTAAAATTTTCTTTGAAATTTGCTCATGTATTGACAGTTGATCGCCGTTGAAATAATCTGTAAGATCAGTTGTGTTAACAGAAAAATCAGTTAGATTGATTGGGAATCTGTCAATTTTACAAAATTTTGTTAACTTAAGAGCGACAATTGCTCTTCTGTTGAAATTACTAAATTAATTTATTCGCTTGACAAAGAACTCAGTCGAATTAACCATAATTCGATAAATTTCACCTAATCCCCGTTAAGTCAAGAACAACAGAACCGATTTGTTGATTTTACTAGCACCATTTCTTTCAGAAAGATATTTGTGGTAAAAAGTTGGTTTTATTCTAGCAACCATTCAATTATTTTAACCCAAGTGACGGCGGACCAACAATATTATAGTTTATACTATCCTTTAATTCCGTGGAAGTTTCTGGAACAGTTTTAAATGTATTCAGTAGAGCTATCGTGACGATATTCCTATTAACGCATTCAGTGGCCTTTCGTGGTCGTCCACTTCGACAACGAGTGGATAAAGTCACCTATTCAATATGTTTCGTCCAGAATCTCCTTAGGGATAATTCGTTATAATGTTCTCCGTCTATGCTTTCCATATTTTGCGTGATTTGTTATTTTTAGACAATTATGCTAATTTTTTCTTAAGGGATAAAACTATTACTTATATGAAATATAGTCGATTTTACGAAAACTTCTAGGGCCTTTCTAATTTTCTCGCCCTAAGTTACCACATAATGAGTTAAGGAGTTATCGATGTTAACCACAATAACTAAAAAGTTTCGTAACGCAGCTGTATTGACTGTAGAAACGCCGTAACAGGGAACACATTTTCCTCGGTTTTTTTTACCGTAAGGTAAATGTTTGAAAATCTCGAACCAACTTTCCTTTAGTTGTTGCCTAGCAAGTTCAAATTTGTGCCCGCATGCCAAAGTCGAGGAACGATAATCTCAAATGGAAAGAAAAGATTAAACGCAGCTTGAAAGCTTACAATTTGTCCAATATTTCATTAGGTTAAACGGATGATTTTTTTTATTTTTTTATTTAAACGGATGATCACTTACGATTTTTGCTTTTCTGGAACAAATGTTACCCTCATGTTGCACTCTTTTAATTCTAACTTTTGAACTGGGTCACCTGGAGCTAAACAAACTTTATTTGTAGGTAATGATACCCCTTTTCTTATCTATTGGAAAATATTTGTGGAAGGAGCACACAAACTCACGAGAGAGCTGAGAGAAACCAAAAAGGTGACATTATTTTCAGAAAAGAAAATGCTACTAAATATCTTTTGCTTTTGCTAAAAAATGTATGATTTTATGGCCCAAAATCCAACCAGCCGTAGTCGGTTACCCGTTTGCTAAAATTTTGTATACCAACAAAATTCAAGCAAACCAACTAGTTGTATACTAGAAGAATACTAGTATGCTAAAAATCCTAACTTCTTTCATCCATATTAGCAACTGGTATTTTTAACACGGCGATGTCCTACGTGTCAGTCTCATCAGCATCATACCTGTTGACAAACTAGTCATTGTATACACCAAAATCGTACCAGATGCTTTACTAGTCGGTATATGCATCAGGATCATACCATTTAACATGCTAGTAAGCCATTGGGTCAGCATTATACCAGAAGCAAACCAGTTTTTATAAACACCAATATCATACCAATTGACATACTAGTTAGTTTATGAAACAGTATGTTGATAACAGCGTTCACCGGGTGCGAACAAGCGAAGATATTTACCGAATCAGTGTGGATTGGGCTTAGGGCCTCGTCATGTTTTTTCTGGATTAACCGGCTGAGCTGGTAAGTGCCGTATCTCATCGTAGTGCTTTTGGAGATGTTTTCTTATCCCTGTGGGAGGTGGGACTAGACCAGGCATTTATTTGCTGGGATTCCTCACCTTGTGACAGTTCAACAAAAACTCATTTAAGTTTAGCTCTTTTGTCTGACAATATAGGTGGTGTTCAGAGGTCATAAGACATGCCGCGGCGACTCTGGGTGTAGTATTTGGCAGCCTGCAGCTTTTCCCAGTGTGTTATTTTTTAACGTGAATGTCCAATATTTTCGTCATCTGTTCTGTGGTCAGCAATAGTTTCAGATCACCCTCGTTCTGGTGGTGAAGGGTGCTTTGATATGTATAAATTAAATAGAATTGGGGATAGGAAACCACCCCTTGTTTAATACTCCTGTTTATAGATTTCGCTCTTAAATGAAACCGACACTTGCCGCCCACTCATAATCTGCGGTCAATATTTTTAGTCAAGGGGTGAACCTTCTATGTCTGTGAGTAGTTCGCGGTGGTTGAATGTATCAAACGTTTTCGACAGGTCAAATGCCACGAGCACCGTCCTATGATGGAGTTTTTGGTATTAATGGCGTTAAACGCAGTGGTAGCGATATGCATTTAAGGAATCCATGCTGATGACTGGCTAACAGAAGACGTGCGTTAAATAAAGGAAGGAGAGCGGTTTCCAACGTCTTCGTTACTGATTAAAGGAATGATTTTTTTTTTTTTTTTAACAACTCACCATCATTAGCTGGGGTTTTAGGCTTTGGTAGTGGGATTATCCGTTCCATTCTTCATTATTCGGAAATGGAAAAGGCAAAAACGACAAGTAGAAAATATGTGTCAGGTTAGGTTCGGTTGAACTGGCCACTCCATGAGGACTTCACATAGACTGAATGAGTAGTGTTACCAGAAGTTTATTTGAACGATAAAACTGAAAAACCTCATAAAACACCAGGACTTATGTTATAAAATGACCGTCCTCTTGGAAAATACTAGAAGCTTTCTAGGACTAAAGCCACTTGCTGCTTCTAGATCTGACAGCTGTATCACTCCTAATAGCTGGAGTCTTAGCCTGCCAAGCGCAGGTCACGAGCACAAAACGTGCTCGATCGTTTCCTCCTCCAACCCGCACTTCCTACATCTGCTCTGACTAACCCAACCTAATTTAAAGGCATGTGACGCCAGAAGGCAGTGGCTAGTCAGAATACCCGTCAAGAGTCTACAGTTCTCTCTTTTTAATGATAGAAGCAACATTGTTCTTGAACCCACGCTTTTCCCCGCTTGGTCGATCATATGCACCTCTCTGGCGCTTAACCGTTTAAACGGATATGGCCGTCCAACAAGGCGTGCCAGTCGCTTCTTCTCTCTGCCAACCGGCGCCCATTGGTCACACCAAGGGAGTTTAAATCGTTTTCCACCTGGTTCTTCCAGCGGAGTGGGGGCTGCCCTCTACCTCTGCTTCCATAGGCGGGTTCCGATAGACACTTTTTTGGCATGAGTGTCATAGTTCATTCGAATAACATGGCCCAGCCAGCGCAACCGCTGTGTTTTAATTCCCTGGACTCTGTTGATGTCTGCGTATAGGTCGTACAGCTCATCGTTAAATCTTCGTCGTACTCGCCATAGCCAACGCGTAGAGGTCCATAAATCTTTCGAAGAACTTTTCTCTTGAACACTCCCAGAGCCGTTTCATTTTATGTTGTCATGGTCCATGCTTCTGCACCATATAGCAGGACGGGAACGATAAGTGACTTGTAGAGTATGATTTTCGTTTGCCGAGAGAGGACTTTACTTTTCAATTGCCTACCTAGTCCAAAGTAGCATTTATTGGCAAGAGTGATTCTTCGCTGGATTTCAGAGCTGACGTTGTTGCTAGCGTTGATGCTGGTTCCCAAATAAACGAAGTATTTTACTAATTCACTCCTAATAGCTGGCTGCCAACAGTAGCCTGGTTGTCAAGGCGCATATGCGCTGACTCTTTGCACGATGACAGCAGGTACTTCGTTTTGTCCTCATACACCATCACACCCATCTTTACCGCTTCTTTTTCCACCTTCGAGTTTTCTTCAGCATCAAATTAAAGAAATCGCACGATAGGGTGCACCCTGTCTGAAACCTCGTTAGTTTCGAACAGCTCGGAGAGGTCCTTCCCAATTCTGACTGAGCTGATGATGTTGCTCAACGTCATTTTGTACAGCCGTATAAGTTTTGCGGGGAAACCAAATTCAGACATAGCGGCATATGGGCAGCTCCTTTTCGTGTTGTCGAAGGCGGCTTTAAAATCGAAGAAGAGGTGGTGTGTGTGTCGATTCTTTTTTCGCGGTTTTTTTTTCCAAGATTTGGCGCATTGTCAAAATCTGGTCGATGTTAGATTTACCCGGTCTGAAGCCGCACTGATAAGGTCCAATCAGCCGATTCACCGTGGGCTTCAATCTTTCGCACAATACACTTGACAGGACCCTTATATGCGATATTAAGAAAGCTGATTCCGCGATAGTTGGTGCAGTTTGCAGTATCCCACTTCTTGTGGACTGGGCAAAGAACACTTAAATTCCAATCGTCGGGCATGCACTTCGTCATAATCGGGGGGACATTTATTCCATCATCATCGATTGCGGGATCGGGTTCGTCATCCCTGTGCGGGAAATCGCTGTCTCCATTTAGGAGAGCAGATAAGTGTTCCCTCCATAATCTAAGTACTTTCTGGACATCAGTTACAAGGTCGCCGCTTTCATTCTTACAGGAGTTTGCCCCGGTCTTAAAACCTTCCGTCTTTCGCCTTTTTTTTGTTGTAAATTTTCGGGCCTTATTCCTGGTGGCTCGCAGTTCAAGCTCCTCGCACTCACGCCTTTCTGCCTCTGCTTTTTTCTTCCTGAAAAGGCGTCTCGCTTCCGTTTTTAACTCGGGATAGCGTTCACACATTCCTCTTGTTGCGATCGCTTTAACGTAGCCCTGTAGGCAACGACTTTTCTTTCGGTTGCAACGCGGCATTGTTCATCGTAAAAGTTGTTTTTCCGTGGCCGCCGGTAACCAATTTTTTCCTCGGCGGCAGTACGAAGTGCTTTGGAGATATGCTCCCACTGCTCTTGCATTCCTTCAGGCTGAGTTGAGCTCTCAGAGAGCAGGTGTGAAAGTCGAGTTCCAAAATCATTGGCAGTCTGTTGCAATTGCAGCCTTTCGACGTCTAGCTTTCTTTGGGGTTTTTGTTCCTTGGTTTTAGCCGCGCAGAGGCGGGTGCGTATTATGGCTGCGACGAGATAATGGTCCGAGTCGATGTTAGATCCTCGGATCGTGCGCACATCTAAAAAACTAGAGGTATGCCGTCCGTCTATCACAACATTATCGATATGATTGCGAGTATTTCGATCGGGGGACAGCCATGCAGATTGATGTATCTTTTTATGCATAAGCCTCATGCTGGACATGACGATGTTTCGAGCACCGGCAAAGTCAATCAGCATCAGTCCATTAGGAGAAGTTTCATTGTGTTGGCCGAACTTTCCGAATGTAAGGCCAAAAACACCTTCTTTACCCACCCTGGCGTTAAAGTCGCCAAGCACGACTTTTATATCATGGCGGGGGTAGCGCTCGTGTGTGCCTTCTAATTGTTCATAAAAAGCGTCTTTAACCTCATCGTCTTTCTCCTCTCTCGGTGCATCGGCGCAGATGAATGCTATATTAAAAAATTTTGCGTTTATTCGGATAGCGGAGAGACGTTCGTCCACAGGCGTGAACGCCAATACTTGGCGACAAAGTCTCTCTCCCACCACGAATCCGACGCCAAAACTGCGCTTATTTGTATGGCCACTCCAATAGATGTCACAATTTTTAATCTTCTTTGTTCCTTGCTTCGTCCAACGCATTTCTTGGATGGCGGTGATGTCAGATTTTGCTTTGACGAGGACTACAACCAGTCAGGCATCTGCACCATACCCCTTTCAGGGAGCGGACGTTCCAGGTGCATGCCCTCAATTCATTGTACTTCAAACGTGTGCCATGGTAATCAATAAAGGGTTTTCTTTTTATCCGAGGATTGTTGTTGCTTTTCATTGGAGTGTGGTTTGACGTGGCGGGCTCCCAGCCCAGCGCACAACCCGCTCAACGGGGGTGAAAATATTACTTGTTTATATAGCGAGCCTCTTGATCAAAGACAGACGCCCACTTGCAGCCACACCTCGTGGTGGACAGACGCTGCTGATGAAATATCCCCTGGCTAGCCCTTAAACCGATTGTCAGAGTGGCCTACAGCCAGGTTGTCGCCTTCTCACATTAGCTCACCACTAAACGGATGCTTAGTGGCTACCCAGAGGATACTTGGCCGCAAGCGACCGGAAGTAGT
The DNA here is from genome assembly GCF_040869045.1 of Eurosta solidaginis. Taxonomy (NCBI): domain Eukaryota; kingdom Metazoa; phylum Arthropoda; class Insecta; order Diptera; family Tephritidae; genus Eurosta; species Eurosta solidaginis. The sequence continues at coordinate 173,040,304 of NC_090319.1, read as the reverse complement.
GAGCTGCTTGAACCGCATGCAAAAGAATCGCTCTGGCCACTATCAGATGAATGGCGATCAGAAGCTTTCCCCACTTTCGTGGCCTTCTACACACGGCTCCACCCTCCCCTCTCTTAATCTCGTCCAATCTAACTGGGACGTCTACGGAGCAAGCTTGAAGGGATGCACACTTTTTAGCTAGTTCATCTGCTTTTTTATTCCCTGGGACCCAATATAGATGTATGCTTCTCCCTGTCCCTATTCTTTCCAGAGACTGCTTTCACTCTAACACGCACTTAGACGATGTGCTATGCGAGATTATTGCCTTAATTGCTGCTTGATTGTCAATATAAAAGTTAACACGTTTGCAGTTTAAGCTATTACCTTCCAGTGTTTCTACTGCTTTGGTTGCGGCTAATATTTCCGCTTGGAAGACGCTACAGTAATCTGGCAGCTTGTAGGATCTGTTTATTTCCGGATCAGCGCCGTATACCGCAGACCCTACTCCTTCCACTACTTTGAAACTATCTGTGTACACATGTGTCGCCTCGTCCGCCATTTGAGCAGGTAGCTAATGTCCTTATGGTCAAGGTGTTCTAGCATCGGCAAAACTATTCCGTCTGGGCATATTGATTTAGAAGTTTTGGCCTCTTTAATGGCTTCATTAATCTGCAGAAGTAACGGAGAAGTATTTTTTGATCGTGTTTGTGTTTATGGCCCGTTGATTTGTACGACATGTAGCATTGGATATAATTGAAGTATGCATTGGAAATTGCCGGCAGAAAGCGCTCGCGGATTTCATAGAATCCGACAAACACAATTCTTGTCAATGAACTATTCAAAAACTGACTGGTATACATAATCCCACGAAATTCTGGTAAATGAACTAGAATGTTTGCTGATTACTTTCGCTTTTGACTGCAGGCAAATTAAAAATGAGAAATTGCTTTAACATGTTTTCATATATAACAAACTTAATGGCTCATAAAAACATGCCAACAAAAACTGCATAACTTTCGTTACTCACAAGCATACAAAATATGTTGGTACGCAAGTATAAGTATATACAAAAGGAAGCAATCAGGATAAAGTTGTGTTAGGTATCACGTGTTAATTTCTCAACGAAATTTTATTGAATTAATGTAATACAAAATGAAGGTAAGAATCTATGATTAAAAGGAAAGGAAAAATTACTTGGACATATTTGTTCCCGATCCTAATGGTTAAAACTCGATGGGATGGTCTGGATATCACTTCATAGGGCCCAATGGTGCACGCACTGAATCTGTTCGGAGAAATACGTAGGAGCAGCTGCTTTTTTCTTTTGCTGAAAATGGCTTCATTTTACTATGGTGGGATGATGGGACTGGACGTAGTACTCTTCTTTTCTCTCTTCTTTGCGAGCTATTCGTAGACTCATGATTGTCTAAAAAATCATTGGGTAAGCGAAGATTGGTCCCGTAAAGAAACTCAGCCGAAGACGCTTGCAAATCATCTTTAAAACTTCTGTGAACAACTTCCGTTGTCCTCTCGCCGGTAACCTACCAACTTGTTGGTAATAGCCTTGTGGCGTCACCTTCATCGAAAATGTTGTCTCGGAGGGCGCCTCCTCCATGTAGTCGCCATGAATGCCTTATTGCCTAGGATCGCGTGGCGGTCTCCTACGCCAGATATGGTGCCGCATTAAAAAAAGACGACTACACTTTTTTTTAATTTAAAATACTTTTTATTGCTTTTCACTTCTCAAAAAAATCACGTACAAACTTGAGCAACGTCTTGCTCATCAAGTTGCCGAAAAAATTATGCACATGATGGCGGTGAAACATGAAAAATGCCGAGCCATCATTGCCAGTCATTTTTCATGTTTCACCCCATACATATATATACCTTGTTCTTTCTGCCTAACAGCCTTACAACGGCTGAATACTTATTTATATATATATTTCCTATTCTTCTTAGTATTCACAATGACATGTTAGTAATGCAAGTTATAGTGTTGCCATATGTGTCATTGAAAAGATGACTTGGGTCATTTTACCATTACATCTTCCTTTTTGGGGAAAAGAAGAATTGACAAAGTGATCAATTTTGTCACATTCTTCTTTGGCCAAAAACTTATAAAAATTGTTGCGAACAAACGAATATATATATATTAGGGTGTTCCTCCCCTTTTTAATTCGTTGGTTCGGAAACATTTTTATTACTGATTATTACAAATGAATGAATTTGATTTTAATTTATTAAATTATGTTGTTCTTCTTTTTGTTGTAGATATTTACATTTTAATATATATTAAATTTGTTAAAAGTTTTACATTTTTAATCTTTGCTGTTTTTGAAATATGTCTTTTTTCTGTTTTGTTTTTTTTTTTTGTTTGAACTTAAGAAATACGAACAATTTTCATGAAATAGTTTTTTTTAATATACAAAATTTGTGTTATTTTACTCTTTTTTTTTGTTTTAACAGTTTTTAAGCCTTCGTGGCTGCTTAAATGCTAGTACGTAAATTTTGGATTTGTTTTTTTATTCAAATTTAAAGTAAACGAATTGGAGTAATGTTAATTTACTTTACTTAGGCGGTTTTTGTGTACCACTTTTTCTTTGTTTTTAACTTCATCGAAAATAGTTACGTTAGGTTCGTTAATTTTAGTTATAATAAAAGGACCTTGGTAAATATTTTCGTGCTTATGATGTGGTTCTTTTTGTAAAAGTACCTTATCTCCGATTTTTATAATTAAAGGTCGTGCCGTTTTATCGTATAGATTTTTACTTTGTCGCTTATTTTTATTAATTAGATTTTGTGCCATTTTGTGCGTTTTCTGCATCCTAAACTTAACTTCTTTGGAATAGTTCTCGACATTATAAATTGGGTCAATTGTTTCTTTACTTAATTCATCAGGCAAAGTTGCCTTTTTCCCAAAGACTAACTCGTAAGGCGAAAATTGGTTGTCGAAAATTGTGCTACTCGTAGTATTGTGTAGGAAAATAAGTATTTTAAATAAACATCCCAATCAGAAAAATTGTCTTTTAAATATGCACGTAAGTATTCATTAAAAACCCTATGATTACGTTCAATCGTGCCAACATTTTCATGATGGTATGCAGTTGAAAAATTATGTTGAATATTTAAAAGCTTTGTTAATTCTTCGAAGAATTCATTTTTAAATTCAGTACCTAAATCTGACTTTATGGCATTCATTGTGCCGTAAGTTAAAATGAATCCTTCAAAAATTGCTGAAGCGATTGTTTTTGCCGATTTGTCTGGTACAGCGACTGTTACCAGATATTTAGTCATGTCGCAAATCATGGTAAGTGCGAACTTGTTACCATATTTGGACTCAGGTTCCTATTGTGTCAATTACTAATATATCAAATGGTTTACAAGGAGTTGGTGTTAAAACAAGTTTTTCTTTTGTTTTAGGTTTAACCTTGTTTAAGAGACAATCCTTACAATTTTTGATATATTTCGATATAAAACGAGTCATGTTCTTCCAATAAAATTTTGTTCGCAATTTTGCGTAAAGTCTTTTCATTCCGCAATGTCCACCAGAAATGGGATCATTATGGTAAATTTTCATAAGTTTTAATTTTGTATCTTCGTCTGTTACTGTCTCCACTGGAGCTGTTAATATAATTTCTAACGATTTCAAAATTTTATTTCCAATATTTTTGAAATGTGTAATAGTGTAATGTTCGAACATAATATCGTTTTTAGGCCATTCAATCTGCTTAATCTTGTGTTTGCCGGCTTCTGATTCAAGCCTCGAAAGTAATTTCTCTAAAGTCATTATTTCGTTAACAAGCTCAAAACTAAGTAACTCGAGTTTCTTATGTTTAATATGCGCAAAAATTCTTAAATTTGTTGTTTTATTATATTTATCGTACGTAATTGCGGATCTTATTCGTGGAACTTTTTTAGAAAAATTAAATGAAAATTTGTCGTAGACATGTAAAGTAAGTTGTTTTTCACCGTTTTTGTCTGTTTTCCTATGTAAATTTTTGTCGTTTGCCTTTTTTGTCATGGCTCTTGTCTGTACTGCCAAAATTTGTTTATTAGCTTCTTTAATCTCATCGATTGTTATACGCGATAGTGCATCAGCACAAACGTTTGATTTACCTTTTATATATACAATAGTAAAGTTATATTCAGATAGTTCCAGTCTTATTCTGGAATGTTTTGAAGATGGGTCTTTCATGTTGAATAAGTATACTAGAGGTCTATGGTCTGATTTTACAATAAAATGGGTACCATACACATATGGTCGAAATTGCTTGATTGCAAAGTAAATAGCTAAAAGCTCTAATTCTATAATGGGCTTTTTCTGTTCGGCTTTATTAAATGCTTTAGAAGCGAAACAAATTGGTAAATCACTACCTTGTTGTTCTTGACTCAGAATAGCGCCACATCCAGTTGTGGAAGCATCAACTGTAATAATTAATTGTTTAGTAAAATCTGGATATTGAAGTAATTTTGGTGAAAGTAACGCTGCTTTCAAAGATAAAAATGCTCTTTCCACTCAACATCCCATACAAATTCAACTCTTTTCCTGCTTAATCGATTTAGAGGCGCTGCCAGAGACGCAAAATTAGGTATAAACCGTCTGTAATAGTTTGCAAACGCGACAAATCGTCGTACCGCGTCTTTGTCAGTCGGTTTTGCATACTTTTTAATTGCGTTTATTTTAGAGTCGTCTGGCAACAAACCTTTGGCTGAACATTTATGACCTAAAAATGTAACTTCTGGTCGTAAAAAGTTGCATTTATTTGGGTTAAGTTTGAGATTAAAAGATCTACAAGTATCGAAGACTTTTGAAAGATTTTTAATGTGGTGTGCTTCGCTACACCCTATGACGATAATATCGTCGACGTACAAAAATGCGACATTGGGTGGTATACCCGAAAAAGATATTGTCATCATTCGTGAAAACGAATTTGGTGCTATATTTAGGCCGAATGGAAGCACTTTCCATCTAAATGCGCCACGGTCAGTGCTGAAAGACGTAATGTCACGAGAATCAGGATGCAAGGGGATTTGATGAAATCCTGAAAAAAGATCTAATGTGGAAAAATATCTTGCCCTGCCAAGATTGTCTAAAATATCGTCAACTCTAGCTAGTGGAAATTTATCAGCAATGAGTTTTTTGTTTACCGCGCGAAAATCTACGCACATACGATATGCTTTTTGACCATTAGTATCTTTCTTTGGGACTACAATGAAAGGACTATTGTAATTCGAATAACTAGGTTCAATCAAATCATTGTCTAACAATTTATTTACTTGTCGATTTATTTCTTCGCGTTGAGAGTATGGCAATCTATAGTTTTTAACATATACCGGATCGTTGCCTGTCAATCTTAGTTTTTGCTCGTAAAAGTTATTTAAAGTCATTTTGTCCGTGTCAAGAGCGAAAATGTCGGCATAATCTATGCAAAGGTCAATTAATTTACTATGAGCATGTTGAGGTATTTGATTTTTTAAAATCGAAGTTAGTTTTTTCGTACGTTTGTCTTCTGTTTCTGTCTTGTTAATTGTATAAACATTGTAGTTTGAAAGTTTTTCTGTCCGAATACTTTTTCTTTTCACATACTTTATATCATCTGTGGTATTTATGACTTTAATAATTGGGTTACTGGAATTAACAATGCACCTAGCTGTGAAAACACCTTTTTCGATTTCCTGCGAGTCCACGAAAAGTGGTTCGGGTGAATTTCCTAAATCAAACAGTCTGAATATTTCGCATCTTGGAGGAATGATACAACTGTCGCTTTCTGTTCCGTGTAGGATTGGTATCGCGACTTTTTCATTACCTACCCAAAAGGAAATACTATTTCTTTCATAATTAATAATGCATTTGTTAATTTTCAGAAAATCTTTACCCAGTATGCCATCGGATGGAATATTAAAGTCTTCATTCACTACGTGTAAAGTATGTTTAATAGAAAAGTTTGAAACATTTAAATTTGCTGTAATTTTACCTAAAGTGGAAACTGAATTGGAAGTGACACCGATAATGTTAATAATGTCGTTCGTATTTAATGAAATTTTACTGTCTAGACATGATATTTTTATTAAGGAAATGTCGGCTTGAGTGTCTACTAGGAAAGAACAAAATTTTTGTGACTCGTTTAGTTGTAATTCTATGAAATCAGAGTAATTTAAATTTAAAGAATAGATGCCTATTGGTGAGGGAAGTTCGCTTACTGGCTTAGTTCGTCCTCCCTCAGTGTTCGCTCCTGAGGGGCGCTGGCGTTTAAAGCGCGAACGTTTGCGTTTCGACCTCTACTGTTTGAGGATCTTGAATTGTTGTTTCTATTGTTACTATTGTTTGGATTAGGATTGGTATTTGGACGCGTATTATTATTGTGATTATTCTGATATCTATTTCCGTTATAATTCCTATATCTTTGATTATTATTACCGTTATAGTTACTATTGTATGAAAATGAACTGTTATTATTTCTATAACCAGTATAGCCGCGCTTTGGGTAAAAACCTCGATAACTACCACGTGAATTTCTAAATGTACTGTTACCACGTGATCGAAAAGCTAAAACCTGACGCTCAGTTACTTCATTGTTTTGTTCTACAATTAATTTTGCTACCACGTCTTTCGGATCAGTGAATGCTGTTGAGGCTAGAATGGTTTTTACTAAATTTGATTTTGTATTTAGACAACACACGTTAACAGTTTGTTCGACTGCCATTTCATGAGCTTTCGTTTGAGTGATCCCTTCAATAATAAGAGACTGCTCAAGTGAGTCAGCTAAATCTTCAACTTTTTTGGCAAAATCTGTATAATTGTTTCCGTTAACATGTAACGCTGCAATTCTCCCTGCTACAACTTTCGAGTTGTCTGGTTTGATCCTATTACGTAGAACTGTTTTAATTTCGTTGACTGAAGCTACTTGTGTTGGTATTGCTTCACGAGCTTTACCTTCTAATTTTGATTTTAAGAATGCTATAAAGGTATCGGTTAAATCTGCAGTGGCGAATTGTTCGAGTAATGCAATTTTGTCTATAACAGAATTAGGTGCTAGTGGATCACCACTGTAGTTTTCTCTAATAGAATTAGCACATGTGTTAATAAAAATTTTCTTTTCCTCAAGTGTTGCCATGATTTGATCGTTAAGATCTGGAGCTGAATTAGAAGAAGATGAGGCCACGTTTGTACTATTTGGATCGTTAGGATCTGATGTTAGAGTAGAAGTTAAAATTTCACTATTTGAATCGTTGAGATTTGAAACTAAATTAGAAGTTGAATTTTTAATGGAAGAATTTTCGAAGCCTGGAAAATCTGTTGATAAAGAGAATCTATTTTCCTGGTTTGTGCCTTTTTCGGTCGAAGATGAAGCTAAACTTTCGTAGCTTGAGCCTAATTTATCTGAATCGGATTCTGAATCTGAAGTTTTTTGCACTTGTCTACCACTTCTAAGGTTGTACATATGAAATTACTAAAGCACTTGTTTGAATGTTGAATTTATATTTGGAGTCAAATTGTTGAGGAAAAAGAGCGAAGGAAGAATTAAAGAAATATTTAACAATTTATTAGAATAATTAATTGAAACTGCAGTAAATTTTTATGAAAAATTTGTAAAAAGTAATTGAATTCAAAATGGCTCAAAAGTATGTAAGTATTAATTGGTAAAAGTCTTAAAATGTACTCACGGACGCACCGCTTTATTCAAAAAAAACCTCAATTTGGTTTTTCATGGAACCACCGCATGTATTAAAAATTGAATTGGTTTTTCACGGAACCACCACATGTAATAAAAAAATCTTAATTGGTTTTTAACGGAACCACCGCATATTGTCAAAAAAAAAAAATTACTTGGTTTTTAACGGAACCCAGCGTATGTATCAAAAAAAATTAATTGGTTTTTTCGAAAACCACCGTATGTATCAAAAAAATTGATTGGTTTTCTAACAACCCACCGTTTATCAAAATCCAAAATTTATATGAATGTGAAATTATTTTAATTGGAAAGCGAAGACACCGAATTTAATAAAAAATTTTGATTTTTAATATACATACATATATAGGTTTTAAAGAAAAAATACCCGTAGAAAAATTAAATGAAAATTTGTCGTAGACATGTAAAGTAAGTTGTTTTTCACCGTTTTTGTCTGTTTTCCTATGTAAATTTTTGTCGTTTGCCTTTTTTGTCATGGCTCTTGTCTGTACTGCCAAAATTTGTTTATTAGCTTCTTTAATCTCATCGATTGTTATACGCGATAGTGCATCAGCACAAACGTTTGATTTACCTTTTATATATACAATAGTAAAGTTATATTCAGATAGTTCCAGTCTTATTCTGGAAAGTTTTGAAGATGGGTCTTTCATGTTGAATAAGTATACTAGAGGTCTATGGTCTGATTTTACAATAAAATGGGTACCATACACATATGGTCGAAATTGCTTGATTGCAAAGTAAATAGCTAAAAGCTCTAATTCTATAATGGGCTTTTTCTGTTCGGCTTTATTAAATGCTTTAGAAGCGAAACAAATTGGTAAATCACTACCTTGTTGTTCTTGACTCAGAATAGCGCCACATCCAGTTGTGGAAGCATCAACTGTAATAATGAATTGTTTAGTAAAATCTGGATATTGAAGTAATTTTGGTGAAAGTAACGCTGCTTTCAAAGATAAAAATGCTCTTTCCACTCAACATCCCATACAAATTCAACTCTTTTCCTGCTTAATCGATTTAGAGGCGCTGCCAGAGACGCAAAATTAGGTATAAACCGTCTGTAATAGTTTGCAAACGCGACAAATCGTCGTACCGCGTCTTTGTCAGTCGGTTTTGCATACTTTTTAATTGCGTTTATTTTAGAGTCGTCTGGCAACAAACCTTTGGCTGAACATTTATGACCTAAAAATGTAACTTCTGGTCGTAAAAAGTTGCATTTATTTGGGTTAAGTTTGAGATTAAAAGATCTACAAGTATCGAAGACTTTTGAAAGATTTTTAATGTGGTGTGCTTCGCTACACCCTATGACGATAATATCGTCGACGTACAAAAATGCGACATTGGGTGGTATACCCGAAAAAGATATTGTCATCATTCGTGAAAACGAATTTGGTGCTATATTTAGGCCGAATGGAAGCACTTTCCATCTAAATGCGCCACGGTCAGTGCTGAAAGACGTAATGTCACGAGAATCAGGATGCAAGGGGATTTGATGAAATCCTGAAAAAAGATCTAATGTGGAAAAATATCTTGCCCTGCCAAGATTGTCTAAAATATCGTCAACTCTAGCTAGTGGAAATTTATCAGCAATGAGTTTTTTGTTTACCGCGCGAAAATCTACGCACATACGATATGCTTTTTGACCATTAGTATCTTTCTTTGGGACTACAATGAAAGGACTATTGTAATTCGAATAACTAGGTTCAATCAAATCATTGTCTAACAATTTATTTACTTGTCGATTTATTTCTTCGCGTTGAGAGTATGGCAATCTATAGTTTTTAACATATACCGGATCGTTGCCTGTCAATCTTAGTTTTTGCTCGTAAAAGTTATTTAAAGTCATTTTGTCCGTGTCAAGAGCGAAAATGTCGGCATAATCTATGCAAAGGTCAATTAATTTACTATGAGCATGTTGAGGTATTTGATTTTTTAAAATCGAAGTTAGTTTTTTCGTACGTTTGTCTTCTGTTTCTGTCTTGTTAATTGTATAAACATTGTAGTTTGAAAGTTTTTCTGTCCGAATACTTTTTCTTTTCACATACTTTATATCATCTGTGGTATTTATGACTTTAATAATTGGGTTACTGGAATTAACAATGCACCTAGCTGTGAAAACACCTTTTTCGATTTCCTGCGAGTCCACGAAAAGTGGTTCGGGTGAATTTCCTAAATCAAACAGTCTGAATATTTCGCATCTTGGAGGAATGATACAACTGTCGCTTTCTGTTCCGTGTAGGATTGGTATCGCGACTTTTTCATTACCTACCCAAAAGGAAATACTATTTCTTTCATAATTAATAATGCATTTGTTAATTTTCAGAAAATCTTTACCCAGTATGCCATCGGATGGAATATTAAAGTCTTCATTCACTACGTGTAAAGTATGTTTAATAGAAAAGTTTGAAACATTTAAATTTGCTGTAATTTTACCTAAAGTGGAAACTGAATTGGAAGTGACACCGATAATGTTAATAATGTCGTTCGTATTTAATGGAATTTTACTGTCTAGACATGATATTTTTATTAAGGAAATGTCGGCTTGAGTGTCTACTAGGAAAGAACAAAATTTTTGTGACTCGTTTAGTTGTAATTCTATGAAATCAGAGTAATTTAAATTTAAAGAATAGATGCCTATTGGTGAGGGAAGTTCGCTTACTGGCTTAGTTCGTCCTCCCTCAGTGTTCGCTCCTGAGGGGCGCTGGCGTTTAAAGCGCGAACGTTTGCGTTTCGACCTCTACTGTTTGAGGATCTTGAATTGTTGTTTCTATTGTTACTATTGTTTGGATTAGGATTGGTATTTGGACGCGTATTATTATTGTGATTATTCTGATATCTATTTCCGTTATAATTCCTATATCTTTGATTATTATTACCGTTATAGTTACTATTGTATGAAAATGAACTGTTATTATTTCTATAACCAGTATAGCCGCGCTTTGGGTAAAAACCTCGATAACTACCACGTGAATTTCTAAATGTACTGTTACCACGTGATCGAAAAGCTAAAACCTGACGCTCAGTTACTTCATTGTTTTGTTCTACAATTAATTTTGCTACCACGTCCTTCGGATCAGTGAATGCTGTTGAGGCTAGAATGGTTTTTACTAAATTTGATTTTGTATTTAGACAACACACGTTAACAGTTTGTTCGACTGCCATTTCATGAGCTTTCGTTTGAGTGATCCCTTCAATAATAAGAGACTGCTCAAGTGAGTCAGCTAAATCTTCAACTTTTTTGGCAAAATCTGTATAATTGTTTCCGTTAACATGTAACGCTGCAATTCTCCCTGCTACAACTTTGGAGTTGTCTGGTTTGATCCTATTACGTAGAACTGTTTTAATTTCGTTGACTGAAGCTACTTGTGTTGGTATTGCTTCACGAGCTTTACCTTCTAATTTTGATTTTAAGAATGCTATAAAGGTATCGGTTAAATCTGCAGTGGCGAATTGTTCGAGTAATGCAATTTTGTCTATAAAAGAATCAAGTGCTAGTGGATCACCACTGTAGTTTTCTCTAATAGAATTAGCACATGTGTTAATAAAAATTTTCTTTTCCTCAAGTGTTGCCATGATTTGATCGTTAAGATCTGGAGCTGAATTAGAAGAAGATGAGGCCACGTTTGTACTATTTGGATCGTTAGGATCTGATGTTAGAGTAGAAGTTAAAATTTCACTATTTGAATCGTTGAGATTTGAAACTAAATTAGAAGTTGAATTTTTAATGGAAGAATTTTCGAAGCCTGGAAAATCTGTTGATAAAGAGAATCTATTTTCCTGGTTTGTGCCTTTTTCGGTCGAAGATGAAGCTAAACTTTCGTAGCTTGAGCCTAATTTATCTGAATCGGATTCTGAATCTGAAGTTTTTTGCACTTGTCTACCACTTCTAAGGTTGTACATATGAAATTACTAAAGCACTTGTTTGAATGTTGAATTTATATTTGGAGTCAAATTGTTGAGGAAAAAGAGCGAAGGAAGAATTAAAGAAATATTTAACAATTTATTAGAATAATTAATTGAAACTGCAGTAAATTTTTATGAAAAATTTGTAAAAAGTAATTGAATTCAAAATGGCTCAAAAGTATGTAAGTATTAATTGGTAAAAGTCTTAAAATGTACTCACGGACGCACCGCTTTATTCAAAAAAAACCTCAATTTGGTTTTTCATGGAACCACCGCATGTATTAAAAATTGAATTGGTTTTTCACGGAACCACCACATGTAATAAAAAAATCTTAATTGGTTTTTAACGGAACCACCGCATATTGTCAAAAAAAAAAAATTACTTGGTTTTTAACGGAACCCAGCGTATGTATCAAAAAAAATTAATTGGTTTTTTCGAAAACCACCGTATGTATCAAAAAAATTGATTGGTTTTCTAACAACCCACCGTTTATCAAAATCCAAAATTTATATGAATGTGAAATTATTTTAATTGGAAAGCGAAGACACCGAATTTAATAAAAAATTTTGATTTTTAATATACATACATATATAGGTTTTAAAGAAAAAATACCCGTAGGCAAAAGAAATGTTAAATACGTATATGTATATTATACTTATTGTGCTGCTGCCGTAAACGCTGCCGCTGTCGTCGCCAATGCTGCTGATGCCGGAGTTGTTTCTGCAGCCGGAGTTGCTGCCGAAGTCGCTGCCGGTGTTTTTGCTGCTGTTAATATTGCTGCTTCTGGCGGTGGTGGTGGTGGTTGAAAATGGCGATGTTTTACCGTTTTGTAGTGGCGTGGGTTATATGCCGTTATTAAAAGCGTTGTTTTACAAAACTTTCCTCGTTTTTGCTTTTATATTATCTCCGTTATATTTATTGTAGTTTTTAGTTGGTTTTATTAATTTAAAGATTTTGTTTTATCTCCGTTAAATTTATTTATCTATTAAAAATTGTCTTTCCTCCAATTGGATATTTAATTTTGTATTACCTCTGCCTTATTTAGTTGCAATTTTTAGTACATTACGTTATTTAAAAGATTTTTATATTATTTTTGTTGAATTAGTCGTAGAATTAGTTGATTTGTTAAACATTTCCCTTTTATTATTTTTATTATTTATTTTTTATAATATTTCTGTTTTAATTTGTCGTAGTTTTAGTTTTAGTTTATTATACAATATTAATTTTTCTCCAAAATTTCTATCACCCACTGCCACTTTTTTTTTACACCACTCTACTCACCGCCGAAATTGAAAATGAACGAGGCTCCAGCCTCACGGTCGCCATGTGAACAACTTCCGTTGTCCTCTCGCCGGTAACCTACCAACTTGTTGGTAATCGCCTTGTGGCGTCACCTTCATCGAAAATGTTGTCTCGGAGGGCGCCTCCTCCATGTAGTCGCCATGAATGCCTAGGATCGCGTGGCGGTCTCCTACGCCAGATATGGTGCCGCATTAAAAAAAGACGACTACACTTTTTTTTAATTTAAAATACTTTTTATTGCTTTTCACTTCTCAAAAAAATCACGTACAAACTTGAGCAACGTCTTGCTCGTCAAGTTGCCGAAAAAATTATGCACATGATGGCGGTGAAACATGAAAAATGCCGAGCCATGATTGCCAGTCATTTTTCATGTTTCACCCCATACATATATATACCTTGTTCTTTCTGCCTAACAGCCTTACAATGGCTGAATACTTATTTATATATATATTTCCTATTCTTCTTAGTATTCAAAATGACATGTTAGTAATGAAAGTTATAGTGTTGCCATATGTGTCATTGAAAAGATGGCTTGGGTCATTTTACCATTACACTTCTTCTGAGGCCCAAGAGGACGATTGGTAGCAGTGTAGTCCGCCGATTGTTATCATGACACATAAGAGAGGCTTTGAGTGATCGATCGAATAAATTTTCGTTTTATCCTCGAAGTTTATGCGCCGCAATGTTAAAGAATTTGTGCCTGTTAACAGTTCTCTTAGATCATTGTCCACATATTGTGCGTTTAGAAGTTGTTTATTAGTAATTGCGGTTGGCATGGTAAATTGTGTAAAGCCTCGACAGTGCATCTGCTACTAAATTTTTGTCACAAGAAAGATGTACGATGCTCGCTGAAAACTGCGATATGTATTAAGTGGACGTAGTTGACGAGGTGATGCTTTGTCAAGCGTTTGCGTGAAAACGTACATGAGAAGCTTGTGATCGCTTTTGATGATAAACTGCTGTGCTTCTAGAACTGTCGAAATGTTTTTACCGACTCGTAAATTGCCAAGAGCTCCCGATCATAAGTGCTATAACTTTGCTTCGGGAGAAAAAACCGAGGGGACGCCAAACGCTATTACTTTTTTTGCTCAACCGAGTCCCCAATGGCCACGTCTGAGGCGTCACATGTGAGTGTAAGAGGAGCGTTGCATACAGGATGCGCAAAGATTGCTGCATTGGAAATACTCTTTTTACATGTTTCGAATTCCTTGATTTCGGTGCCCAGACAATTTGTCTCTTATCATTCTGTATTGAGTCATGCAAGTACTCATTAAGTTGAGCTTGGAGTTTGGCAGCATGGGGTATGCACCTTCGGTAATAATTTATTATACCTATAAACCTTCTGAGGGCGGCAATAGTTTCTGGTTTGCTATATTTTTCAAAGACAGCTTCCCGATCATTTGGCGGATTACAGCCCTGCGAATTAACAGTGTATCCTAAAAATTCGACTTCAGGTTCGCTGAATACGATTATCAAGATTAATGTGAAGGCCATGTTGCTTTATTTAAAAGAGAAAAAAATATACGTACATGTTCCTAATGTTCGTTTTGTGTTTTTGATATTACGAGTATTTCGTCAACATATATGTAGACAAAATTTATGTCCCTGAAAACTGAGTCCATAAATCGCTGAAATTTCTGTGTGACGTTTCGAAGTCCAAAAGACATATATAGGTACTCAAACAATCCAAACGGTGCGGTCTTGGCAACATCATCTGCCATTGGAATTTGGTGATACGCTTTGATCGTTGGTCGAGAAAGTCATTTTCCGTGTAGCTTCTCATGAATATGAGCTATAGGGTACCGATCAGGAATGGTTTGCGAGTCGCCGAGGCTTTACTGCAACCGGTGGGCCAACATCTGAAACTTGGCGGCTAGGCGAAAAAGGCATTCATATTCACTAAGTGGAGTTTGGGGCAAATTTATTTAGAGTGGCGATATTATAATCGGGCATATGACATAGCAAACCGTTTATTGTTCTGCCCGGCTTGTAGCCAACGAGATATTTGTTTGTTAAGTCAGGCAATAAATGAAAATGTGAGAGAAAATCTGCTCCAGTTAGGGGCGTTTGCACATCGGCTATAATAAAGTTGCATTCAAAAAGGCTAGACATGCCGATATCCATTTTGTTATGTTTTTTACTGCCGAAGGTACGAATGGGCGTATGGTTGGCGGCAGTTAGTTGTAAATCATTTTCCAGAAGTTTTTTCTTAATTAAAAAGAGAGGAAATACTGACACACAGGATCCACTGTTGATCAAAAAAAGTTGTCTAGAAATACGATCGAACACATGGAGTCGATTTTCCGTAATGAGTTTGTCTTGTACGTCTGATGTTTTGGTTGCTACTGCCGCCAGCAGAATGTGCCGTCGACAGTCGGGCAAGTTTTCCTATTTCGACCAGTGAACGCAGCCAGCAGAACTTCCGAATTTCTTATAAAAATAGCACAAGTTGGGGTGTACTTACATTATCTGACTGACTGCGATTAGAATTTTTATTTTACTTTTTGAGCTCAACCTGAATGGCATTGACTTTGCTTAGTAGAGAATTTATTGTGATGTTGACATCGGCAATTTTAGATTTGTCTTGGAACGTCGACCTTATAGCAAAAACGGAGTCGTCTTCAGGCGGGACCTCGATAGCTGATACAGAACTGGGATAATTTTAAAGGGTTTCCTACATTATGTCAGCTGGTGTGTCTAGTTGGTAAAGACTTCCTTCTGATAAAACTAGCATTGGCCTAATGGATGCTGGCATCTGGCGAAAAAACAGCATACGAATAAGGCCGGTGCTGTCCTCTGGTAACAAACAGCGCAATTGTGCCAGTATATCGGAAGGCTTTAGCCCAGAAAATTCATTGCCATGTAGCAATTTATGAAGTTTTGTTTCTGGAGAGTCGGTAACCTTTTTTATTATGTACTGCTTCAAAGTGGCGTACCTGTTGTTTTCCGGCGGGTGTGGTATGAGGTCTTCCTCGTGGAGTAAGATATCATCTTCTAATTTCATTGAGGTTATGTCAAATTTGTCGTTGTCAGCTGTGATGTTGTTCAATCCGAACGCACGTTCCAGTTGAGCGAGCCAAAGAAGTGGATTTCCTCCGTGTCCTTTACGATACTTGGTCCTTTTACGGTACTATTTAATATTTTACCTTTTCTAGTAACTTTCTAAGATTTTTTGTTAAGGTTATAAGCAGGCCTTTTTAAATACCTACGTTAAAAAATTATTTTTCGTTTTTTCCTGCTCCGTTCAATCAACTTGTGTTGAGCATGGACGTTAAGTTAAAATATTTAAATATCCGCATATGTAGTTGAAAATATTTAGGAGCTATTATTAAAGAATTTGAATTATCATAAGTTAAATTAGCCACTTAAAGTGGCCATAGGGCCAATCGACTCCAGAACCCTTCAAAATTTGGTGTAGTGAGCGTTGCACACGCTTCCGTTTGACCATAGAACCGTTTCGAGAAAAATACCATAACCATATTTTTACTGAAGTGAAACGAACACAAAAGCAAATAAGCTCCGCGGGATCAATTTTATGTTAATTGGCAATAGCCTTTCTACTAGATATCTCATTAGAGTTAAATAAAAATACGCCGCGGTATTTTGTATTCCAAATTTTCTTTAGGCGCAAACGTCAATCAGTCGAACAATTAAGGTCCTTCACGTACCAGCAAATGGCCGACGTACTCGAAAAGATGGAAATCTACAAAAAAACGTACATCGAAATAAAATTTTTTAAATATTTAACGAGCTCGAGGCCATATACATATATATTCAGATTAAAACCAGGATAGATTTTATATACAGTGGCTCACAGCTTATTTCGTGCAGCTACAGAAAAAAACTTTAGAACTATATAGAAAGGAAACTAGTGACGGTGTCAAAAAAATTCAAATGCACGACTTTGATAAAAATATGCATTTATTTGAACACATACTTAATTCTCATGTGTTTACACGTTTGTGCTAGTTATTTAATAAAAACTAAAATTATCTCAAAAACTAAAGTCACAGGTTAATTCCTGCACTGCGGTCTGCCTTAGAAAAAAATACTTTTTATTTAGTTTAGTACCTCGTATGACTACGTTTTTGTTAAATAACATCTTCAAGATGATTTTCCATAGATGCAATTAGTTTTTCAGCGGCTTCGGGTGGTACCTTATGCCTTTCTTCGACAAGAGTAGTTTTTAAATCGCTAATCTTACCAATCTGCCTTTGCCGTGTAGCCGATTCCAAAATTGACCAGAAGTGTTCAATGGAATTTAAGGCGAGAGATTGTGGAAGTGGATTCATGAGGTGTGGACAGTTCCATATTACCCATGCCTGCACAATCCCGGCACAATCCTGGATATGTGTTAAGGGTATTTGTCTTGGTTATTGCGAAATCGATCACTGCATTTGAATTGCATTTGAATTTTTTTGACACCGTCACTAGTTTCCTTTATATTTAGCTCTACATTTTTTTCTATAGCTGCACGAAATAAGCTGTGAACCACTGTATATGTATACATATTAGATTTTATTTCGTCGATATTTCGGCCTCAATCTGAAGTCATTCTCAAGGCAAAAAAAAAACAAACATGAAACATTAAAATCATAAAACATACAAAAATATATTCATAAACTTACACTCTTCGGTGTAGCTTGTCGACTAATTTAGCAATATTAAACATAAATACAAGAAGGCAATAGGACTGAAAAAGTAAACATCAAAAAATATACAGTAATTGTAAACAAATTTTACACAAACAGCAATACATTAAACTAACTAAATAATAGGCAATGCTCTTCTGTTGCTCTTGTTGATCAGTTGGCGGTATGCCGACGCGCATTTTTCCGTATCTGCTTTATAGTTCATTCGTTTCTCTCTCGGTTCATTAATGATAAACAACATCTCAAGTGTGTATCTTTTGTTGTAGTGCTTCTCCTTTTCCATTATTGCTACGTTCTCAAAATCTGGTGTGCCCGGTTTCTCTGCAATGCTGACTTAAAGATGTTTTGTTAGCCCCGGAACATATGTAGATGTCTTATATATTTTATTAGATTTATCATTAAAGGTTGGATTGGTTTTAGCTTTTGTAAAATGGTCGTGAATATAGCCTCTTATTAGACCTAAAGGAAAATCGTTGCCTTTTAGAATTTTCGTAATGATTTCTATATTTTTGCCATGATATATCGTATCGCTGATTGATCAAACTCTCTTGATAAAGTTTTTCGATGTGTTGACTATGGTTAATTTGTCGTGCTTTGAATAAAAATTTATCAATCTGCCCGATGCAGTGGGTTTTTTGTACCAATCGGAGGATAACTTATTATGCTTGCGTATCTAGATATGGTAGTAATCCATCTTTTTCAATTTCAAATGTAAACTTGATAGTTCTGTTGTATCTGTTTAATAGATTTATCGTGTCTTCCACTGCATTCTTTTTCACAATGGCAAACAGATCGTCAACATATTTTGTTAGCAAACGCGGTTTTTGAGACGCACCCCCTTCAAATTTTGTTAACAATTCCTCCATCATATATAACGTCGGATTTGTCAAATTCTTCCATTTTGTTTTTTCTATTACTGAATATTTTTGGGACGGTATTATTATAAGTAAATGCTATTTTAAATCCCCCACGGTCATACATTGTGGAATATTTCATTCTATTTGATAGCCCCGGAACATATGTGGATGTCTTATATATTTTATTAGATTTATCATTAAAAGTTTGATTGGTGTTAGCTTTTGTAAAATGGTCGTGAATATAGCCTCTTATTAGACCTAAAGGAAAATCGTTGTCTTTTAGAATTCACGACCATTTTACAAATGCTAACACCAATCAAACCTTTAATGATAAATCTAATCTAATAAAATATATAAGATATCCACATATGTTCCGGGGCTATCAAATATAATGAAATATTCCAAAATGTATGACCGTGAGAGATTTAAAATAGCATTTACTTATAATAATACCGTCCAAAAAATATTCAGTAATACAAAAAACAAAATAGAACAATTTGACAAATCCGACGTTATATACCGGATCCCTTGCAAAAATGACGGGTCCTACGTATGCCCTAATGCATATGTGAGTACTACTAAGTCCAGACTAAAAACAAGGATTTCCGCGCATAAATCAAATTTAAAAAATTGCGACCACCATAATGAAAACAAAACAGCTTTAAGTCAGGTCAGCATTGCAGAGAAACCGGGCACATGCCAGATTTTGAGAACGTAGCAATAATGCAACAGGAGAAGCATTACAACAAAAGATACACACTTGAGATGGTGTTTATCATTAATGAACCGAGAGGGAAACGAATGAACTACAAAGCAGATAAGGAAGAATGCGCGTCGGCATACCGCCAACTGATCAACAAGAGCAACAGAAGAGCATTATGAGAGTTTCGCCTATTATTTAGTTAGTTTAATGTATTGCTGCTTGTCTAAAATTTGTTTACAATTACTGTATATTTTTTTGATATTTACCTTTTCATTTCTATTGCCTTCTTGTATTTATGTTTAAGATTGCTAAATTAGTCGACAAGGTACACCCAAGAGTTTATGAATATATTTTTGTATGTTTTATGATTTTAATGTTTCATGTTTGTTTTTTTAGTCTTGAGAATGACCTCATATTGAGGTCGAAATATCGAAGAAATAAAATCCAATATATATACATATATATAAAATCTATCCTGGTTTTAATCTGAATATATATGCTCGTTAAATATTTAAAATTTATAAATCTAAGGCCGAAAATAATTAGAAGATAATTGTGGAACGGAGAGCACACGTAACAACAAAAATACGCGAAACATCTACAGAGATATCAAAAGCAAATATGGAATTGAGACCAAAAAGTGCATAAAACGTTCACACAACAACTAGCTAAGTTGACGCAGTCAACGAAGTTTCTTGTAAGATGCAGGAAGAGCGCAATAATACCGAAATTTATAAGTAATGCTATGAAGAATATTTCCAACGTTCTCAACAACAACACCGATGAAAAGAAATTACCCAAGAAGATAAGGAATGCAGCGGCTTCATATTTGAAGAATGCGGAGAACAAACTTTTGAGTATTATAATAAGAAGTAAGTATGAACTACGGAAATTAAAGGAAAATGAGGTAAATACCATAAAAAATAAACTACACCAACAACTTGATACGGAAGATGCGTTCATATTTTTCGACAGTGAGAGACTTCTAATAGATAATATGAGATTATCTACAAAAGCAAAGAAGACACATACTAATAAATTTGAAAGACTCGGAGATTTACAAAAACAATCGCTGAACATTAAATCTATAACTGAGTGGTTTTGTAATACGACACAGACAGACATACCGACAGATATTCAATGGTTTCTCTCTTTAGGTCTCTTTACCAATGATAAACGAAGAGTTCCCACTATTTAAATTAATAGCAGACGGAGAGGACTCTATTCAGACCATCCAAGACAAGGAGCAGCAAGAAATTGAGAGAAATAACTTTACTTCACTAATAAGGGATCACTTAAAGAAACCGAAAATCAGTGAGCGTGACAGATTTATGTTAGATACCCTACAGTCGGCAAAGATATTGCTTAAGAAGAACAACGACTTATTGGTTCTGAATGCCGACAAAGGTAATGTTACAGGCGTGATGAAAAAATCAGATTATGAAGTGAAGGTGCAACAAATGGTTAATGATATTTCTGCATATCGCATCTTGAAACGTGACCCTACCAACAAGTTACAAGAAAAAAATAATGAAATTGTTGAGAAATTGTTCAGGAATAAAATGATAGATACAAAAGAGAGATATAAACTTTTGACAACTCTGACCAAAGAACTGTTCCTGGAAGTCGTACGTTTTTGTATTAAAGAAAATATGTACATATTTCATAGTCAATAATAAAATATATGAGCAGCGTGTAGGAATGCCGATGGGGTCACCGGCATCGCCGGTCATAGCAGACATAGTGATGGAAGAATTGTTAACAAAATTTGAAGAGGATGCGTCTCAAAACCCGCGTTTGCTAACAAAATATGTTGACGATCTGTTTGCCATTGTGAAAACGAATGCACTGGAAAACATGATAAATCTATTAAACAGCTACAATAGAACTATCAAGTTTACATTTGAAATTCAAAAAGATGGATTACTACCATATCTAGATACGCTGGTAGTGAGAAAACAAATTTATCCTTTGATTGGTACGAAAAACTTTATCAAGAGAGTTTTATCAATCAGCGATACAATATACCATGGCAAAAATATAGAAATCATTACGAAAATTCTAAAAGACAACGATTTTCCTTTAGGTCTAATAAGAGGCTATATTCACGACCATTTTACAAAAGCTAACACCAATCAAACCAAAACCAAATAGAATGAAATATTCCAAAATGTATGGCCGTGAGATATTTAAAATAGCATGTACTTATAATAATACCGTCCAAAATATATTCAGTAATACAAAAAACAAAACAGAAAAATTTGACAAAAGATACACATTTGAGATGTTGTTTATCATTAATGAACCGAGAGAAAAACGAATGAACTACAAAGCAGATACGGAAAAATGCGCGTCGGCATACCGCAAACTGATCAACAAGAGCAACAGAAGAGCATTATGAAAGTTTCGCCTATTATTTAGTTAGTTTAATATATTTCTGTTTGTGTAAAATTTGTTTACAATTACTGTATATTTTTTTGGTGTTTACTTTTTCGGTTCTATTGCCTTCTTGTATTTATGTTTAATATTGCTAAATTAGTCGAGAAACTACACCCAAAAGTTTAGGTTTATAAATATGTTTTTGTATGTTTTATGATTTTAATGTTTCATGTTTGTTTTTTTAGTCTTGAGAATGACCTCAGATTGTGTTCGAAATATCGACGAAATAAAATCCAATATATATACAGTGGAATTCCCTATTACGGACAGTCCTTATAACCGGACAGCTCCAATAACCGGACAAATTTTGGGCACACAGGTTTTTCATTAATTTTTTCATACAAATATCATCCTAATAAACGGACACTCTAATAACCGGACGCGGAAAAAGTTTTTCCAACCATTTTCATAAAAAAATTTCTCATAAACGGACAAAATTCAAAAATATCACAAGCAAGCTCTGTTGTTCATTATAAACATGTATGCACACATTCAAGCCGTGTGTTTCAAATTAAGGGTAGTTTTCCGTTCAGTTTGTTAATCAATTGCATGCGAATGGTTGCGTTCAAAGTTCGTAATAATATGGCGCCGGAAAAGAAGGTACTTTCTATTAAAGAAACAAGTAAGGACGGGACTGTCTTCGGCTATGCCGAAGACTTCATACCTTTCATGAATGGGGCTGAACAATGATCTTATCCCATTCGTAATCTCCGAATAATCGGATGTATAAGATAAGAAATATATAGTGAACAAATATACATACCTAAACGATTTTTAAGATAAATATAAAATAAACAAGTAAGGACGGGACTGTCTTCGGCATACCTTTCATGAATGGGGCTGAACAATAATCTTATCCCATTCGTAATCTCCGAATAATCGGATGTATAAGATAAGAAATATATAGTGAACAAATCTACATACCTAAACGATTTTTAAGATAAATATAAAATAAAAAATAGGTAGGTACTTTGTGTGAGGGTGCAAAGTTTCAGGTTTTTTGTGGTCTGCGTGTAAAAACTATGACTACGAATCACGTATTTCAACAATATATGACGTAAACGTAACTATTTGATGAAATTTTATGAATTTTGAAGCTTCTAGCCGTAAAAAAGGGGCACACAAATACAGTTTATATGGGGTATATAATATATGTACCACCGATCTCTATGATTTTTTCAGACAACAATATATGCTATATACGTAAGCATTTGGTGAAATTTGAAGCTGCTAGCTGTTAAAATGGGGCAGAAATTTCGCAAAGTTTCTTATCTGAACAATCGGTTGTATGAGATTATATATACCACCGGTCTCTATGATTTTTTCAGAAAACAATATATGCTATACACGTAAACATTTGGTGAAATTTGAACATATCTAAACGATTTTTAAGATAAATATAAAATAAAAAATAGGTAGGTACTTTGTGTGAGGATGCAAAGCTTCACGTTTTTTGTGGTCTGAATGTTAAAACTATGACTACGAATCACGAATTTCAAAAATATATGACGTAAACGTAACTATTTGATGAAATTTGATGAATTTTGAAGCTTCTATCCGTAAAAAAGGGGGCAAAAATGACAGTTTATATGAAGTATATAATATATATACCACCGATCTGTATGATTTTTTCAGACAAAAATATACGCTATATACGTAAGCATTTGGTGAAATTTGAAGCTTCTAGCTGTTAAAATGGGGCAGAAATTGCGCAAGATTTCTTATCTGAACAATCGGTTGTATGAGATATATACTATATATACCACCGATCTCAATGATTTTTTCAGACAACAATATATACTATGCACGTAAGCATTTGGTGAAATTTGAAGCTTCTAGCTGTTAAAATGGGGAAGAAATTGCACAAAGTTTCTTATCTGAACAATCGGTTGTATGAGATTATATATACCACCGGTCTCTATGATTTTTTCAGAAAACAATATATGCTATACACGTAAACATTTGGTGAAATTTGAACATATCTAAACGATTTTTAAGATAAATATAAAATAAAAAATAGGTAGGTACTTTGTGTGAGGATGTAAAGCTTCACGTTTTTTGTGGTCTGAATGTTAAAACTATGACTATGAATCACGAATTTCAAAAATATATGACGTAATTGAAGCTTCTAGCTGTTAAAATGGGGAAGAAATTGCGCAAAGTTTCTTATCTGAACAATCGGTTGTATGAGATATATACTATGTATACCACCGATCTCAATGATTTTTTCAGACATCAATATATGCTATACATGTCAGCATTTGGTGAAATCTGAAGCTTCTAGCTGTTAAAATGGGGCCGAAATCGCAAAAAAAAATATATATATATATACTATATATACCATCATACTATATATACCATCATATATATATTATATATATCACCGATCTCTATGATTTTTTTACACAACAATATATACTATATACGTAAGCAATTGGTGAAATTTGAAGCTTATAGCTGTTAAAATGGGGCTAAAATTGCGAAAAAATATATATATACTATATATATATACTATATATATATACTATATATACCACCATATATATACTATATATACCACCGATCTGTATGATTTTTTTAGACAACAATATATGATATATACGTAAGCATTCGTTGAAATTTGAAGCCTTTAGCTCTTAAAATAGGGCAGCAATTACGAAAAGTTTCTTATCTGAACAATCGGTTGTGGGGGATATATACTATATATACGACCGATCTCATCAATTTTTTCAGGCAACAATATGTGCAATATACGAAATTATATGGTGAAGTTTGAAGCTTCAATCTGTTAAATTGAGTAAGATATTACAAAAATCCTCTTTTTCTGAAAAATCGGTTGTATGGAGGATATATGCTATAGTGGTCCGATCCGGCCGGTTCCGACAAATGTCTAATCGGACACCCAAATACACCCGCTCACCAAATTTTATGAAGATACCTCAAAAATTGAGGGACTAGTTTGCATACAAACAGACAGACGGACAGACAGACAGACGGACATGGCTAAATCAACTCAGCTCTTCAACCTGATTATTTCGGTATACTTAATGGTGGGTCTATCTGTTTTCCTTTAAGGACTTACAATTTTGGGTTTCGTGACGAAATTAATATACCATTTCATTTTCATGAAAGGTATAAAAATAGGTAGGTACTTTGTGTGAGGATGCAAAGCTTCACGTTTTTTGTGGTCTGATTGTAAAAACTATGACTACGAATCACGAATTTCAAAAATATATGACGTAAACGTAACTATTTGATGAAATTTGATGAATTTTGAAGCTTCTATCCGTAAAAAAGGGGCAAAAATGACAGTTTATATGAAGTATATAATATATATACCACCGACCTCTATGATTTTTTCAGACACAAATATACGCTATATACGTAAGCATTTGGTGAAATTTGAAGCTTCTAGCTGTTAAAATGGGGCAGAAATTGCGCAAAGTTTCTTATCTGAACAATCGGTTGTATGAGATATATACTATATATACCACCGATCTAAATGATTTTTTCAGACAACAATATATACTATACACGTAAGCATTTGGTGAAATTTGAAGCTTCTAGCTGTTAAAATGGGGAAGAAATTGCGCAAAGTTTCTTATCTGAACAATCGGTTGTATGAGATATATACTATGTATACCACCGATCTCAATGATTTTTTCAGACATCAATATATACTATACATGTAAGCATTTGGTGAAATTTGAAGCTTCTAGCTGTTAAAATTGGGAAGAAATTGCACAAAGTTTCTTATCTGAACAATCGGTTGTATGAGATATATACTATATATACCACCGATCTAAATGATTTTTTCAGACAACAATATATACTATACACGTAAGCATTTGGTGAAATTTGAAGCTTCTAGCTGTTAAAATGGGGAAGAAATTGCGCAAAGTTTCTTATCTGAACAATCGGTTGTATGAGATATATACTATGTATACCACCGATCTCAATGATTTTTTGGTGAAATCTGAAGCTTCTAGCTGTTAAAATGGGGCCGAAATCGCAAAAAAAAAAATATATATACTATATATACCATCATGCTATATATACCATCATATATATATTATATATATCACCGATCTCTATGATTTTTTAACACAATAATATATACTATATACGTAAGCAATTGGTGAAATTATAGCTTATAGCTGTTAAAATGGGGTAGAAATTGCGAAAAGTTTCTTATCTGAACAATCGGTTGTATGAGATATATACTATATATACAACCGGTATCTATGATTTTTTCAGACAACAATATATGCCATATACGTAAGCAATCGGTGAAATTTGAAGCTTCTAGCTGTTAAAATGGGGCTAAAATTGCGAAAATATATATATATACTATATATATATACTATATATACCACCATATACATAATATATATACCACTGATCTGTATGATTTTTTCAGACAACAATATACCATATATACGTAAGCATTCTTTGAAATTTGAAGCATCTAGCTCTTAAAATAGGGCAGCAATTACGAAAAGTTTCTTATCTGAACAATCGGTTGTGGGGGATATATACTATATATACGACCGATCTCATCAATTTTTTCAGGCAACAATATGTGCAATATACGAAATTATATGGTGGAGTTTGAAGCTTCAATCTGTTAAATTGAGTAAGATATTACAAAAATCCTCTTTTTCTGAAAAATCGGTTGTATGGAGGATATATGCTATAGTGGTCCGATCCGGCCGGTTCCGACAAATGTCTAATCGGACACCCAAATACGCTCACCAAATTTTATGAAGATATCTCAAAAATTGAGGGACTAGTTTGCATACAAACAGACAGACGGACAGACAGACAGACGAACATGGCTAAATCAACTCAGCTCTTCAACCTGATTATTTCGGTATACTTAATGGTGGGTCTATCTATTTTCCTTTAAGGACTTACAATTTTGGGTTTCGTGACGAAATTAATATACCATTTCATTTTCATGAATGGAAATTATTAATGTTTGCGAAACAGATAAATTATCAGTACGTGGAGTTGCAAAAAGGTTAAGTATAGTGAGCCCAAAAATTTAATGGTAGTAGGTACACGTTTCTTTTGCTTTGAAAGGTTAAATATTGGCAAAACACAAGCTGCTAAAATCAATAAAAATAAAGAAAAAATTCGTTCTAAATGGGAGTCTGGAGTTAATGTTCATAAAAAGCGAAGTTTTCTTAAAGAAGGCGGCTCTGAAATAGCCAAGATGTGTTTTAATTGGTTCGCTAAGGCTAGAAGTCAAAACATTCCGATTTCTGGTCCCGTTTTGAATCTGCAGAGGTAAACCAGGATGGTGTAGAACAGTTTAGGACAAAGCTGCCATCTCTGTTGACCAGTTACAAGCCTCAAGACATTTACAACGCAGACGAAAGTGGGCTTTTCTTTCGTGCCTTACCTGACAAAATCCTCGCTCTTAAATCCGAAAAATGCGTGGGTGGTAAACTGTCAAAGGAAAGTCTCACAAGTTTGTTCTGTGCTAACATGGCTGGAGATAAGGAGCTAATTTTGGTTATAGGTAAAGCAGCCCGTCCTCGATCTTTTAAACATGTTCCAATCTTAAAACTGCCAGTGGATTGGAAGTCTAATAAAAAATCATGGATGACTCGAGAAGTAATGAGTGAATGGCTGCAGCAGTTCAATCGTAGAATGAAAGCTCATAATCGAAAAATTCTTGTTTTTAGATAACGCGGCTTCTCATCCAAAGGAATTAAACTTAACCAACATAAAAATTATTTTCTTGCCGCCAAATACAACGGCGGTTAGCCAACACCTTGAACAAGGTATAATCCAAAATTTTAAAACTTTGTAAGAAGCTTAGTTTTAAAAGACTTGTTATCTAAAATTGACAATACAAGTTCAGCCTCAGAGCTCTCAAAATCGATTAATGTACTAGACGCTATGTATTTCATCAAAGCATCTTGGGATAAAGTGGAAGCCACAACCGTCCGAAATTGCTTCCGTAGAGCAGGATTTTTGGAAACTTATGAAGATCTTCCAGATTTTGATACCGAAGATGACATTCCACTGGCAATCTATGCTAGGCTTCAGTAAGGACTAGATTTGGCAAATGATTTGGAAGGTTTTCTCCAAATGGATCAAAATGTTTTCACTGAGGACAACAATATAGAAATTCAGTTTGACCAACAAGATGATACTATGGACATAAGTGATTCAGAAGATGAATTTTCAGAGGAAAGAAGTGAGCCTATAACATAATATGATGAGGCTTTAAAACTTGTTGCGCGCTTGAAACAATTTGCAAAAAATGACTATGTAGCTTTTCAGCACATTAAAAATATCGAGAGTCGCTTTGAAAATGAACATTTTAAATTAAAGCAATCAATGTTTAAGCAATCAAGCATTACCCATTTTTTCAATCAAACTAGTATTGAAATGTAAAGACTTGTACAATGTACCTAATCATATATGTATATGTATTAAATGTAATACTAAAGTATGCAAATATTCTTTACTTCCAAAAATTTCTTAAATTAACTATGCACAATACAATTTATATGTGTGGTATATATTTCGTGACTTCATCCCTTATAAGCGGACATCCACATAGCCGAACAAAAACACTGCGACGGTGAGTGTCCGGTTATAAGGAATTTCACTGTACATATATATAAAATCTATCCTGGTTTTAATCTATATATATATGTATTTGGCCTCGAGCTCGTTAGATATTTAAAATTTATAAATCTAAGGCCGAAAATAATCAGAAGACGAATTAAAAATTTTAAAATTAATAATAGTTTGAAAAAACCTTAGCTTTTATAGGTAAACATTGCCCATTTGAAGATTTTGGGTTTGTATTGAATTTCATGCTGAATATTGTAAAAATATCTCACAAGCCTACCAGTACCCTTAAAAACAGAAACCGGAAATTGAACAAGTAATAAGGAAGTCTAAGTTCGGGTGAAGCCGAACATTACATACCCAGCTGTACACTTGAAATGTTGTTTGTTGTTTTGTGTATGCTTTCGAAACCGGTATTTTTTATTAAAAAAAAAAACACATTTATTTCCAGAGAATGGTAACGAATATTTTATTCAAAGTAAGCGCACTCGCTAGCTACACATTTTGACCACCTCTCAGTCAATTTATGGATACCTCGCCGAAAAAAGTGATCGTCTTTTGAAGCAAACCAGTCATCGAGCCATTTTCCAACATTTTCGTAAGAAGTGAAGCATTGTTCGCTAAGTGCGTGCCCCATCGATGCAAATAAATGAAAGTCGGATGAAGCCAAGTCTAGTGAGTAAGCGGGGTGGGGTAGCGGTTGCCAGCTGTACGACTCAACCAATTCGCGAGTCTGTTTTGTTCGGTGTGATGGTGCATTGTCATCGAGAAAAATCAATTTTCCATGCCTAATTTCATATTCTGCGCGTTTTTGGCGCAGAGCACGGTTCCAATTGGCCAATTTTTGTTGGTAGCGTTGACCATTAACCGTTTCGCCTGGTTTTAGAAGCTCATACCAGATTACACCACGCTGATCCCAGAAAACACAGAGCATTGTCTTTTTTCCGAAACAATTTGGTCTTGGGGACGATTGTGCTGGTTGGCCAGAGTCCACATACGATCCCTTGCGTTTGGGATTCACGAAATAAATCCAATTTTTATGCCAGTAACGATCCGATGCAAAACCGACTTTCTTTTTTGTCTGGCGAGCCGCATTTCACATGTTGTTTTCCGGTTTTCCTGCTGTCTGTCGTTCAGCTCATGTGGCACCCATCTTCCGGTTTTCACGATCTTTCCCATGGATTTCAAACGTCTGGATATGGTTGCCTGGGACACATTTAGTTGTTCTGCGAGCTGTTTTTGCGTCTGAATATCGTCTTCATTCAGCAAAGCCAGCAATTCGACGTCCTCGAACAATTTCGGTGGTTTGCCGCGGTCAGCGTTTCTCACATCAAAATTACCACTTTTGAACTTGTTGAACCACTCATTATAATGCTTACGACCAAGAGCGTGCTCTCCGTAAGCTTCGACAAGCATTCGATGAGATTATACCGCCGATTTACCCGAATGGAAGCAGAAAATTAATGCTCCCCGCTAATCATGTTTGAAGGCACGTATTTCGACATTTTCCAGAGCGAAAAAAACACGGTGTTGTATGAAACTTGAATTGTTTGGTATTAGATATTGTTGACAGATCATAGGACGCCAACTAGCGCCAATGGTAAGTTTTGGCTTTTCCTACAATTGTGCCTACTGACCGCTAGATGCCAATACCGGTTTAATATGCATACACCAATACATATGGTTCTATTCTGAACTAATTTTCGTTTAAAAGAAGCAAAAATGATACAGAGGTAACACCAATGACCTTGAACAGGAAATAACGCAGGTTTCCTTCAGATATGGGGATTTCCCTACCCTTTACAAGTAAGTACATATATACAAAAAAGTATAAAAAGGGCAGGGTTATTAACGAAATTTTCCAACTTTTACTAGAAATAGCTTAATACCTGCATCTACGCACATCTACAAATTCATATATATTATTTCTAATTGCTGTTTTTATGTACGGGTCCCTTTTTCGCTCTTATTTGGAATCCAAATCTATAAATAAAGTTTTGGTTGTAAAGATGGAGATTCGGGCCATTAGCGAGCTTTGGGCAATTTTGGTCGTAGTGCTTTTGTTTAGCTATCTTTTATTAAAATAATTTGTTAAAAATAAACGATTGTGAGCACACAAAGAAATCTATTTGTACTATGGCACTATTGTGAATATTTGCACTGTATTACCGGCAGTTGCTCCCATATGCCAGATGGCAGCGCAAGCTGTAAGTTTTAATTGATTGATAGAACAGCTGATTTATGTTGATATTTGATAAGAGACTTTCAGATTGGTTGCGCAAGATGCGCACGGGTACGGCTCGTCTTTTATATAAAAGAAGGCGATTTAACCGATTTAGTCCATTTTTACTGAAAATACTTCCTGTTAAAAGGCATACATGTGTACCAAATTTTTCGTCGAGTTATGGCTCCAGAAACGTTGGAAAATACATTGTAAGAAAGGGGAAGTGCCACGCCCATTTTTCAAGATTGGAATTTTTTCCCATATCTTGTTATAATGGTACAAAATACAAAACTTTTTATCGGCCTATTGATAAATGATTCAAGGTTCGATTCGAGCTCAAGGCCAGAACAATAATTTTTTTCTAATGATAATTATTTTTATTATTTTTTTTTTTTTAATTTTTCTAAATTTGAAAAATTGTATTTTGTTTTTGGAATAGTAAGTAGAAAATGTTTCAGACAACCTGCCATAGCTGCGCAGATAGATCCATTTCGAAGGGTGCTAAGCCTTCATCATCAGAACGCTTTAGGCACGCTGCGATAACCATTTAGCTATACAGCGGTGATTTGTTTGACTGGCAAATTTGCTATTTCTATTCCTTTTACCAACCATATTTATTCAGTGTTACGCCATATGGTGCAAATCACTGATAATGCTGGATTTTTGTTTATTGTCAATTACTTTGTTTGAAATTCCCAAGTGCTCATGGTTTATTAACAATTGTTTTTGTTTTTATCGGCCTATTGATAAATGATTCAAGGTTCGATTCGAGCTCAAGGCCAGAACAATAATTTTTTTCTAATGCTAATTATTGTTATTTTTTTTTTCTAAATTTGAAAAATTGTATTTTGTTTTTGGAATAGTTAGTAGAAAATTTTTCAGACACCCTGCCATAGCTGCGCAGATATATATAACAATAATTATCATTAGGAAACAAAATTATTGTTCTGGCCTTGAGCTCGAATCGAACCTCAAAACTTATTATTTTTGCCTACGACCCTTTTTAAATTAATTTATATAAAAGTGGGCGTGGTCCTTAACCAATCTTATCTATTTTTACTAGAAATATTTCCTGCTATAAGGAAAATATGTGCACTCAATTTTGTTCCGATAGGTAAATTTTTCTTGAGCTATGGCTCCCGAAACATTGAAAATTGCTTAGACAAAAAAGAAGCAGTGCCACAACCATTTTCAAAAATTTTAGTGTTTTCCAATTTAATGTTATAGCTCAATTTAGAACGAAAAGTTCTATTGATACAAGGTTCTTTTTCGCTAAGATCTAGCTTATTATTTTCGTCTACGACCCTTTTAAAAATCTTTTTATAAAAGTGGGCGTAGTCTTTAACCGATCTCGTCCATTTTTTCTAGAAATATTTCCTGCTATAGGGAAAACTTGTGTACCCAATTTTATTACGATCCATTAATTTTTCTTCGAGTTATGGCTCCCGAAACATAGAAAATTGCTTAGTCATAAAAGGGGCGGTGCCACGCCCATTTTTTAAATTTTAAGTTTTTCCTATTTATTGTTATAAATCCACTTGGGAAATGAAATACCTTTGATATAAAGCTCTTTTTTTGCAAAGATATAGCTTATTTTATTCGTCGACGACCCTTATAAAAATCTTTTTTTTGGGCGTGGTCTTTAACCGATTTCGTTAATTTTTCTTCAAAACATGCCCTATAGTAAAGGCAACCTCTCTACCGAATTTTGTTACGATAGATTTAACGATTTTTGATTTCTGATTAATAATATGTATTTTTGTAAAATTGATTTTATCACAAGTGGGCGGTGCCACGCCCATTTTAAAAAATGTTTTCTAATTTTTATCAAGAGTCTCAGTATCACAGTATCACACGTCAAATTTCAACATTCTAGGTGTATTATTTACTAAATAATCAGGTTTTTGTATTTTCCAAAATGTTATATATATAAAAAGTGGGCGTGGTTATCATCCGATTTCGCTCATTTTCAATACCAATCTATTCTGGGCCCAGATAAGCTGGCGTACCAAATGTGGAGAAGATATCTCAATGTTTACTCAAGTTATCGTGTTAACGGACGGACGGACGGACGGATATGGCTCAATGAAATTTTGTTTCGATACAGATGATTTTGATATATGGAAATCTATATCTATCTCGATTCATTTATACCTGTACAACCAACCGTTATCCAATCAAAGTTATAATACCCTGTGTACAAGTACAGCTGGGTATAAAAAAGTAATGCCATTTATAAAATCACAGGTAATGGAAGCCAGAAAGAGCTGTGCAACAAGATATACGTTGATAAAACCAAATCAAAATTAAAAACAGGATTGGCACAGCATAAGTCAGATGTCAAACAATGCCAAAATTCATTTACACATAAAACTGTTTTTATCAATATTTTTTTATAGAATGTTATTTGATTATATAAATTGTGCAGCTTATATCCCTGACGACGGTTACCGCTGAGTAACCGAAAGATATTGGATTTTTGCTTTTATTTTAGTTGACCTCGAGCCGCCAAAACAAATATAAATTTATAAGATTTAGGTTATTAGCAGAATAATCAAATTCAGAGTAAAAAAGCGTGGGGTGCTTAAAAAAAATTAAAATAAATGTAAGGCGCGATAACCTCCGAAGAGATTTTTGGCCGAGCTTCTCTTCCAATTTGCGTCGTGCTCTTCTTGATTTTCCCTACAAATTGGCCGGACGGGACCTACATGTTTTATCCCGACTTCGAACGGCATCTCCAAGGCAGATGGGTTTTTACTGAGAGCTTTTCATGGCAGAAATACAATCGGAGCGCTGGCCAAACACTGCCGAGGGGCCACCCCGCTTAGAAAAAATTTCTTCTAATTGAAAAACCTTATTTCTAAAATTTTGATGTTACTTTGCCCGGGTGTGAACCCAGGGCATACGGGATGGTAGGCGGAGCACGCTACCATCACACCATGGTGGCCGCCCACCACCCTCAGCGTGGGGTGCGTAATATATTAAAAATTACGCTTATTCTATTCGCAACTACAGTCGACTACAAAAAAAAATTCGACTTACGGAGACTTTAAGTTATAGAACCATTTTTTTATAAAAACTAACCCTTTATGAAGAATGCTTGTATTAAATGATGAAAACGTACACATTTTTTATTTAAAAAAGTATTTTGCAGAAAGATATAAAAAACCAGTTACAATGCTGTAAAATATTCTGAAATTAGTGACTGAAATTTTACTCCTTTTTGTTATTTTCAATGAAAAAGCACTCTAATATGTTCAAAGCTTTATAATATTTATTGGTTGTAGTCATTTGTTTGCAAATATAAACTCAATGTTCGGATTGTCGATTGATTCGATTGTTGTTGTGCAAAGCTCGTCAACTATTTCCATATAATCTTGAACAGTAGCAGTGCATGTTGCTTGCTTTGCTGTAAGCCAAGCTTCGAAATCAGCTTCAGTAAGATTCTGGTTATCATCAATATGGTTCAAAAAAATTAGTGGAATGCCATCTTCCTCTTCCCATTCAGAATATTGAGCAAATCCAGCTTTTTTGAAACAATTCGCTATTGTTTGACTACTGACGTCAATATTCCATGCTTTACTTACATAATTGACGCAATCCAGGAATGTAATATCCTGCTTTTTGCTTGTCTCTATGTGTTTAAGTGCTTCTTTCACCAGTCTACTACGATAAGAAGTTTTAAAATTTTGAATTATTCCCCTATCAAGGGGTTGCAATTTAGCGGTCATATTCGGTGGAAAAAGTGCCAATTCAATAGCTTTTAGTTTGTTTTGTAGTTCTTTCGGATGTGCTGGACAGTCATCAATAAATACAATTTTTCGGCCGCAACTTTCCATATGCATATTTTAGTTTACACTTACTGTACTTTAAAATTGTATACATTTTTGATGTTTATTTTACTTTTGTTTTCCGAACATATGATCAGTCGATAAAGAATAACCACAAGTGTAAGTTGTGTCTCGTTAATATGTATACCTAGTTGCATAACGTAAATTTTAATGACCATGTATCTGAAATGAATGCCCCTTTTTATACATTTGTGTTTACTTACAGTCCTGAAGATGGCTTCAGACTGAAGCCGAAATATTGACAAATTAAAAAAAACCAATGAAATTTTAAACATTGTGTTTTATTTAACCACGGCCTTTAAGCTCATTATTATTAACATAATAATATTTAATTAAAAACTTAAATTCCATTATAGGTAATTTTATTTTGGAAAAATTATTTGTAGTTATAATTGATTAGAGCTCAAGGCCTATAACAATAATTTTTATGATAATTATTGTTTTATTTTTTTCTATAATTGAACAATTATTTTTTATTTTTTGGAATAGAAGATAGAAATATTTTTCATAGCTGTGCAGATACATATGTAGATCCATTTCGAAGGTTGCTAAGCCTTCATCATCAGTACGCTTGTTTGATTGATAAATTGCCATTTTTATTCCTCTTTACCAATTACATTTTACCAGCGTTTCGCCATCTGTTGCAAATCAATGATAATGTTGAATGTTTACTGTCAATTACTTTTTAACATTTCTATGAAAAATATTTCTATCTTCTATTTCAAAATACTAATAAAATTAAAAAAAAATAATAATCGTAAAAACTATTGTTTTAGGCCTTGAGTCGAGTCGAACCTGTAATCCTTTATCAATAGGCCGATAAAAACAAAAACAATTGTGTATAAACCAAGATGATGTAAGGGGTGTATTGAACGTCATCGCCTGATTGGCTCGATCGTAACCTTTATTATAAATTTTTTTTGAAATGAAGTTGAACTCATAGGCTAACATGTGTACATGATATACATGTGTATAAAGTGTTCCCCCTTTAGTATAGTGGCGAAGAAATGCACAACGTCACATACATATTTTACAGAAAGACTACTCTATAAACCGATATCTGGTTTACAGGGTATGTATGTATGTACTTCCTAACCTTTATTTCTTTTTTGCATTGCTAAACAACTTGTAATTTAAAAAATAGCACTTTAAAATTAAAGCAATCGTAATCTCCGACTCTTAAATTCACGATTACAGTAATCTTAGTTTTAGCAAGAATCAGGATGCGGCTAAGACTGACTGTCCCGCAGATGCTTAGAAAATAGTCCATCGTAAGTTCATTTCTGCTTTTGAACCGTCCCACAGTGTTTCGTGTAGAACAAGCTAGCTGGACAAAAACAAAGTTCTTATTCAAAGAAAAGTTTAATGAGAAATGAAAGAAAATAAACAAAATAACGGGATTTTTGCTTTTTTTTTTGATATTTTTCCTCATATATATTGAGTAATTGAAGTAAGAAGGCAGGAGTGGCCGTAAAATGCATTGATTAATTTGCAAAATTCTTGTTGAATATTAAGCTTTATATTTCTTTTAAGTGAACACTTTTATATAATTTTTTTGATGAATTCTAAGCTCGAAGGTAAGTAAAATTTCTTAATAGTAATTCTTTCGAAATTAGAGTATTTTCAATATATTTAACATTCCGTTATTAAGAAGAAAAGGTATTTTTTCTCTATATTTTTAACTTTAGGGACAAAAAACTTACATACATCCGCGGACATCCGGGCTAAATTTTACATATGTTATAGTCGTAAGTATTGTCTAATAGTCGAAAGAAAAAACCATTGCGAATTCTTTGCACATCTATTTTTAATTTTTTTTTTAGATTTAGTTATCTCTACATATAAAATAGGATGTATGTACGTACCAGCTCCGACGAGATATTTGAGCCTTTAAAGCTGATCTAC
This sequence comes from Eurosta solidaginis, assembly GCF_040869045.1. Classification (NCBI taxonomy): domain Eukaryota; kingdom Metazoa; phylum Arthropoda; class Insecta; order Diptera; family Tephritidae; genus Eurosta; species Eurosta solidaginis. The sequence continues at coordinate 173,004,206 of NC_090319.1, read as the reverse complement.
GAATGGCAAAACCAATTCACAGGTACAGGGAACAAACACGTAGCCATAAAACACACAAAAATGAACGCGGAAGGTCAACAAGAGCACACCAAAAGCAAAAAGGCGAAGATCACTGACTTCAACCTGCCACAACCTACCGCACCAGTCACCAAGGCATAAAAACAGGTACATACAAAGCAATCCTAATGCAGGTATAACCACACAGGAACGCTACACAAAACAACCCCATTTGGTAGCATCTACGCCAATACCTGAATGTAATATAAATACTGCACAACTGATAACAAATCAGAACGATCAACGACACTTAAGATGGCAGCACAACAATCATCAACTATTCACCCTGTCGGAAAATCAACAACACAAAGCAGTTTAGTTATAACCGTACCAAGAACGGAGTTTTTTGACATTTGGGTTCAACATTCGAATGAAACCAGATATAAAGAATTATTGAGTTTTGTTGTACTTAAGTACAACTTAAGCGAAGCAGCCGAGTATTCGATAAAAAGTTTAAGCTTACAAATATCGGTATATTCGTCGAAGCTGGACCAAAATTGGAACACTTCTGGAAGACATAAGGAGCGATTTTTGAATAAAAACTCGGAGTGGCTTTAGGGTCCAGACTTCACATTTACAATAATGGTGGATTCAAAGTTGCCATCAGACCAACCAACCACTTCTTCAGGTAACCCCGGCCCCGGAAGACGAAAGAAGGGCTTTGTTAGCTGCAGTAAAAAAACCAAACGGCGTCGAGTGGATGACCTCTTGCAATCTAGAAGTCCTGGTGAGTTACCTTATTCGGCAGAAGTATCAACGCGTATGTCCGGCAACAGAAATGTTGCTAACATTATAAAACAATAACAGGAAACCACTCAAATATCCGGCAAAAAGATGACATGTGAGCCAGATGCAAGATGCTTGAGTAATGTAGAAGCTTTAGCATACTACGTAGATAGCAAGTCGACAACTTATGGGTACAAAACGACTCGGAAGTGGAGCATCAAGACAGGCCATAAGGTTTATCCATCATTTTATAGTCTAAGAAAAGCTAAGGCAAAATGCTATCCAAATGAAATTGATGTGGGTGAAACACGTGCGGAAATTAAAGTCTAGTCCGTATTAGATAAAACTGTTGAGCGTTAAGTTTTAGCAAATCAAGAAGTTTTTGTTAGTTTATTACCTACAAACTTGGCGTATACTTTAATCAGCAATTGGGGTTGCGATGGAAGCTCTGGCCATAGCACATATAAGCAAAAGTTTACATGCAGTTCTGACACTGATGAGTTTCTGTTTATATTTTCTTTCATTCCTCTTCAATTACAGGATGAAAAAGGTAACATTGTTTGGCAGAATCCTCGACCTTCTTCTACTATGTATTGTCGTCCAATTAAATTTATTTTTTCTAAAGAAACAAGAGATTTTATTGTTTTTGAAACGAACAAAGTTTTAGAGGAGATAAATGCGTTGTTGCCAACAAAGTACATGCTCGAAGAATACGAAGTTTCCGTAAATCACAATATGTTTCTAACAATGATAGACGGGAAAGTTTGCAATGCTTATATTTGTGGTGCCACTCCAAAAGATATGAATAATGAGTTACGGGACCTTACGCCTAACCGAGATAATCTCGGTTTTGGTTTGTCTATTCTCCATGCATGGATAAGATGCTTTGAATGCTTGCTTCATATAAGTTATCGCCTCGAAGTAAAAAAATGGCAGCTTAGGAATGAGGCAGATAAAGAGAGTGTAAAGGTACGTTCCAACGAAATCCAGAATAAATTTAAAAGTGTACTTGGATTGATAGTAGATAAAACAAAACCAGGTTTCGGTAATACCAATGACGGCAACACTGCTCGTAGGTTTTTCGAAAAGTCTGAGGCTAGTGCTGAGATTACGGGATTGGATGTGTTTAGGGGAGCAGTACAAAATGTACCTTCCTTTTTCTGCTTGTGGGATATAGCTGTGGTGAGGTTATGATGATGATGGTGGTGATTTGATGGATTATGATGGCGGTGGCGGTGGCACTAGATCCCTTTTTGCTAGCATGCACAATTTAAAGTGTTCCGATTGCAAAGGGGGGTTTATCTGGTATGGCTATTATTTACCAAGAATAGTTAGCACTTATCAAAGGCAACTCATCTAACGAGTATTTGAGTAATAACAAATTTATCACGTAACTTTATCTAGGCCGCGAATTTCAATGGCTTTATAATAATTTATTTGGTTTTCACAGATTCAATTGGGTCACACACGAGAAGAGTAAAAATTTCGAGTAAGTAATAAAATATAAAAGAAATGTCAAAACAAATATATATATATATGTACATACGTACATGTCACTGTCAACTCATCAGTTGGGGCTGCCAGAGGGGCGAAATATGTTCAAGCATTCATTTACAATTCCATAAGTGCTAATCCTAGTTTAACATGAGTGTTACGTATAATGGTTATACGTGTTCTAAGTAATTCATGAATAGCTCAAATATAATATAAAAGTATAAAATATGTAATGAAGTACATATTTCCACGTATAATAATTCATAAATATACGTTCAAATTCAAAATAGGTTTAAATTCAATAGAACATATGCAATAATACATATTGAAGCGTGTAATAATTAAAAATTGGTTATAAATTCACTGTTCTTAAAATAAAGGGTTGGTTGTTGACGACTACGACAGTCGCTCAAACATCGTCCCCGCCCTAGGCGCGTTCAGCGGCTAGAGCCTCTTGCAGCTCTTGAAGAGTCCGTAAAGCATCGCGTACGAGGAGGTCTGACACCTTTCCCCTGAAAGTGGCAGTCTGCAGCCCTTGAGCAGTGCACCGAACGGTGCGTCGAGCGGCAGTAGATGCTGGCGATGGTGCGTCGGTAGCTGGACGAGACCGAGAGACAGCTGGGCGAGAACGGGGTCGCACCGTGGGGCAGAGGGTACCTGAGGTGGTACTACTTGGCGACCAGGCCGGGGTGCCTGGGTATGACGTGGGATGCTCGGGGTTGCATCCCGTCGATGCAACAGAGAGTGGTGCCTTAATCCGCAAGTTCGACAGCGATCATACGAACTGCATTCATCGGTGGCATGAGACAGCGCCAAACAATTCAAACAGAATTTATGCGCCCTCGCGAGTATCCATCGTTGTGGCAGCTTCATTTGCTTTAAGATGTTGCAATTGCGAAGAGCGTGGGTCCGTGCACATACGCGGCATCGTCGGTAGTCGGTTTGCAGCGGCGGGCTGTGCGCGACCACTGCTGACCGCAAGGAATTTTGGGGTGCCCGTTGCTGATCGCGATCCATGACAATATGGAAGTATAGTTGTAAATGCCTTTTAGGTGAGAGAAATGTTAATGAGGGGAGTTTCAGTTGGCATTATGTTGCGAAATATGACATATTGGAGACGGTGATGTGGTAAGAGTGGTCAGAGGTGGTTTGAGAGTAGCTACGAATTCTCCGGGTTTGCCCGAGATGGTGGGCTTTCAGTCTGGGGGAGGGAACAGAGCTTAACAAGTGGTCGTGTGAGGGTGCCGGTTTGCGTACGAACGTCAACAACACGTATATGGCCGTCAGGACCTGGATGTATTTTTTCAATACGTCCAAGGCGCCATTCAGTCGGGGGAAGTGAGTCGTCGTGAATGCAGACACACTCACCGACCTTGGGTTCGGGTTGTGGATTTTTCCACTTCTGCCTTTTTTGGAGATCCTTTAGGTAGTCTTCCTTCCACCTTTTGCTGAACTGATGATGTAAACTTTTCACCCTGTCCCATCGGTTTATAAGAGATAACTCCGCGTGGTCCACTTCAGGGATAGCGAGGAGGGGGCAACCTCGGAGAAAGTGGCCGGGGGTCAGCGCGGTAAGCTCGGTGGGATCTTGGGATAAAGGTGAGATAGGACGAGAATTCAACACGGCTTCTATTCTTACCAAGAGGGTGGTAAATTCTTCAAAGGTGAACTTGTGGGCTCCTGCAGTTCTTTTGAAGTGCAGTTTGAAACTCTTCACTGCAGACTCCCACAAGCCGCCCATGTGGGGAGCTCCGGGCGGAATGAATTTCCAATTGATGCCCTGGGGGGAGTATTTTGCGATTACTTCTTGAGAGGCAGTTTTCATGAAGTCAACGAACTCCTTTTCGGTCGCTCTTTTAGCTCCAATAAATGTTTTGCCGTTGTCACTCATCATTGTGGCAGGATATCCACGACGTCCGACGAAGCGAGCGAATGCTGCGAGAAAGGCATTTGTTGTTAGGTCCGAGCACAGCTCAAGGTGGACTGCTTTTGTCACGAAACAGACAAAAACGGCCACGTAGTCTTTCAGTAAGGTGTGAGACCTTAGCAAGGAGGCTTTTATTTGAAAAAGCCCCACAAAGTCGACACCGGTAGTGGTGAAAGGCGGAGCGTATGTGCATCGTTCCGGGGGCAAAGCCGCCATGACTTGCGATCGCATTTGCTGCTTGTGGATGGTACAAGTTTTGCACTGATGTATGCATCTCTTTATGAGGGGTTTGAGTCGTGGAATATAGAGATCCTGTCTGAGACATTGCTGCATGAGACGTATTTCGGCATGGAGAAGAAGTTCATGGAGGTACTGTATATAGAGGAATCTTGATTTTTCAGGGATAATAACGGGATGTTTTTCACTGTAAGTCAACGTCGAATGAACTAGTCTACCATGAACCCTGAGGAGCCCGTTTTCATCGAGGTATGGGTTGAGGGTTAGTAGAGAGCTTCTTTTATTAATGGGTTTTGCATTTTCCAAGCATGCTCTTTCGCGAGCAAAATATCGGGTTTGCGTTAACGTCACAAGTTTATATTTCGTTTTGCGGAGATCTTCATGAGACAGAGAGGGAGTGTACGCGGGTTTAATGCCTCGAATTCGGTCCTTGAGATTATTAATGAACCTGAAAGCATATGCCATGACCCTGAGGGCGCGAGGAAAAGAGGAAAATCGATCCAATACATCGGGGTCATCTTCAGCTGAGTGTAGTGCTTCGACTCGGCGCATTTCAGGCGGGTTGATGCTGCGGGTAGATGGTTTTGGCCAAGCTTCGGGGGGCTGGGTCAGCCACGCAGGGCCATTCCACCACAGCGAAGAATTTGCCAAGTCCATGGGTTTGCATCCTCTAGTGCCCATGTCTGCTGGAATGTCGCGACTGCCTACATGCTTCCAGGAGGCGCTTCCGACGAGATCCATGATTTCAGCTGTTCGATTGGATACGAAAGTTTTCCACGCGTGGGGAGGCTTTTCGAGACATGCTAACACAATTTCCGAGTCATACCACATTTAAAGATTTTTAAGAGACAGCTCGAGATGGGATTGTACGACGGCGATTAGTCGGGCAAGGAGTAGAGCTGCACATAGTTCTAGTCTTGGAAGACTGGTAGTGCGAAGAGGGGCAACCTTGCCTTTAGCGACCAGAAGGTGGGACGACATGGTGGCACCGTGGGTTGTTCGCAGATATATAGTGGCGCAATATGCCTTTTCTGACGCATCGCAGAAACCATGCAGTTCAACCTGCTGGTTCGGCATATAGTCAACCCATCGAGGTATCTTTATATCTGAGATGTGGGGTAAATTTTTTGCGAACTGCGTCCATTTAATGAAGCGGAGGGGCTTCCTGGTACGTCCCAGCCAGTTCCGTCTATCCATAGCTCTTGGAGTAAAATTTTGGCCTGAATCATAATCGGCGTAAGCCACCCTGCGGGGTCAAAAAGTTTTGCGACCGAGGAGAGAATTTGTCGTTTTGTACTAGCGGACGAGAGCAGTATTGAGTCCACTGTGTACGAAAACGAGTCGGTCAGGGCGTTCCACTGTATGCCGAGAGTTTTGGTGTTGCTTGCTTTCTCGAATTCCAAAAGATTGGTGTCTAGCAAGTCCTCTTCTTTGATGTTTTTTATTATACTGGAGTGATTGGCCGTTATTTTCCTTAATGGAAATCCTGCTGACGCTAACACTTGGATGACTTGGGAGAGAGATGTTTCAGCAGAGAGAATTTCATGGCTGCCAGAGAGAATGTCATCTACATATGTTTCTTTCGTCAAAACAGGGACGGCTTTGGGGAAAGTTTCTTCTACATCTTTGGCCAGTTGGTGAAGAGTACGTATGGCGAGGTAGGGGGCACAGTTCACACCAAATGTGACTGTTTTCAGACGATAGTCTTTTATGGGGTCGCTCGGAGATGAGCGAAAGACGATCCTCTGATAGTCTCTGTCGTCTTCGTGCATTAAAATTTGACGATACATTTATTCTACGTGATGTATATTGGAACGATTTTCCGTCATCCCTTGTCAAATTTGGTTTTGAGACAAACAGGTTTCGGCGTTGTGCCATCATCCGTGTCGATTTTCGTTCTGAGCTGTTGTTGTCATTTGTCCTGTATTTATAGTTCGTAGGTATATGTGCAGGTATTGTCAAATTGATGCTTGTGTATATTTAGTTATGTGTATGTGCTGTGTGTTCGTTCAGAACCGAGGGTGGTTTACTAATCGATTTGTGTGGCTGACTGGGGTAGGTAGAAATCTGTGATTTTAGTCGTTTGACCTTCTTTGTCGGTTTTTTGTTTTGGTGTGTTAATTGTTTTGTGTTTATTTGTTGTTGTGTGTTTGTCTGTTGTACCTGTGTGATTAAGTTGTTTCCTGTAAACAAGTTTTAAAGGCTCGAATATTGTGTCTCCGTTTACGTATACGGCTCCGTTGAAAACAAACTGGTATGTCCGCCACTTGAGGATCAGAAGCATCAGATCGGGTTGGAGGGTAGGGCCGGTATAAAGCACGTCGTTGAGCGCATGTCCAGATGCCGACTTCTTTGAGGCGTTAAACACGACCCGCACCTTTGATGTCTTTTTTTCGGGTTTGACAACTGCGTGATGAGGAAGATAAAATGAGAGGCATTTTCCTCCGTCAAATTTTTCATAGGAGCCGGTTTCCTCCATATGATCGAGGGTGAGGTATTCTTCTAGAACACTATCATATTGAGTCTTTAAATCCCCTTTCTTGTGGAAACTTCTCTGCATTCCAAGAAACTGGCTTAGAGCTGAAGGCCGAGAGTGGGATAATGAGATTGACTCTGGGAAGCTGGGTTTAAACGGCAGCCTTACGATATAACGACCGTTATCATCGCGTGAGGTTGTGGCTGCGTAGAAATTCTCGCAAAACTCGTCTTCTGGCGTTATTTGGGGTTTGGTGGGAACTTCCTCCAATTCCCAGAATTTTTGAAATAGAGAGTTAAGATCTTCGTTCGTCACTTCTGACACTTGCATGCAGAAAGAGTTGACCATCACAGGGGCTCTACCGCTCAGAATCCATCCAAAAATGGTTTTCTGCGCTAGAAGATGGGGGGAAAGTTTCTCAACGCCATTTTGGATAATTTGCGGTATTACATCACTGCCTAGGACAAGATCTATTTGCGAGGGGGAGTGACAGTTTGAGTCTGCGAGGTTGAGGTGTGCCCATTTTGCTTGTAGCTCGCTAGTGAGCTTAAGCGAGGGGAGCATTTTTGTTAGCCGGGGTAATACTATTGCCTCTGCACTTATTCTGGTTTTAAAATCGGGAGATACCAAAGTCAGAGAGCACAATTTGTTTGAGGTCTGAACTACCTTGCCGCCCATCCCTGATATTTCAAATCTAGAGGGTTTGAATGGGAGTTTGAGTCTATCTTGGGCTCTGGTAGAGATAAAGGTTCGTTCAGATCCCTGATCTACAAGTGCTCTAGCAGATATTAACTATTTTTGCATTACAGAGTTTTTAAGTCGAGATCTGGTGGCGGTACAAATCGATGTGAAGGTGAATGGCATTGTGCTAGCCGCAGCCTACTTCCCTCGGGATGACAAGACAGTCTCTCCAGATAACATGCGGAAGCTGGTGGCACACTGCAGAAGAGCCAAACTTCCGCTAAATATAGGAAACGATGCTAACTCCCACAACACGGAGTGGGGCAGCAGTGATACCAATCAAAGGGGTGAGAGTTTGCCAGAACATAGAGCCAGCAATAGCCAGGTCTCAGAAGAACCCTCCCTTTCGGACCACAGAATCATAAGGTTTGAGCTGGGTGCTGTATCGGGGAAAGCCAACCCCAAAAGAAATCCCAGGAAAACAGACTGGGGCAGCTACAAAATTATTATAGAGGCTAACGTAGATAGCCTCAAGAACAAGAGCAGAAGCGCTAAATGTACCGAGTTAGAGAGCAGAGTGGATAGGGCAAATCAGATAATTATGGATGCCTGCAACTCCAGTTGCCGATTCTCCTTGGTTAAGGGTAAGAAGTAAAAAAATGACTGCCGGGTTAAGGAATCTTGCGTTCAAAGGAAGAATTAGAGGGGCGGGAGAGGGGAGTGGGTGTATCTAGCGGGTACTAAAAATTACTTGCAACAACAAAAACCAAATATCCCAAAATATGATTCTTTTATATTTTTTTTATTAAATATAAACCAAATTTAAGTTATTTTCAAACTACTAATCTTTCAATAGTGCGACGTGTCGAGGTACAGAGAAGAATGCTTTTAATACCAATTCAACATCGACGTGTAGATTGCGATGAATATTAAGCGCAGCAAGACAATTAAGGCGGTCTTCACTCATTGTCGATCTTAGATAAGTCTTAAGGCGACGCAAAGTTGAAAAAGTTCGTTCATTTCCGGCAGTCGTAATAGGCAACACAGCCATGATTCTCAAGACATGATGTATATTGGGGAAAGGATCAGCGTTACAAATATCAAGGGCTTCTAATGAATTATGAATCTTCATACCCGCGATGCGCTCGCTCCACAGCGTCCGTATTGCTGGCAATGAGTCATGCAAAATAGGTTCATATGTCTTGAATAATTTACAACAAGACTCTATATCAAAATGTTGTGTTTTGTTAGGGAAGAGACAAATGAAGTTAGACAAAATGTCTCTTTGTTTCAAAAATCGATCTTGTAAATGCGTTATGAAAAGATCCAGGTAAGGAATGTATACTGAAATTCGATAGTATTCTTCAATATCATGTTGTAAATTCGTGCGTGCAATTCTTGGTTTTCGAATTTCAATCTCATACTCAGCACATATACACAAAGTTGCTTGAAAAATTGTTTTGAAATTTTCTTCCGCACGTTCCCTCCTCAATACGAAAACGTTTCTGGCAGCATCTGCTAGCTCTACTACTTCGCCAAAATCCTGATTGACACTTTGTAGAGCGCGGCCAAGGAATGGACTGACGTGAGTACTTGCAATGTAACCTTAAATAATAAACAGATAATAAAAAAAAAACTACAATTTAGGTTTTTATTGTTTGACATTTGTGACATGTATAATATTTGAAAAAAATTTTGGTTGTATGCACTGACTAGGGTTCCATTTACTACCAACATAATTTTGCAGTGCTGCCACGTTTGCATTTTTAAACGCAATGCTTTGGATGCTGCATTACCGAATATGCCCATATTGTTTTTATTATACCTGAAATACCAATGTTTTTATAGCTGACATCAACTGAAAAGCTTCGGATGCTGTTGAATCCCTCCACATCGTTGAAATAAGGCGGAGATTACCGCAGGCTGCAGATGGATGTATGACGCTACGGCTTCATGCTGATCAACCCATCTTGTGGCACAGTGACCCTTAAATTTTTTGTTCCTTGTCAAATTTGTTTGAGGGTCAATAGATTTTTGTAGAACAAGAGCCTTTTTGGATATTTGATATTTGATGGTGGCTTTACAGTTTTTTATTTCAACAGTTTTGCACGCGTCACTAACAGCCAAGTTAAAGGAGTGAGAAGAGCAATGTGAATAATTTGCTAGGGAATACTTATCTTTTACGTAAAATTGGGCATCATGGAATTCGCCACTCATAGACCTAGCTCCATCATATCCTTGTCCAACTAAATATTTAAGGTCAATGCCAGAAGACTCAAGAAAATTTATTAAAGTTTCCGTAATCCTTTTCCAGAAAAAAACGGTTACAGGTGTAAATGTCAAGAAAAGTTCACAAACTTTATGAACACCATCGTCGTGGTCCAAATATCTGACGCAAATTGACATTTGTTCTATACCTGAAATGTCCAAATTAGAGAAAGCTCGCGATTTATTTACTCTAACAATTATTTGTTTCTGTATTAATGATTAACTCATTTTGAATACGATGACTTGTGTACATAGCGTTGATGATTCCAAATGTTTTTTCAATTGGATACCACCCTTAGCTCACCTTACCTTAATAGCGTACGAAAGTTTCCATCGTTGGTGAGAGGATCGCTTGATGTTACCCTGCCATTTTCTTCCGATTCACGCAATGCTATACCATGTCTACCGCACAAAATTATCGTATCGATTATGGGAACTAAAAGTGTTTTGCTTTTTGTAATAAATCCAACTTTTGTTGGCACAGTTGCAAATCTATCGGTAAAGTATTTTGTTGGTCAATAGTAGCTCGCATTGTCGACTGGAGCAGTTGCTCTTTTGTGATATTCCGCAGATTGATGCTTGTTGAATATATCTAACGACTTTCTCCAGTTTCTGAATGGTATAAGTACCAGTTGTCCCAATAATTTTTTATTAGCTTCCCCTTCTCGCACACCAAATAACACGCAACATTTACAAAAACCGCGATCTTCCTTTGCTGAGCAGGCTAACTATGCATACTTCTGCATTCAAGCGCATTGGAATTTCAAATTCCGTTGCTCAGATACAGGAAATTCATAATTTGAAGGAGGTATCCAAATTTTAGCTTGAAGCCCAGTTATAGACACAATAGAGTCAGCTGCTGTTTTGTTGACAAACAAGCTGATGTCAAATTGATTGATAGCTGCCAAACATTTTAATGTATTTGATTCAAGAGTTACAGGTAGTTAGGCTACCATTTCTGAGACTGGAGACATTTGTTCTGTTGATTGTGGTGTTGAACTGTCTACTATTTCATCACGTTCATTAACCTGAATTGAAACGGGAAGATTTATGAAGGCAGGGTCTTAATAAAAACAAATAGGGACTGGGTTGTCTTCGACTGTGCCGAAGAACTTATACCTTTCATGAATGATATTTCATGTTCATTAAAGGTATACAATTATGAGGACTGTCATTTCCCAAAAGGATACCGTAATGACTAAACAAACTCTTAAATCTTTAACGTAAGTGAGACTACTGCCTCGGCCATGTATAATTGCCTAACCACCTTAAATAAAACATCGCCAAAACAATCATTCATAGCGACATAATGTTCTACAGAAATCAAAAAAAAAAAAATACAAAAAAAAAAAAACAATTAAGAATTTTCCAAAAAAAAGTTGCTAGACACCTTAATCGAAGATTAACAAATAGTACTCACCGTTTTTGTTTTTATACTATCAGGTCTAGGATCAACACACTTAAAATATGGCAAAACATTCCGCTTCATAATTTTAGAGTTCGCTTTATAACTAATATTATATTAAAACACAAACTTTTTAATGCCAACCTGCCGAATAATATTGTGCAACTGAGGCAAAGTCAGAGCGTCATTTAATGGCAGACGTTAATTTGAAATTTTTTGTCATGCTCTGCTTTTACTTTTTCGATGAAAAACCAATATCACTGACTTTGCAAGTCGTTAGCAGTTGTAATCGAAAAAGCAATTGTCTTTGCTTTAGCAAACACTCAGCAACAGGTCTCAATAAGGCTGATCACAATGGGCGCTTTCATAGAACACAATTGTTGATCAAGTGTTTAGTGATAACTTTCTGAACGCACCGTTGAGTGCCCAATCAAGACGGCGGTTGCATAACATATGTATCTGACAGATACTTTTACAATAAAAACTTAATTTTGGCTTACTTGGGGTTTAAATGCCATATTGATTGTTACTTACGTTCCATACGTTCCGGTCCTGAGCCGTTCCAGCCAGTAGACCCGCAGGAATTTAGGGGAAATTCATTAGTAGAAGAGAGGGAAAAGTAGGGAAAACACTGGTACAATATGCCGGGCCTGAGAAAATGTATGTTACTGTTAGGGGGTTACAGCACAACTCGATATAGGGCGATATAGGCCTCTCGAAAGTTAACCTCAGAATCCTAACAGATATACTTACAGGACACTGTAGGCTGAACAGCCACGTGCAGAAGCTGGGCTACTATCGAACAACACATGCCGATTTTGCGATCGATCAGCGGAGACGACGGATCATATCCTCCTGGAATGTGACGCAATCTCAAGACGCACCAGGGTCAGGCATTCTCACATTAAATCCCTCAAGCCAGGTGAACTGTTAGGGTTCATTAGAGATGTCGGCTTAGATGCGGTGCTGTGAAGAAGCTGAGGGCACAATAGGCCAATGGTCGCAGTGCGATCCTCAATTAGTTATCTAAATATCTATTTAATAAACTGCGAAGTTGTTGAGGGTTTAGTTTTTGGACGGATTGCAATGCGAACAATGAGGCTATGCCTTCTAAGAATATGAGAGTTGGGTTATCGAAACGTTCTTTCAATCTATCTAGAGCCTTGGGATAATTCTCATTAGTGACTTGAAATGCATAGAACGTTTCTAGTGCTGGCACTTCTAAACAAGAATAGGTAATTGAATTTTTCAATATTTGTGAGTCTCGGCTCACGAGCAATAAGTTGGGTAAACGACTCACAGTGGCGCCTCTGCCGTTAAAGCATGGCAAAAATCAAAAAAATCATGAAAGCGTTCGCTTAATCTAATACATGTTTCTAATAGAGAATTTTCCAGGGATCAACAATATACAACTGCTTTTTCACAGAAAATTATAGTTTACCAGTTGACCAATTTTCACCATTGGGAAAAAATTTTAAATTTTTCTTCTTTTTCGTTGTATTTAAAATGGTTTGTGAGTAAATAAGGCGGCCGGTTGTCGTTTTCTTGTATAGCAATTAAAGATAATTTAATTTAGAATTGAAACAAAAAAAAAAAAATTGTTAAAAGTTGGCGGATTTACCTGTTTTTCAAAATGCTTATTTTTAGGCCCTTTTTAAAACTTTGATGAAAAAAAAATGTTAAAATATGTGCTCCGTCAAATTAACAGTAGTTATTTGTGAAATATTCAGTTACCTAAATTCATAAAGTCTACCTGCGTCCAGCTGCAACTTCACTTTTTACATAAAATAAAGTTAAACAACATTGGGCATAAATACGCGCCTGAGTAGGTATATATAATTCAGTACGGCCGTAAGAACGTTTTTGTTATTGGAACTTGCTAACAACATACATTTTTTTAGTTACGAATTGTATACCTGAAATTCATTTTAATAATTTGAGTAGGTATATAAAGCTATCCATAATACAATGCACATTATCATTCGTCTTTTGGACATTAAGGAACTAAGTATTCTGTTTACTTAAATAAAGTGAATAGTATTTTTAAATATAGTTCACAGTTTAATATTTAGTCAGATACACTCGAAGCCAATTCTAACATGTGTCTAGAAAACTCGAAACTATTTGCGGTGTTTAAATCTACAAAGTCAAGACGGGACTTTGTTGAGGTTATTATGAGAGAATTAGCGAGTGAAACAAGCATTAAAGAAAAGGAAGGCCTGGAAGAAATAATTGGTTTTCAATACATTATGATAGAAAGCAAATGGAAGGACGTCTATCGTAACAATTCAAAACTTCTTGGTAAGCATCAAAAGTGGCTAGCTGACAAAAATTTTGGACGAAGAAACGCCTAGCACGTCAACCAATCCAACTAGAGGGAGCCCAATAAAACCCATAGAAGAGTGTTCTACCTACACAAGGAAAAGGAAGAGTTGCTGCATCAAAAGTATCCGGAGAAGAAACTTACCTCATGGTACATAAAATTTTAGCACATGGAAAAGATTTAATAGAGTACCAGTGCTTACCATTAGGAGAATTGTCTGAAGAAGCTCAAGAATCTAAGAACAAGGACTACAAAAGATATAGATGTATGAACACCTGCAAAAGTATCACGAGTTAGACAAAACGAAGACCTTTTCAACTTGTTAGCTATCTCTTCTGATCCAGTCATATCATCTATGAGGTATGTAAGGACACAAAAAGATCTTACAGATGCGTATAGCTCAGAAATGGTTGCTTTGTTAGATATATGTTCCAGTGACGATGACTATTGAAATGTTTGATTTAGAATAAAAAGATGTGAAGGGTTTGGTAGTCAAACATTAATTCTTTTTATTAAATAAATTCTTTCCCTTTTATAGTTATTTACTTAACCTATACATGCATAATTATCTTAATAATAATAAACTAAAAATATGTACATTGGTAACGGGGTATGCATACATGTAGGTTTGTACACATGCTTTGTATACATGTAGATTTGTATGCATGCTTGCATACATGTAGATTTGTATCCATGCTTGCATACATGTAGACTTGTATGCATGCTTGCAAAGTCAGCAGATCAATGTGAGTATTTGGTTAATTCACATTATTGGTTGTATGTAAGTAATAAGCAGAATTTATTAGCTGTGAACGGACAAGGGTTTCATATTCGGCATTCCATTGATGTTAGCTAACCGCTGTCTTAGTTCAATAATTTATGTTGTATAATATTGTAATATGATTGTTACTAAGAAGTATTTGGCATAGAAGTTCATGATGCGTAATGCCGCAAGTGTATTGCATAGGTGGGTATGACGCATAATGCTATACCATCCGTCTTAGAAAAAGAGGGTTATATAATTGTTTTATGAACAATTGTATAAGACTATTTGTCGTATTTTCAATGATTTTGATATTTTACTGTAAATTGATATTGTAAAGAAAGAGGTTGTTTGCTTTGTTTCTGATTTGCTGACCTTGATATTTTTATTGTTTACATTTTATGCATATCCCTTTTTTTCAAAATTTTAAGTTTAATGATTAGTTTACTTAATTTACTTATTGTATTTATTGCATATATTTTATAGCCGGATTTTAAATGTGCGCACCCGCCTAAAATCCGCGTGTTTGAAGATATTCTTTATTTTTTTTTGTATTTATAATAATTTGTGTAAATATAGAACTGAGAGAAAAAAATTTTCGTTTTTAATTTCTTAGATATAAATTATTATTAAATAACTGAGTAAATTGGAATATTTATGTTTAGATTATTTTCAAGAGATATCTTAGATGGACTACTAATTCCTTATCTTTATTGCTTCTATTACTAGTTTCTAAATTATTTTTATTGTTCCTACCATTTTTATCCTACCATTATTTAGTAACTTATGCAAACTATTTTCCTATTAATATTTTCTAATCTATTGGAGCTAAAGTAGAGTACTTCCCTAATATAGAAAAATATGACCTTATGAGACCTAGGTATTAAATTATTTTATTTTATGTTATTCAAGGAAAAAGGATTTCTTTTTATTGACATTTTTTTTCATTTATAATAAAGTAAATCTGTAATAAATTGTATTTACAATAGAGGGGGTTGCGGATGGAAGAGCGGGGTAGCTATGTATTGATAGTCGTTTTATTAATGGATAAGTGGAAGGTACAGTGGGTGTAAAAAAAAAATTTCGTATCTTTAAATTTTAATAATTTCCCTATTTTCCAGCAATATCTTTGATCTTATGTGTCATGCGATTGGTTTGGTTTAGGTAATGGGTTAGATTCGAGTTGTGGCGGGTTTTACCTGCTTAAATTTGTGCTTCATATAGTTTTTGAGCATCATAGCTATTGTGATGAATACACAACCTATAACTGCTAACCAAACATCTGGGATGTTCGGAGTATTTTCTGTATTTACCTTACTTGGTGGCTCATACTTGATTATCTTGTTATCTGTTGTTTCAGAGCTTTCTTTACCTACCTCGTAGCCAGCTATGGCTACCATAATGCCTTGAGCTATCTTTGTCCACCAAGACATCTTGAAAGTTCTCTAATTTTAATAAGAAGTTAGATATTTTGTTTTATGACTTTTTATTTTGTGGATATTGTTGATTAAAATATTTTTATAAAAAAAAGATTTTAATATTCCAAAAAAAAATTTTCTTTTTGTAGTTTATAATATATTTGGAAATATTCTTATCTATTCGTATTAAACGAGCTTTTAATATATATATATTTTTTTTTTATGCTACTTAACATTTGGAATTTTCGGGGAACACTCTCGTAATCATACGCATTATTTCCGCTTCCCTGGTAGTGGGGTTTATAATGTCCTCTATTGTGGGTTCCCTTTCCATTCCTATTTTCATCCAAAATGATTTTAACCATTGCAGTTTTCTTTCATTATCTATTGTTACTTTATCTTCCCATGCAATGGGGTGTTCTCGTATTTAGCTGGTATTCCAATTTACTCAAAAAAATTTTTTTTTTTAAATATTTATTTTTTGCAATTTTTGTTGTTATATCGGCCTACTGATTTTAAGATCGCGGGTTCGAATCGAGCTCAAGGCATAACAATTGGTACGAACCAGAATGGAAGTAGGATTAATGAAGACAAACAAAAAACCGCTGTGGTGGCTGAATGGTTATAGCAGCGGCGCCTAAACGTTGCGGATGAAGGAATTTAGCAGTTCCCGAAATGGATCTATACAACGAGCTTTGGCAGTTGTCTAAAATTTTTTCTTTCTTCTATTCTAATTTAAAAATTTTTTCAATTAAGAAAAAATTTATCATAACAATAATAATGATAAAAAATTATTGTTAGGCCTTGAGCTCGATTCGAACCCGCGATCTTAAAATCAGTAGGCCGATATAACAACAAAAATTGTTAATACATCCCAGAGCACGGGGAAAAAAGTGTCAATAAAATATGACACTATGGCAGCATTGCCAACAAACAAGTCCAATTTTCACAGCTATTCTGCAACAGATGTCGCAGTGTTGTGAATATCAATTGGCACGAACCAGAATGGAAGTAGGATTAATGATGACAAACAAAAAACCGCTGTGGTGGCTGAATGGTTATAGCAGCGGCGCCTAAACGTTGCCGATGAAGGAATTTAACAGTTCCCGAAATGGATCTATACAACGAGCTTTGGCAGTTGTCTAAAATTTTTTCTTTCTTCTATTCTAATTTAAAAATTTTTTCAATTAAGAAAAAATTTATCATAACAATAATAATGATAAAAAATTATTGTTAGGCCTTGAGCTCGATTCGAACCCGCGATCTATTTATTTTTTGTTTCTCAGTTCTTTAATTTTCCTTTTTAATTTTAACCTATCTTCGTTATTTGTGGTTAAGTTTAATTGTTTGAAGGTTTCAGCTATCTCTCTCTTTATTTTAAATTGTTTACCTCCCCTTTTTCTTTTTCGGATTTTTGGGGTAGGTATTTTGGGTGTTTCTTCCTTTTTTATGGACTGGTTCCGTCGCAAATACTCTTCTATAGTAATTGGTGTCGGACCCTGTTTGGTGGTGTTACTGCTTTTAATGACTCTCAGAAATTTTTATGAATTCCTTTATAGTGTCTTCGCACTTCTTAAAAATTCTATTCGGAAGAATCCGTTTCTATTTCTTGCATAATAAAGGAGATAGCTGAATTGTTCAAAAAGTAGTATTCATCTTTTCTTTTTTTTTTTTTTTAAAGTAGATTTCTATGTATTATTTTTTAATTTTTCAATCAAAAAAAATTCTTTAAAATTTAGTACATTTTGATTTTCTTGCTACAAATTTTTTTGTGAAGAGAAGTGTTTTACATTATATTTACTTTTTAATACCTATTTTTTAAAAAAAATTCCTAAGCAAAAACTTTCGTTTTTGCTAATGGTTTAGCGTCCTTAAAGGCCGCTCAATTGATTCTAAAAATTTAAATAATTTAAATATACCTAATATACATAACATTCACTGCCAGTCGTATTGTCCATTATGTCCTGTTGGTTTGCTACTCTGGATTTATTTAGTGTCAGGCCACATATTATGATTATTCCACTCCATTTATGCGTTTAATTTATTATTGAGCTTCCATTATTTTGCTTCAAACAAACGTTCATAACTAATTGATCCAGATAACCACCATGCGTTTATTCGAATTTGCCAAAAGTCCGTTAAAATATTATTGGTAGTTGTCATACCAAGTTACGTTGGGTTGATCTAGCTTGCGATGTAATTATTGCTCCTTTTCCTCTGTGCAGGATTTTTATCCAACATAATCTCAAAAAAAAATTTTTTCTCTATGTTTTACTTTCGTCTATTACGTCTATCTACTTTGGTACAATTTGTAAAGCGGTTACTAAGATCAAACTATTTAGGATAAATGGGCAGTGCCACTCCCCTTTTCCAAAATTCGTTGGCTGTTTAATCTTTAGCTCAAATAAAATTTCATTGAACCACTTTCAATAACTTTTAGTTATTAATAAAATACATATTTGGCTTGTAAATTAAACAAAAAAAAAAAAAAAACGTAAAATTTTACGATGAATTCTGAAGCACCTTGTTATTGTGGCCCAAAAACGGACCTTTGAGTTTTGTAAGAGTATTGCCATTTAACAGAAACAATACGTCTATCGATTTTGGTAGTTATTGATTACGTGACTACTTAGATACAACTTTTTATCATAAGTGGGCAGTGCCACGCTATCTTATCAAAATCATTAGTTTATCTTATTTAATGCTTAAATACGTCATTATAAGACACATCTCATTTTATTTTTTTTATTTTTTACTAAAAACATTTTGTTTTTGCATTTTTCTAAAAATTTTCGAATTTAACGAATTTTTGAAGCACCCTGTATCTGTGACTTTCTGAGCTTTCACACAATTAAACTTCAAATAATTAGCTTTCATTTGAATTTAAAATTTTTAAAATATCTTCTTGGTTCAAAAGTTATGATTTTTGCAAAGAAAAACTCAAAAGGCGCCACTGTGCGACGTAATCACCACTAAATGTTGGCAACGACAATCGTGGTAAATGGGACGATGAGGTTACAGCTGCTGTAGATGTTTCGGTATAGTGTACAGTACTGTTTGCATCCTCTCCTAGTTCCGCTTGGATGCTTAGCTTCACTGCGAAGAAGCTGTATTCCAAATCTGCACGGCCGTTGTCTCTAGGATGTAAGTCTTCAATGTCAGCTTGAACCGACAGCGCTTGCTTGAAGTAAGATTCTAAAATCCGTGGCACCGTAGCTCAGCACTGGCCAATTTATTGTCCGAATTCTTAGCTGATTCTACAATTGATTTGGGTAATCCTTTACTTTAGCTCACAACTGCTAAAACTCGTCCAAATCTCAGGAGAGGAGTCAAAAGCCGCGCTTTGGACCCAGGATCACGAATCCGAAAGCGGAAATTCAAAATTTTATTTCGTTTCGGAGATATTGGCAAACAAAATTGAAAATTTTCATGTGGTTGTTGTTGTTTTCGTGATTTTGATGCACCCACAATAACAACACAGGGCTACCTTCTACATATGAAGAATCAGCTGAGTCTTGTACTGATGCTGGTGTTAATACTAACAACAACAATAACATTGATATACCCAATCGTCAGAGGAAAAATGGTAATAACAAACATTTGCGTATTATTGGCTCAAATGAAAATTATGAGCTAAGTGTTGCCAAGATTAAGTGGCTATATATTGCATAATTTTTGCCAACAGTTACGACTGATAACATTGTCGATTATGTATGTAAACATTCTGGTAGGAAAAGAGAGCCACGGGCTTGTTAAAAAAGGTACTGCCATTGAATCACTAAGGCGAATTACATTCAAACTTGGTGTTCCAGAATCTTGGTGTAGTAAAATGCTCGAACCTGAACTTTGGCCTGCTGGGGTGACTGTTGCCCTTTTCGGCTCCGCCGGAGAGTAATTTCCCTGAAGTCTTAGGTGTAGAATCTAACTAATATTAATTCTATTAATGATTCAAGAGCAAATTATGTGCTCTATTATCATAATGTGAGTGGTATGCGTACGAAATCATCACAATTATATCGTAACATAATATCACATGAATACGATATAATTGCATTAACAGAGACCTGGCTAACCGAAAATTTTTCATCCAGCGAATTATTCGACAATCATTTCTATATATTCCGCAAAGATCGTTGTCCAAATGCCACTGGCCTCGAAAGGGGAGGCGGTGTTCTCATTGCGGTCAGGCTTGACTTATGTAGTAAGCAAATCGTTATTGATTATAATAATGGTGACGTGGAACAAATTTGTATAAGCGTTAAGTTTACTGGTAATAAAAATATAATTTTTTTACTGTCCTATATTCCACCAAGTAGGGACTTAGCTATCTATCAGAAACATATAGATAATTTAAATTGTGTTATCAATAAATGTAATTCATCTGATGAAATTATATACTTAAAAAAAAAAAATATGTAAGGCGCGATTACCTCCGAAGAGATCTAAAGCCGACCTTCTCGATACTTTACCCACAAATATTAGATCCGATATCGATATGCTAGTTGTAAGCACCTTGTTCTCACATGGGCTAAAACAATACAATACTAATCCTAAGAGAAATGGCAAATTTTTTGATCTAATATTTGGATCTGCAGACCTAAAAATATCATGTGGAGAATGTCTATTTCCAATTTTGGAAAATAGCATACACACCAGTACCTTGGCTATAAATTTCGAGTTTTATAATTTTGATAAAAAACAGGCTAAATCTACGTTGGAGTATAACTATTTTAAGGCCGACCGCGTGGCTATAAATCAGTTTTTCTTAGCCACTGATTGGACTTTCTTGAACTCCTCCAATGAACCACTGTCTTCTTACGGAAATTTCAAGGAAATGCTTTATCAGCCATTTCGAGTTTCGTACCTTTAAAACGTAATAGTTCTAGTAAGAGACCACCCTGGTATAATGCAAAACTGAATAATACTAAAAATAGAAAAAATAAAGCCTTCAAAAGATATAGAAATAGCTCTAATGAAACGACTTAATTACATTACACTTAAAAGGCAATTTTATTGACTTAATAAGTTTTTGTTCAAGCAATATATGATTAAACTTGAATCGAAATTGAAAACAAATCCGTCTAGTTTTTGGTCGGTTATAAATTCCAAGAGACAGACTAATGGCTTCCCCATGATCATGGAGTATGATGACGAAGTCTCCAGCAATACGCAAGATACGTGTAACCTGTCTGCCGAATTATTTCAGAAGGTATATTCAAAGTTTACCTCTTCACCAATTCAGGGATTTCACTCTGGATACCAATCTCAAATCTCTTCTATTGATATTACTGCAGATGATGTTTTTCTCTCGATCTCAAAGCTGCCAAGTAGCACAACATCAGATATTGACGGATTTTCTCCGTTATTCTTCAAAATATGTTTGAACACCATTGCAGAGCCTCTGGCGCTTCTCTTTCGAGAATGCCTGACAAATGGAAGTTTTTTAGACTCATGGAAATTATGCTCCATAAATCCCGTATATAAATCTGGTAGCCGCAATGATATATGCAACTACAGACCAGTTGTTAAGCAGAGTACTTTGGCAAAGTATTCGATCCTATATTGCTTGGTAAACTATTCGATTACATCGGTAATGCTATAGTTGAGTGCCAGCATGAATTCTTTCCTGGAAGGCCCACTTCCACTAATTTAGCTTTAGTCACCAATCAAATTGTCGGTGCTTTTGAGAGCCAAGAGCTAATTCATGTTATTTATACGGACTTCTCTAAAGCGTTTGACAAGGTCGATCATTCTATACTGCTACACAAGCTTGCGATGTATGGTATCAATGGTAACCTGTTAAAATTCTTTTCAAGTTTTTTGGAAAACAGAATGCTATATGTGTCAATTGGAGCCGATAGGTCATCCTTGCTTATCAACGCCTGGTCAGGAATCCCTCAGGGTACCAATTGCGGTCCTTTACTATTCCTAATTTTTATCAATGATCTGCCTCAGCAATTCAAGTTCGCTAAATGTATAATGTATGCAGACGACGTCAAGCTTTTTCTAAGAGTTCGTGATACGTCCGACCACTTAAACTTACAATCCGATCTCAATTATTTTGCCGAACGACGTCAAGTTTTTTCTAAGAGTCCGTGATACTTCCGACCACTTAAACTTACAATCTGATCTCAATTCTTTTGCCGAATGGTGCTCAAACAGTAACTTGCTTCTAAACACAAAAAAATGTTGTGTTATTTCATATTCTAAAAAGACAACCACAACATATTTTAATTATAAACTAAATGACAGATCTCTGAATCGCTGTCATGAGATTAAAGATCTGGGTGTGATTTTTTATCCTAAACTTTCCTTTTCAAGTCAAATTCATTTCATTGTCTCGAAGTCTTTTGCAATGGTTGGATTTATTACACGTAACACAAAAGATTTTAAGGACCCTATGACGTTGAAGGCACTTTATACCTCATTGGTAAGAAGTCGTCTGGAATACTGCTCAATAATATGGAATCCATTTTATGAAGCTAACTCGCACAAAATTGAGAGAGTTCAAAAAATGTTTACAAAAATTGCATTGCGTTTGTTTCATTGGCCCGACGGTCTTCCATCGTACACTAGCAGGCGGAAATTGCTCGGTCTTCAGGCTTTGTGTGACAGAAGAACTTGATTCTTACTAACGTTTGCCTATAATGTTATAAACTCTAACATCAGCTGTTCCGACGTATCCAACTTATTCATTCCGACTACGGAATAATAGACTATTTATCGAAGCAACTCATAGAACGAACTATGCTATGAATGAGCCAAGACTATACATCTAACAAATCGATATAGCGGTGTTCTTAATTTTAATAATAGCTTATATAAGTTTAAGCTTGAACTCTTTTCTATTTTTAACTAGTCTGTAAGAAAGACTGTACTTTTTAGACTGAATGAATAATAAATAAATAAAATAAATAAAAGTGTTTTGGCGGATATAGTTTTGGTCTCCAAACCGGTGTTGGACCCACCCAGGGTAATTTTTTATAAGCGCGGCCGAAGGCCGCCAATGCAGAAAGGTGTTCTGCGCAAAAATACTATGGATCGCACCCCCGGTTTCGGAGCTCTCCGGGACAATTTTTTCGGTTTTTTGGAAATAACTTTTGACAGAAATAAAATTGAATTTCCGTTCTCGGATTCGTGGTCCTGGGATCAAAACGCGTCTTTTGACAACTCTCCCAATATTTTTGGTCGAGTTTTAGTAGTTGTGAGCTAAAGCAAAGAATTACCTTGATTTGATTCGCGAAATATTTCAATTTATTCTAGAGCGCTTACGCTTGCAATCTTCTAGCGACATGATTTTTTAGTGGGTAAGCTCTGCTTAATTTACTGCTGAGTGAGCGAAATGTAAGGTGATGGACAATGACTGCCGGCGGTCGCAATGACAAAAACAACGACAGCGACGAAAACCAAAATGTAGCAACCACAATAGCAAAGGCTTTTGAAAGAATAAGATGTGCATGCGCGAACTTCAGTGCAGCGGAGCTTAACAAAATTCTAGTAGGTCACTTCCGCCACACCATAAACTCTAACACAACTTTTAATATAACTTAAGCACTCAAATTGCACTGATTGGAGTTATAGAGAGTAAATATTAAAATACTGAACAGATTAGCTGAATAAAAAATGTAGAAATAATTGTTAAATAATAAATACAGACAGTGGTAGTTTAACAAATTTTGCTGTGGTGAGTGATGAATGTGACCTACTAGAGTTTTGTGAAACTTTTTTCGTTGTAACTTGGTTATTTGACGTCCGATTTTTAAAATTGGTATGTCATTATTTTGGCCTTGAGAATCTTCACATTTTTTTGCTAATGTCCTTTAAGCTATGAAGTCGTTTTCACATGATTAGGTCAGCTAACAAAATTGAACCCCTCCTAAAGTATCATTTTTTCCTTACCAAACGAAAGAACTTAAAAATTCAAGAAAATGTTGCTTTCAAACCATATTACTAAAATAATAAACAAAGAAGTTATATCACTTTCAATATTATTGCAACTGTTATTTTACCTAATTCTTATTATACTTAGACCTGAAACTCATGATATTTTTTTGGATGTAAAATTATTATTAGGGTTTGCATTGAGAATTTAATAAAGATATGCCAAATATCATAAATAGGGGAAGTCAAAGTAAATAAGTGAGTCATACCTGTTGTTTCGTATTTATAATAACACTATGCGACAAAATCAACTTTTTTTCTGGGTATTGAACAAAACCCACTTTTTTGTAGAGATTGAGGCTTAAGTAAACAAAGTACTATCTCCGTTTTTCGAAGTTAACCTCAAAAAAATAGATTTCGGCTTTCGAAATTCTACATTCCGAAATTTTATTTTTTTGTTAACGCGTTCAGCAAATTGAAAAAGTAAAAATGTGGTCATGGTCCGCTCTTTTCCCCTTATTTGAAGGGCTGAGGTGAAAAGTCAGAAGTCGAGTCTGACTTTTCACCTCGTATAACAGCTGTTATACCAAATTTCTCAAAAAAAGAATTCATTGTCATAATCTATCAATCCATAGCAGAATGCCGCTAAAAGGATGCATGCAAGACGGACAATTTAGCAACCAGCTTTGTATTTTCAAAGTTAAAAACATTAAATTTTAATGTTTTTTGATATAGTTCTTTATATTTGTTGTATGTTGTATATTTTTTTATATTTATTTATATATAATAATTTTTTCTCTTATTATCGTTTCTTTTCCGATGTCAGATAACGGCAAGTCTAGAATTAACACGTCTCGCACGCATTTGTAATCCTGACTGACATTAAACAGGACAGGTAAAATAATTCTTACACACGCAGCTATGTAAATATATTTACATTTAAGAGAACTATTTACTTTTGTGTGTTTTCAGATATGTCGGCGAGGTAACAATCAAATATATATACATAGAATAGTATATACACACATACAAACATATATAGGTATATACATATATTATTCATATTTTGTTGCTTTTTATATTATTTTCAATTTACTTAATTTATTGATTTCAATTTTCCAGATGTCCAGAACGAGTGCTGGAACAGGACGAATGATGGCATCAAAACCATCGTTTGGTTTTGTTCATTTTCTGGCATTAATTTAAGCAGTGCTATCGTTAATTAGGAACACGGTAAAATCTTTTTCCATGCATATATGTATGTATGTATTTTCCACTAATTGTAAAATGTATTTAAAATATTTTTACTTTATAAATTTTTTTTTTTTTTGTTTTTTCTTTTCAGCCTTTCTCTTTTATCTCAGGTTTTTATAATTTCAGCTTTTCTCTTATACTCGTATTTCATGCCAACCTAACCCTGTCAAGTATCTATACCAAAACAAAAACCCCGATACCAGTTTCCCAACAAAACACTGTAGTTTACGAAATAGAATGTAAGGGAACAGAAAAACAAACATGTAATAAAACATACATAGGAACAACAAAACGTACACTAGGCGTAAGATTAAAAGAACATGGTACAGACATTAAGAACAACAAAAGCAGCACATCACTATCGCAACATGCAACAGCCACTGGTCACATAGCTGACATAAACAATGCAAAACAAGTAAGGAAGACTAAGTTCGGGTGTAATCGAACATTAAATACTCAGCGTGAGCTTCAATTGTACATTTCATTTGAGATAAATTACTTTTCTACATACCACGTGGCACCGCCCGTTTAAAAAAAAATGTCTCTCTCCTCTTACAATAAAACTTGATAAGAGAAATATCATTGATTGATAACTATTTTTTGCTAAGTTATAGCTTATTATTCTAGTCTACGACCCTTTTAAACTTGTTTTATATAAAAGCGGGCGAGGTCTTTAACCGATCCCGTCCATTTTTACTAGAAATATTTTATGCTATAAGGAAAATATGTGTTAATTTTTCTTCGAGTTATGGCTCCCGAAATATAGAATATTGCTTAGTCATAAAAGGGGCGGTGCCACACCCATATTAAAAATTTTAGTGTTTTCCAATTTAATGTTTTTTTTAAATCTTTTGTATAAAAGTAGGCGTGGTCTTCGACCGAGCTCGCCCATTTTTTCTAGAAATATTTCCTGGTATACGGAAAATTTGTGTACCTAAATTTATAACGATCCGTTAATTTTTCTTCGAGTTATGGCTCCCGAAACATAGAAAATTGCTTAGTCATTAAAGGAGCGGTGCCACGCCCATTTTCAAAAATTTTAAGTTTTTCCTATTTATTGTTATAAATCCACTTGGGAAATCAAGTACCATTGATATAAAGCTATTTTTGCAAAGATATGGCATATTTTATTCGTCCACGACCCTTTTAAAAATCGTTTATATAAAAGTGGGCGTGGTCCTTAACCGATTTCGTAAATTTTTTTCGAAGCATTCCTTATAGTAAAGGCAACCTCCCTGCCGAATTTTGTTATGATAGGTTTAACGATTTTTGATTTATGATTAATATTGTAAAATTTATTTTATCACAAGTGGGCGGTGCCACGCCCATTTAAACAAATTTTTATCAAGAGTTTCAATATCAGTCCACATGTCAAATCTCAATATTCTAGGTGTATTATTCACTAAATAATCAGGTTTTTTGTTTTCCAAAATTTTATATATATAAAAAGTGGGCGTGGTTATCATCCGATTTCGCTCATTTTCAATCCCAATCTATTCTGGGTCCAGATAAGCTCGTGTACCAAATTTGGTGAAGATATCTCAATATTTACTCAAGTCATCGTGTTAACGGACGGACGGACGGACATGGCTCAATGAAATTTTTTTCGATTCTGATTATTTTGATATATGGAAATCTATATTTATCTCGATTCCTTTATACCTGTACAACCAACCGTTATCCAATCAAAGTGAATATACTCTGTGTGCAAAGTACGCTGAGTATGAAAAATATTGGACAAAGAAAAACGAGGAAAAGTCAGATTGACGCTGATGAAATTTCATCCGCTTGTTTATTATGTTTATAATAATTGTGTTTTTTCTGCTTATGGATCAAAGTCCAATATGACAAGCATGCCTTAATAGAAGGGTATATACATCTTTTTAGTTTAACTTTAATTTAATTTATTTATTAGTGACAAATGTGCATTATGTAAACAGTAATTATTATACACATAAATTGTAAGTTTGTAAGTTTTTCATCTTAATGTGATATTTACACAAAAAATTGTTCAGATTTAAGATTTATAATTTTTCTATTTTAATGTTCAACGTTGTCGTTTGTGGTGTGTAATACAATTATTTTAATAAATGCAGTCTGACCCTGAGGAAGCTAAGGAGATTAGCGAAACGTAGGGCTTAAATAGTGGAGTCCTTTGACTTGCACTAACGCAAAGTTTGGTAATTTTCAGCCTATTTATACTATATAGATATTTAAAAAGTATTGACCAGCTTAATGAAATCTAAAAATTGTTTTTCGATTATTAATTGGTTGTTAATAGTTTGGTAGGTAAGTATAAAACATTTATTT
Organism: Eurosta solidaginis; assembly: GCF_040869045.1. Classification (NCBI taxonomy): domain Eukaryota; kingdom Metazoa; phylum Arthropoda; class Insecta; order Diptera; family Tephritidae; genus Eurosta; species Eurosta solidaginis. The sequence goes on along the minus strand of NC_090319.1, from coordinate 172,976,986 downwards.
CTTAGCAAATTTACATTAAATATGTGGAACTTCATATCAAAAAGCAATTAATTAAACTAAAACGTCATAATACAAATCCAAATTTTTTTTATGGAATTTTGAGATGGAACCCCTCATAAAAAACTATAAGTATCGTCACGGGACGAAAACACGAGAAGAAAAGCTTGAACAAAATTTAATGAAACCACAATCAGACCCGGTAACAAATTTTGCTACAGCTAAAAAAACGAAATAAAAAAGAACTGTGCTAAAAAATTAAGCCGATTTTTTAAATTCACATAAAAAGTGAAAATTTTTGCAAAAGACAGAAGTCGTGATTTTTGGATGCAGTGACCGTGTTGTTGGAGGAAAACACGTGAAACTCAAAGTGAAACACAAAGAATTCTTTGTGCGTGTGTTAAGAAATGTTTGCAGCGCTGGCCAAGCGAAAAGAATAGTGAAAAGACAACAGATTCAAATTAGCAGCAGAAGCAACAATTGCACTGGGAACTATAGGAAACGCAACAAACAAGGATATAATTGATTCAGCCATTTTAGAATTGCACTTACGGGACCAGTGAGAGCAGCAGTGCATGAAAAAGAAGAACGTGAAAAATAAGGCAGTAAAGTAAGATAAATTTTTATTATTACTATGTTTAGTGACTAAGAATTCCCTGTTATACTTACGCTATTTAAAAACAATTATTAAACATTTTAAGTGTGGATTCATTAATACAAGTCTTTAGAAATATATGATTAGAAAATGAAACCCTAGTGGCTTGGTTAATAGCCGCAACTAACGCTTCTTTGAAATTAGAGTTAGCGGAGTTGCGCAGGCAAATCGAGGGGATGACTCAGACAGTTGCCATTGCGGAGTACAAGCCTGAGACTATCAACCAGCAAATAAAATGCGAGGAGTCTTTAGAAATAATAAAGTCTTTGCCCGAATTCACGGGAAAGCAAAGAAAATATGTTAGCTGGAGGCAATCCGCTAATAACACGGTGAGTTTGTATGTTAGAGGCAGCCGTAGGTATTTTGCTGCACTAACGATATTGAGAAATAAGATCACCCAGGAAGCCAATGATTTGTTATCAAAACATGGCACAGTTAGATTTTGCATACGCCGACAAGAGGCCAGCTCACATCATTGAACAAGAGATGAGCATTCTGAGACAGGGCTCTAATTTAATAATTGATTATTACAATAAGGTTGCTAATTAATAAAACGATCATGACCTACGGTACTGACAGTTCCGTCACTAAGGAACTTAATGCCAAGAATAGGCGAGATGCTTTACGCATATTTATAACCGGACTGAATGGGAATTTATCAAATATCCTGTTTTCATTGTCGCCAAGCGATCTTCCCAACGCTTTGGCAAAGGCCTAGGAGTTGGAGTCGAATAATATGCGAGCAAATTTTGCTTTACAGTTTGGTAGGCCAGCCCATTTTCCGCCCTCAGCAAATAATGGGCAAAATAACTATAGACATAAAAAAACAATTGTTGTTGTTATATGGGCCTACTGATTTGTAAGATCGTGGGTTCGAATCGAGCTCAAGGCCTAACAATAATTTTTTATCATTATTATTGTTATGATAAATTTTTTTCTTAATTGAAAAAATTTTTTAATTAGAATAGAAGAAAGAAAAAATTTAGACAACTGCCAAAGCTCGTTGTATAGATCCATTTCGGGAACTGCTAAATTCCTTCATCGGCAACGTTTAGGCGCCGCTGCTATAACCATTCAGCCATTCAACCGCTGTGATGATGGAATTTAGCAGTTCCCGAAATGGATCTATACAACGAGCTTTGGCAGTTGTCTAAATTTTTTCTTTCTTCTATTCTAATTTAAAAATTTTTTCAATTAAGAAAAAATGTATCATAACAATATAATGATAAAAAATTATTGTTAGGCCTTGAGCTCGATTCGAACCCACGGCCATAAAAAAACTTATAATAATCTGAGAATTGAAAGAGCGCAACCCCGACCGACTGCAATGGATGTTGATTCCAGCATCATGGTACAAAATCGACCGCAGCTCAAACCTGCTTATAATTACCAAAATAATAACAATCAAAGCGGTAATACAGAAAAAAGACCACATGGAAGCACGCAGCAGACCGTGCAACCGCCCAATAAAATATTACGTGTTAACAATATAAAGGAGGATCATTTTTTAGACTAAAATTAGCTTTCCCATACATTTTCTTGTATGACAGGGCAATAGGTAAACATTTTAAAATCTTAATTGACACAGGAGCAACTAGCTGCTATATAAAGTCAGGTATTTACAATAATCAGATATATGTTTTTGAGAGATATAAAAGCGGTCATTAATCTTGAAAAGAAGAAGTTGATAATAAATAATGATAAAGAAGAACAATTTTGCTTGGAAAGTGAATCCGAGCGACAGGAAACTTTAGAAAATGAAAATACTTTGGGAGCAAGGACTTCTAAAGTGCCAGGCGATGGTAATACCGGTAAAAGAAAGAAAGGGAAAATGGAAAACATTCGGGACAAAGAAATCCTGAAACGCCAGCCGAAGGAAATTCCGGCAAGTTATAAAGTAAAACACGTTAATAGAAATAATTTGAATTCAAAAATTTCGCAAGGAGATCCTGAAATGCCAGTCGTTGAATTATCCAACAAGATAAATAGTGGAAAAGGGGCGTTGAACGCAATTACTTTGGAGGAAGAATCCTTTGAAGCACCAGCCGATGTATGTTCCGGCAATGCAGAAAATAATTACAAACCTTGTAGTAGGAAAGAGTCAAATAAATGTATTGTTAGGGAAAAGGAAAATAAAATAATAGCGGAAATTAAGAAAATTCATTCTGGAATAGATATAAATTTACCGTATAGAACAGATTTTAAAGCGGAGATTCGTACTACGACTAATACTCCGGTTTGGAGTAAGCAGTATCAAGATCCGCTAGCTGCAAATAGCTTTGTTAATGGGGAGATCAGGGGTTTGTTGCAAGATGGTGTGGTTCGTCCATGTAAAAGTCCATACAATTCACCTATCTGGGTTGTACCAAAAAAAGGCGTAATTGAAGATGGTACACAAAAGTTGAAGATGGTTGTGGAAGCAGCATTCTGTGGAAAGCTCAGATGGTGTGGAAATTCCGGAGACAAAAAACCTTTGAATTAGTTTAAACAACAGATATTGCTGAGTAAAGGACGTTTTACCATACATGAGCCACTGGTAAACTTTGGTAGGACTGAATACGTTACGGTGGAAAATTTGATAACAATGTTAAAAGAATTTATACAACTAAATCTTGTGACTGCAATTCACTGTACACGAGAAGATATCTATGCGATTAAAACTAAATTAAAGTAAACGTTTACAAATAAAATATTGTATGCCAGAAATTTTCCTATAGATGTAACAAACAGGGAGGACCAAGGTGCGATAATAGAACAAACACAGGAGTTTTGAGGAAAATATAAAACAAATTTGTACGATGTACTATTGGCCTGAAATGCATAAGCAATTCAGAGAATATATTAGAAACTGCGATATTTGTAATGGAATTAAATATGACAGGCACCCGAAGAAAATACCGATTGGATAGGCTCCTATACCTAAAGAGGAAGGAATATAAAGGTTCATATGGATATATTTTATGCTCAATCTTTGAAATTTTTTACATGTATTGACGCATATTCAAAGTTTTTGGTGATTAAACAAATTGAGGATAAGATTAAGTTGGACGATAAAGTATTGGAGATATTAAAGGGTTTTCCTAATGTAAAGATGATAACACTGGATAATGAACCAGGATTTACTACTGTGCAATTTAAAACTTTGATGCAGAGACTTCATATTTAGGTTTAGTTTTGTAACCCAAATCACAGTATAACAAATGGACAGGTTGAAAGAGTTCATTCAACGATAATTGAGATTGCAAGATGTATGAAGCAGGAATATGATTTGATCAGTTTTTATGAGTCAATATATAGAGCGGTTCATCAATATAATAAAAAAATATACTCCGTAATTGAAAATAAACCTTTTGAAGTAATTTGCAATAAGGTTAAACATGATACTGTGCCACCAAAATTACTATTGGCGCAAGAAAAGATGTTAGATGGACAAAACCAAAACAGAAAAATGAAAACTTATTCATGCGGCGATGTTATATATGAGAAATTCATAGGAGTGAGAAATAAATTAGGTCCTAAATATAAGAAACAGATAGTAAAGGAGGATTTAGGCAATAGGGTTAAAATTAATCAAAGAAACAGAATAGTGCACAAAGATAATATAAAATCTTAATTATATATATATTTTTTTAGATGATACCAGTAATAATTTTATCACTAATTGCTCTAGCGATATCAGACATATTATATACTAATAGAAGATGGTGATGTTGTCTTATACCGCAGCTTTGGAACAATTTTTTACATAACCAATTTAACTTATTTTGGAAATCTCTTAATGGCAGATAAAAAATTGTACAATAAAAAATTTCGATATAATAATTTACAGGAAACGTCTGAAGTACCAGATATTAAAAATTCAGACTTAGAATTTGAAACTGGTTTAATAGAAACATTATTGGGGCAACTACAAAGAAAGAAGGGAAGAAAAAAAAGGGGTATTAATGAATTAGGGACAATATGGAAATGGATAGTAGGATCACCAGACCATGATGATTTGGTGTTAGTAAATAACAAATTGAACGAATTAGCTAATAATAATAATAAACAGTACACTACAAACTCGGAAATTTTTAAAGAAATTTATAGATTAATCGAAACAATAAGAAGTTGTAGCATGTGTATATGATATAATGTGTGACTAAGATATTTGCATAGTGTTAGTTAGGATTAAGTTTAAGATCATTCCAGTGTGGCAACATTGTTATACATAATATCCAATGCTTGTTGTTAACTGAGTATACTGTCCACAGCTTTCTGTTAGATTAACATAAATATATCCGTAAGTTCTATTTTAACATTTTCTACATTTTCAAAAAGCCTTGTCAAATTTTCAATAAATAGCGTGTGCCTCCGAGTGTTCGTTCTTTTGGACTGCAAACGTTCACTCAAGAGTTAAGAAATAATTAATAGCGCACGCTGGTAATATGTGGAAGACGGACAATGCAAAGTTGGCCTCTTACATATATACCAGCGTATGCATTTATATGTATATAAGGCAAGGTGCACACGAGGCTACGCGTCATTGACGCGTACAAGATATTTCATATAGCTACAATTTCTCTACGCCTCAAGATCTGCACACGAAGCTACTTTCGAGCGTCGCTACAAAAAGCAAACAATTATTGAAAAAAATAAAAAATTAAATTTCTTCAGCTATATCCGTCCCCGAAACCAAAGGAAAATAGGTATTAAACGTTGTTTGCATCCCCGTGCTTTTGTAAATTATGAAAGGAATTTTAAACCACCGCGGACTAGAGAAAATGGTGATTTCTAGTTTGATGCTTCAACAATGTCTAACCAAGCTGTTGTGGTGTTTAATACTCTTTTTCGCTTTGGTAATATACCTTTCACGCACTTTTATTAACTAAAGTAACATTTTTTAACTAATTACACACATTTGCATACAAAAAAATGTAAACAAACATCTTGTTCTTCCTTTTTTTGAAGCGTACGTACGCCCAGCGACCAACATTTCTGTACGCTTAGCTACACGAAAATTTACTGCTTTGTCGCTTTCATGCAGTTGACGCCTCGTATGCAGCTCTCCATTCAAATACATGTGTTCGGCATCAAAGCGTACAAATTTGGCCTGCAGCGTCTATGACGCGTAGCCTCGTGTGCACTTTGCCTAAAGCATTTACTTAGACGAACAGCGAAAAGATGGTCTCTAGTATTTGTTGTTGGATAGGAATATAATAACATATTAGGTGAACAGCGAAAAGCTGGTCACTAATATTTTTGAGTATATTATTTGACACGAACAGCATAAACCTTGTCTGTCATTACTATGTATATTATTAATGAAATTCTGTAATTTTTTTTATTTTTAAGGTTGCTAATTTCAACTTTCTACTTTATAATTTTCGCACATCGCGTTGCAAATAAATTAATTAAAAACCCAAACCCTTACCCTTGCTCATTTATTATTTTAAATTGGCGCCCAACATGGGGCAAACCTCTTGAGGAATTCAAAAATCCCTATTCGCCGAAGCGAACAATTAAAAGCTATTTCTAACGCATCGCCAAAAATGCCTACGCTCACTGAAGAACAATTCGCGAAATTTATGCAATCTGTAGTTCAGGTTAATGAAAGGCCTGGCTCGTTTTCTCGCTGCACCGCTCGCTACAAAGGTGAACGAAGCTCCGAAATAGTTCAGGAATTCATTGCTGCAATTCTGACTTCTAAAACAGTCGAAAAAGTACGCGATGAAGACGCAATAAGCGGTATGCCATGGTCCTCGAGGGCGACATTGCGGAATGATGGAGTGGCGTAAAGTCTGAAGCACAATCGTTTTCTGACATCATACGTATGCTGCGTGAAGCCTTCTTCCCTCCAAAACCATCATGTTGTATTTACGTAGAGATTTTCGAATTGAAACAGCAGAAAAATGAACCAACTGATACCTTCATCCATAAGAAACGTGCGCTATTTTCCCAATTGACCAAGGAGCCAGCCGAAGCTGACCAAATAGATCTATTGTTCGGATTTCTGCACATGTAAAACATCAAAAAATTAATAACTATAACGAACTTTTAAAAAAAGGTCGTGAAGTCGAACTATGCCTACAGGAAAGAAAAATTCCTTCTGCGAACAATGAGGAATCTGAAAAGCCAGTCGGTGGTCCAGTATGTTGCGGATTTTGTCGCAAAAAAGGGCATAGTACCGAAGAATGTCTCAAAAAGAAAAATGCAAAAGCACAAGAAACACACACTGAAAAGCAAGAATAAGCGTTGCTAGTGTTAACCTTAAACGGGTTATGGACTACAAAGGGTATGTTTTCTAGAAAGTGAGGTGTAAGATTACACTCGCCGACGGCAGATCCTCGTTTGAAGAATGCTTAGCAACCATTTGTAAGATAAATATTGGTGGAAAATGCCTGGATATCCAGTTTATAGTATTACCCAATGCAAAAAGAACCCTGCTAGGTGCAGACTTTATGGAACAAGCAGAGATTGTCTTGAACATGGCCCAACGATACTGGTACCTTGAGTGCGATCCTACACAACATATCGATTTTGCAGATCCATTGCCGCTTGAGTTAAATCTTGTAGAGACAGTGAAAGCAAGCGGTCCTATTGGCAAACGTAAGAAAGACGACGTGGTGATAGAGGAAAACCAGCAAAAAGTGTATATGTCCGAATTTGAATATTACGGCCGGGGTCACTGGAGTCGTCAGAGAACCAAGGACAACAGAACAAATTTCCGTAGACTTTCGTTTTTTAAAAGAGAGTGATAGTTTAGAGCTAACACGAACCGAAAAGATGCGCATTCCAATGTTTTCGGTGCATCTCATGAGCCTACTTCATTTGCTCAACATTATATAGATACGGGTGAACACGAACCCATCGCATTACCACCATATAGATTGTCCTTCGCTAAATTTCAGGAGTTGAAGAGCTAAATTCACAAAATGATTGAAAACAATATTATCGAAGAATGTGATTCAGCTTGGTCATCACCGGTTGTTATGGTACCGAAAAAGGACGGAAGCATACGTGTTTGCGTAGATTATCGCAAATTAAACTCTATAACAAAGCCCGACAGATACCCACTGCCTCGTATGGATGATTTGTTACACGCCGTAAAGAGTACCAAGTACATGACAACTTTGGACTTGCAGAGTGGTTATTTTCAAATTTCTGTCTCAGAAAAAGATCGGGATAAGACATGCATATTACACCTTTTGGGACGTACAGATTCAAATGTATGCCGTTCGGACTTCATAATGCTCCTGCGACCTTTCAACGCCTGATTGATCGGTTCAAAACCAAATGTACAGATATTGGCGTATCTTGATGACATTATCATCTGTTCGCCTACATTTCACGACCATTTAAAAGATCTGCACTTAGTATTGCAGAAGCTGGAAAAGTTCAAACTACGTGTTAACAACTCTATAACAAACAACGTAAAAACATGCTTTTTCATGAGTCACTGACCGGAATCGTATGCATTCCGGCAGTATAATCTTATTGGTCAGGCATCGAGCTGATTGGAATACTCAGCAGTATACTCCACTTTTGGACGAGAGCTACGAACATTCGACGATATAGAGCATGATGGCAGAGCTATCATCGAAAGTGATAACTACATTCCTCAAATTACGCCATATTTAAAGAGCATGATGGAAGGGTTCAAGAACGCAAGGGAAATTGAGCAATTGATACAAGACCGCAATAAAACATATGTCGACAAACATCGCAGACCTCAAGATAATATGGAAGTAGGTTCCGAGGTTCTGGTAACAACACATGTACTCAGCCAAGCGTATAAGGGTGTCACAGCGAAATTTGTGCCAAAGCAAGATGGTCCATATATCGTCGCTTGTAAGATTGGCTCATCCATGTATGAAGTCGCTTCCAAAGAACAACCTGAGATACCGCTAGGTTCGTATCACGCCTCAGCTTTAACACTATACAGAGGTAGCAATGATGAAGAACCTCCAGCCCCAGTTCGCCCAATGCGCAGAAGAGGAAGACCACGAAAATCCAAACAAACGTGTGACGAATGATCGTTCAAACACTCATCATCCGTCAAGGAAGAGACTGTAGCATGTGTATATGATATAATGTGTGACTAAGATATTTGCATAGTGTTAGTTACGATTAAGTTTAAGATCATTCTAGTGTGGCAACATTGTTATACATAATATCCAAAGCTTGCTGTTAACTGAGTATACTGTCCACAGCTTTCTGTTAGATTAACATAAATATATCCGTAAGTTCTATTTTAACTTTTCTACATTTTCAAAAAGCTTTGTCAAATTTTCAATAAATAGCGTGTGCCTCCGAGTGTTCGTTCTTTTGGATTGCAAACGTTCACTCAAGAGGTAAGAAATAATTAATAGCGCACGCTGGTAATATGTGGAACACGGACAATGCAAAGTTGGCCTCTTACATATATACCAGCGTATACATTTATATGTGTGTAAAACATTTATGCGGCAGTTACCCACCGACGTGTGCCGTACGTAAAGACGTTTGTCGTACGAAGCACGTTTGACCAAACTCTCAAGCCCGTAGGAATCAATGTGTACGTCTGTGTACATGTACATAACATATTTGTGTGTGTATTGTTTACAGATAAGCACTGTTGCCATTGACCATTTTGCATGTATGCTTATGGAAACATCAACTTTTTCCAATTTAATTTTTGATATTGTAAAAGGCCGGAATACATATTAAATAAGTATAAATAGATTAAATATTTATAATCAGCACTTTTACATAATTATTTCGAATTATTTCCACAATTTTTCAAACTATAATTAGGCTTTTTTGCATAAAATTGCAAACGGTCAAAAATTAGCGCACAAAAGTTTACTAGGCAACTCTGTCTAGTGAGAGAGCGATCAGCTGACACGGTCTTACGGAAAAAATCAAAATTGTTTTGATTTCTACGTTCCGGGCTACGTACGTACGGGCGTTGCACGTCGGTGAGTTTTCGTTTACATTGCACACTCATAAGATAGGTCGTGTCAGCTGACACGTTTTTTCTACGTACGTTCGTGGGTAACTGCCGCATTACTTAGACGAACAGCGAAAAGCTGGTCTCTAGTATTTGTTGTTGGATAGGAATATAATAACATATTAGGCGAACAGCGAAAAGCTGCTCACTAATATTTTTATACTCAGCTGAGCAGAGCCCACAGAGTATATTAACTTTGTTCGCATAACGGCAATCCGTAACGGCATAAACTAATCGAGATAGATATAGACTTCTATATATCAAAATGATCTGGGTGAAAAAAGAAATTCACTTAGCCATGTCCGTCCGTCCGTCCGTCTGTCCGTCCGTCTGTAAACACGATAACTTGAGTACATTTTGAGGTATCTTGATGAAATTTGGTATGTAGGTTCCTGGGCACTCGTCTCAGATCGCTATTTAAAATGAACGAAATCGGACTACAACCACGCCCACTTTTTTGATATCGAAAATTTCGAAAAACCGAAAAAGTGCGAAATTCATTACCAAAGACGGATAAAGCGATAAAACTTGGTAGGTGCGTTGACCTTATGACGCAAAATAGAAAATTAGAAAAATTTTGGACAATGGGCGTGGCACCGCCCAGTTTTAAAAGAAGGTAATTTAAAACTTTTGCAAGCTGTAATTTGGCAGTCGTTGAAGATATCATGATGAAATTTGGCAGGAACGTTACTCCTATTACTATATGTACGCTTAATAAAAATTAGCGAAATCGGATGACGAACACGCCCACTCTTAAAAAAAATTCTTTTTTAAAGTCAAATTTTAACAAAAAATTTAATATCTTAACAGTATAAAAGTTAATTATGTCAACATTCGACTCCAGTAATGATATGGTGCAACAAAATACAGAGATAAAAGAAAATTTCAAAAATGGCGTTACTCCGCCCTTTTCATTTAATTCGTCTAGAATACTTTTAATTTGGTAGGGACATAGATTCTATGACGATAACTGTTTTCTGTGAAAATGGGCGAAATCGGTTGAAGCCACGCTTAGTTTTTATACACAGTCGACCGTCTGTCCTTCCGCTCGGCCGTTAACACGATAACTTGCTCAAAAAACGATATATCTTAACTATCCTTAGTTCACGTACTTATCTGAAGTCAGTTTATCTTGATATAAAATATCGCCGAAATCCGACTATGACCACGCTATACTATAATTGCTATAATTCTGCACCAAATATGAAAAAAGAGATGAAAAATGGTAATTGGATTGGCTTTTTGACGCAAAATATAACTTTAGAAAAAACTTTGTAAAATAGGTGTGACAAAGTTCTGCAGGGCGAAATCAAAAGCCCTTGGAATCTTGGCAGGAATACTGTTCTTGGTATGACATATATAAATAAATTAGCGGTACCCGACAGAAGATGTTCTGGGTCACCCTGGTCCACATTTTCGTCGATATCTCGAAAACGCCTTCACATATACAACTAAGGGCTACTCCCTTTTAAATCCCTCATCAATACTTTTAATTTGATACCCATATCGTACATTCTAGAGTCACCCCTGGTCCACCCTTATTGCGATATCTCGAAAAGGTGTCCACCTATAGAACTAAGGCCTACTACTACAAACACATTCCAGGGTTACCGTAGGTTCATTTTGCTAAATAGTGATTTTCCCTTATTTTGTCTCCAAAGCTCTCAGCTGAGTATGTAATGTTCGGTCACACCCGAACTTGGCTTTCCTTACTTGTTGATTATATTATTTGACACGAACAGCATAAACCTGGTCTGTCATTACTACGTATATTATTAATGAAATTTTGTAATTTTGTTTATTTTTAAGGTATATAATTTCAACTTTCAACTTTCTACTTTATAATTTTTGCACATCGCGTTGCAAATAAATTAATGAAAAAAGCAAGGGTAAGGGTTTGGACCCTTGCTCATTTATTACACTGCTCTACAAAATTAAACTTTTTGCATTACCCTGGATCACCACTATTTTTTTTTTTATTTGCTATAGTCCCCTAATTTTAAAAATGGTCGAAATTTAAAATTCTATGGATACGTATTTGTTTTTTTTTTTTTTTTTTTTTGTTTTCTAAAATTTGCCTTTTTTGACAAGGGATATCCATTGATTTTATCATATCTCTGGAACGATTTTGTTGGAGAAAACAGCATATAATAGCAAATGAAATTACCTTTAAATTGTTTAAATACCATTTTTTCAAATACTTATTGGTTTCAGAGTTAGTTGCATCGCATTATAAAAAAAATCGATTTTTTGTATTAAAAATTACCTTTTTTCTTCTTCTTTAATTCGTAAAAAATCGAAAGAGACAAAAACTTACAACCTTTATTAGATGATCGTAACACTGTGAACATTTCAAATAAGGCAAGCTTTATTTCATGAAAATCCATGGATAAACGGTAATATTATTAACAATTAAGTAAATGAAGGGAAAATATGTATTTTTAATATTTTTGTTTATTTAGCTATTTAAGATACCTTTATTAAAGAAATTCTACAAAATTTAGTACTTGAAATATTTAAAAATAGTGTCTACTTTATGCTCGTCTACTGTAATTTTCTGAGTTCTCAACATCTATTTTAAAATAATCCTTATATGAATTTTGTAGTGAAATAGTGAAATTTCTCCGCGCTTTTGCTGTAGTGTAAAGACCACATACATAACAAAATATATTCGGGTCATTTTTGCAGACAAATTTTCTACTGTTATTATTCATTTTTTTAAAATTCACTAACCAATTAATAGTTTTTTGCTGTTGTTGACAACTTGACTTTTCGAGATCAGGAATGCTAGTTAAATAACATTGAATGAACTAAATGAATTACTTTAAATAGTCCCAGGCCACTTCGATTTTCAAAAGTATGTATCTTTTTTATACTCAGTTGAGCAGAGCTCACAGAGTATATTAACTTTGATTGGATAACGGTTGGTTGTACAGGTATAAAGGAATCGAGATAGATATAGACTTCCATATATCAAAATCATCAGTATCGAAAAAAAAATCGATTGAGCCATGTCCGTCCGTCCGTCCGTCTGTCCGTTAACACGATAACTTGAGTAAATTTTCAGGTATCTTGATGAAATTTGATATGTAGGTTCCCGGGCACTCATCTCAGATCGCTATTTAAAATGAAGCATATCGGACAATAACCACGCCCACTTTTTCGATATCGAAAATTTCGACAAATCGAAAAAGTGCGATAATTCATTACCAAATACGGATTAAGCGATGAAACTTGGTAGGTGAGTTGAACTTATGACGCAGAATAGAAAACTAGTAAAATTTTAGACAATGGGCTTGGCACCGCCCACTTTTAAAAGAAGGTAATTTAGAAGTTTTGCAAGCTGTAATTTGGCAGTCGTTGAAGATATCATGATGAAATTTGGCAGGAACGTTACTCTTATTACTATATGTCTGCTTAATAAAAATTTGCAAAATCGGAGAACGATTTTAAATTCAAATTTTAAAAGAAAAGTTAATATCTTTACAGTATACATATAAGTAAATTATGTCAACATTCAACTCCAGTAATGATATGTTGCAACAAAATACAAAAATAAAAGAAAATTTCAAAATGGGCGTGGCTCCGCCCTTTTTCATTTAATTTGTCTAGGATACTTTTAATGCCCTTGAGCTGATAGCCATAGCAGCTAGTGCTATCTTTTGTTAGTCTTAAAATTTATTTTAAGGATAAATATATAATAATAATAATAATTATTTTAATGCCATAAGTCGAACAAAAATTTACCAATCCTTGTGAAATTTGGTAGAGGCTTAGATTCTAGGACGATAACTGTTTTCTGTGAAAAAGGGCGAAATCGGTTGAAGCCGCGCCCAGTTTTTATACACAGTCGACCGTCTGTCCTTCCGCTCGGCCGTTAACACGATAACTTGAGCAAAAATCGATATATCTCAGTTCACGCACTTATTTGAACTCACTTTGTATTGGTGTAAAAAATGGCCGAAATCCGACTATGACCACGCCCACTTTTTCGATATCGAAAATTACGAAAAATGAAAAAAATGCCATAATTATATACCAAATACAAAAAAAGGGATGGAACATGGTAATTGTATTGGTCTATTGACGCAAAATATAACTTTAGAAAAAAACTTGGTAAAATGGGTGTGACACCTACCATATTAAGTAGAAGAAAATGAAAAAGTTTTGCAAGACGAAATCAAAAGCCCTTGGAATCTTGGAAGGAATACTGTTCGTGGTATTACATATATAAATAAATTAGCGGTACCCGATAGATGATGTTCTGGATCACCCTGGTCCACATTTTGGTCGATATCTCGAAAACGCCTTCATATATACAACTAAGGGCCGCTCCCTTTTAAAACCCTCATTAATACCTTTAATTTGATACCCATATCGTACAAACACATTCTATAGTCACCCTTGGTCCACGTTTATGGCGATATCTCGAAAAGGCGTCCACATATAGAACTAAGGCCCATCCCTTTTTAAAATACTCATTAACACCTTTCATTTGATACCCATATCGTACAAACACATTCTAGAGTCACCCCTGGTCCACTTTTATAGCGATATCCCGAAAAGGCGTCCACCCATAGAACTAAGGTCCACTCCCTTTTAAAACACTTATTAACACCTTTCGTTTTATACCCATATTGTACAAACGCATTCTAGAGTCAAACCTGGTTCACTTTTATAACGATATTCCGAAAAGGCGTCCACCTATAGAACTAAGGCCCACTCCCTTTTAAAATACTCATTAAAACCTTTCATTTGATACCCATATAGTACAAACAAATTCTAGAGTCACGCCTGGTCCACCTTTATGGCGATATCTCGAAAAGGCGTCCACATATAGAACTAAGGCCCACACACTCTTAAAATACTCATTAACACCTTTCATTTGATACTCATATCGTACAAACAAATTCTAGAGTCACCCCTGGTCCATCTTTATGGCGATATCTCGAAAAGGCGTCCATCTATAGAACCTAGGCCCACGCCCTTTTAAAATACTCATTAATACCTTTCATTTGATACCCATATCGTACAAAATAAATTCTAGTCACCCCTGGTCCACCTTTATGGCGATATCTCGAAAAGGCGTACACCTATAGAACTTAGGCCCACTCCCTTTAAAATTATCATTAACACATTTCATTTGATACCCATATCGTACAAACAAATTCTAGAGTCAGGCCTGGTCCACCTTTATGGCGATATCCCTAAATGGCGTCCATCTATAGAACTATGGCCCACTTCCTCTTAAAATACTCTTTAATACCTTCCATTTGATACACATGTCATACAAACACATTCCAGGGTTACCCTAGGTTCTTTTTACAACATGGTAATTTTCCCTTACTTTGTCTCCACAGCTCTCAACTTAGTATGTAATGTTCGGTTACACCCGAACTTAGCCTTCCTTACTTGTTTTTCGTTAAGTTTGTCACAATCGGCGACAATATACCATACAGGGCAGGCATCTAATGAGTATGTAAATTTTTTAACCACTACCTGCGAAAGGGTTTGAAAAAAAGGGGTTTTCAAAAAAACCTCATATGCTATGGGAAATGGCCTGTGCAGGCTGGGATGTTCAGAAGGTAGGTATAACAGTTTCTATGACGGAGTGATAATTTAATTTTTTTGTTTTTATGATTTAAGCATTCTAAGAACATCGCAAGAAATGCTTCAAGGAAAAGGTTGTATATATTTGATAACAAGTATATCTGACCACACTTCTTTCTTACGAAAACCCGCGTTGGCAACTTAAAATTTCCATACAGTATGAGGAATTTATCTTATGATCTGCGTTTTGCCTTAAGAAAAATTGGCGGGGAAAAATTTCTTGAGCGTCATTATGGAGTTTTCTCATTTCTGTCGATGCCCGTAGTAAGCTTTAAAAAGACAAAGTTGCGCAAAATGTCATACCTAAATAATTTTTTGTCAAAAACAATAATAGGCTTGATATGCAAAATTTTCGCTAAATTGGCTATTTTCACTTTATTGTCAATAAAACCAACATTTATTCATGTATTTTCACGAAATAAGGTTTCAGTTATTTATAATGTTTACAGTTTTAAGACCGGGAAATAAAAATGGTAAGTTTTTAAAACCTTCGATTTTTTATGAATTTTTGAAAAATAAAAAAATGTTCGATTTTGCAAAAAAAAAAAATTTTTTTTTTACATTTTTATGTGAATAACTCCACAAGCGTCGATCATATAACAAAATTTTATTATCAAGACTTGAAGAAAATTTTGCGGTGAATCCACTGGTGTTTCTCTCAACGAATTTAGATAAGAAATTTCCAAGATACGATAAAGTAAGTGGAAAGACCTCTGTAAAAATTTGTGATTTTAGAAAAAGAAAAAAAATCGTATCCATAGAATTTTAAATTTTGGGTGTTTTTGTACTTAGGGGGGCATAATACATCGAAATTAAATAGTTAGACTTAAAAGTAATTTTTCTTGTTGACTAGTGTTATTTTACAAAGTTTAAATGGAGATGAATATGTTATATTGCTTGTAAAACGAAGAAATGAATTTTTAATGTCGGAATTACAAAATCTCGTTAATAATATAACAATGGCAAAAGTAATTTTACATTTTGATGAAATAAAAAAAAATATAACGAAAATGAGCACGGACGAATGTCTGTATCAGATTTAATAGAGATATCTACTTTTAAGATATTGCAAAATGAAGATTTAATAGCTATTTACATAAAATATCCAAAAATCATATTTGATTGTCAATTGTTGGAAGAAAGGCCAATTGCCTAAATAGATGGTAAGTTATTAATTGCCAAAGAAATTGCAAAATGTAACGACAAGTACGTAAATGTTGAAAACTGTAAAAAAGAATTGATAAATACCTATTGTAAAATTAATAATACAAATAGTTGCTTGTCAGATATATTAACTGGAAATAAAGCTAAATGTAAAAAAAATTTAAGAAGGCAATAAGAAAATAGATGGAATAAAAAAAGGTACTATATTAGTTTCAGGGAAGCATATTATTGACAATCAGAAAGCAGATGGAATTTACTTAGTTACATTTGAAAATCAAACAAATATTGACAATAACCGTGCTTTTTTTACACGCGTATACGTTTCGTATGTTTGCTCAGGAGACCCATCTAGTGGCTGTGGTCAAACAACTAGCTACAGCAGCAGAGTGTACCGAAAAGCGAAGACACAACCCTCTGCTGTATTTCTGTGTATAACATATAGCTGAATCAGTTGTGATAAATAGTGGACGCGCATAGAATACACAGAATTAGTGCAGAGGGTGAAACATAGACACATATTTCAGTTACATCTGAGTATAATGCGTATTGAAATTTAGTAGTACTAATTATATACGTGGAAATTTCAGAGGTGTATTTAAAGTTTGTCGCGTAGCAGTCCATATAAAGGGTAAGCGTAAACGTATATAGATAAGAAAAAAACACAGCTAATGTTACATACGAAAATATAGATTAAAAAATTTGGCAGTATGTCAGGAATACTAATGTAAGTAATTTTGAAATTGTAGATTACATTGAGTCAAAAGACTACAATTTGAAATTTGAAAACATTAATCTGACCAACCATGTAAAAAATGAAACACAATCACACGTTGTATACTGGATTGTTATTGTATTAACTTGTATTATAATTATAACATATATATATTTGAAGATCAACAAAGTGGTTGAGAGATGGAAAATAAAGAGACAGTTAATAAAACAAGAAGAAATTTTTAATGAGTTAACTGTTAAAATTAATAAACTTACAAACAAAAGATTACAGAATCGTGACGATTCTCTTAAAGAAAGGGGGGGAGTTAACAGTACACTTCCCACAGTGCTCTTATGGCAATTATAAACAAATATTCCACTTCTCAAGCCACTGGCATTTCATTAGAGAAGCGGATGCAATACCAATCGAAATGTTTATAACTAAATACTCCATTTCTCATGCATCGGTTTTCATTAGCGAATCTGATGCAATGCTTATGCTAAGTGTCCAGTTATTGTAAATATTAAAGTAAGTTAGGCATCAAACTCAATAAGCTAAAATTAAGTTATAAATAAGAGTAATTCAGAAGAATAAAGTCAGTTTGATGTCAACGTTGCGTACTAACCACTCGAAAATACGTTTTATTATTTTTTTAAAAACACCTCTTAAAATAGGAGGCTGTTAATTTACATATGCACATAAGTTCAACGTACTGTGCTAAAGTACGCAACTCTATTTTTATCCCCATCATATGTAGATACAAATGTGTGTCAAATAACATACGTACATATGTATGTATGATTTTCAATCAACCCTCCTCCAAAAAAATCTTTAAATCATTCCACATATGTAAATACATAAGTACTGAAGTATCGATACCGGTACTCGTATAAAATGCTCGGATCAAGGTATCGATGCTGGGATTCTTACTCAGTAAAAGGTATCGAGTATACTCGATCCAAGTGAGTACTTCAGAATTTTTACCAAATGTGAAGAAACTTTTTTTTAAATGAGCTCGTATGTTTTGAATTCAAGAGAAGACAAATAAGGAAGTTTAAGTTTGAACGAAACCGAACATTATATACCCGTTTGTGTGCTCGTACATATATTTTAAGGGTACATTTAAAGAGAAACGTCACGAACATTAAATAATTTAAAATATTTTTGACCGAATTACAGTGTTCAAAAAAAAAATTTTTGTTAGAAAAGTTTTTCTAAAAAAAAGTCGCCACCCGGCAGTGGTTTTGCAAGCACTCCGAGTGTATTTCTCCCATGAAAAGCTTCCCAGTAAAAATTCATCTGCCTTGCAGATACCGTTCCGAATCGTCATGAAATATGCCGCTCGAAGCAAATTGGAAGAGAAGCTGGGTTTAAACCTCCTGGGAGGTAAATCGCGTCAAGTATTTTTTATGGCATTAAACGAGAGATTAACTAAATGGAATTTATGTACTTTGCACTGCCATATCTCTACTGGTTGTTGTTGTTGTAACAGTGCTTCGCCCCATCCAATAGGTACAACCACTCACAAATTGTCATCAATATCCTCCAGCGGGAGTCCACAGAAACCAGTTTCAACAGGGGTGGACCACAGAGAAAGGGGTGTTAGAGTCGTTAATGCCACATTGCAAATGAAAAGATGGTTGGTGACATGTGGCTGATTCTGGATAGGTAAGAGTTTAGCCTGTTACAGTATCGAAATCGTGTTGCGCTAGAGTGACGCGCGTCTCCTAGGGAGATCGTTTCCTCTTCTGCGAGCCAAGGGTATTTAACTTTAAGAAAGGGGTTCGCCGGGCAATACCTGGCATATACGTCCGCCGCCTTTTTTTCGAGGATTTTGTTACGGTTCTGGATTCTAGGTATAATCGCGGATGTATGCTCGCCAAAATGTAGATCCTGATCGAACGTCAAGCCCAGTATTTTGATAGTCTGTAGCGTAATGCCATCGACGTGGATGTCCAATATGGTCAACATTTGTTAAATAAGGCCGCCTATGATTTGGCGGGTGACAATATTCGGTTTCGCGAGGCGAAAACACTGGAGAAAACAGGGAGATAGTTGTTTATTTTATCACATAGGCCATCGGGCCGGGACCTGTAACCATTATCGTGCAGTCATCGGCATAGGAAACAGCTCCTTTTGGTAGTTAAGAGAGCTTCGATATGCAGAAGTTAAACAAAAGCGGCGATAGAACACCATTGTATTATTCTTCTGCGTTTAGATGTTACGTTCCTGAATTGCATCGATGCCTACCGACCAGACAAATAATTTGCGGCCCACCTTTTGAGACTAGGAGGAAAAGGGGACCCTTACAAGTCTTGCATCAACGTGCCGTGGTTGACTGTATCAAAAGCTTTTGGTAAGTCTTCTGCTAGTATTGTCGCGTAAAATATATATATTGAAAATTTTGTTAAGATTAAAACTGTAAGCCTCTTTTCTTTGAAGTAGGTGTGGTCGTTATCTGCTTCTGCTTAATGTGAGCGGCACCACGCCAACTTTACAAAATTGCAATAAATTTATATTGTAAATCGCACTTTTTTATCCACTTGTCAAGTTTAATTTTTAAAAATAGTGTTCTTTTTCCTTTTCAAGCGGGTTTTCCGAGATTAGCAAAGACATAATCCTTACTGACCTAAAAGTTTTATGAACACAATACATTTTTCAAGACGCTTAAGTAAGTGCTTGAACGATCTGCCGCATACTAGCAAAGATAGCTGAGACAATAAACGTAAGGAACCGATGATTGGATCCTAATCGTCCAACTTAAAATCTTCCTGCTAAAACTATTCTCGCATCGGATCTCCGGTTAAAAATGTTCTATCGTTTTCTCCCATTACGAACGTACCGAATCTTTTAGCTCCGCCTTCTATATTTCGGTCTTCCTTCAGCTTATCTCCTTGCTGAAAACTATTAATTTAATGACACAATCAAACATTATATCATCCCTAAAAAATTCGGCAAGGTCCTAGACTTAGTTTACGTTGATTATATATGTACCTTCATTTTCTACAAGGCTGTGCGATCCGATTATCTTACCAGAAGGCATTTACCATCCTTCACTCGAGATAGTTGGCGAAACCATGAGTAATGATCAAGGTTGTAGTACTGCTCCATCTGACCCCATTAAATAAATGTAAGGCGCAGTAACCTCCGCAGAGATTTAAGGCCAAGCTTCTATTCTAATTTGCGTCGTGCTCCTTTTTAATTTAGCCTAAGTTAAGCTTTTTGTTAGAGTACCTTGACGCGAAAATATACAAAGAATAAAAATGATGGAAGCCTCTCATTCGACTGGTACACGAAGTCCTTATCCTCTATCCGCTTAATAAATTT
This sequence comes from Eurosta solidaginis, assembly GCF_040869045.1. Lineage (NCBI taxonomy): Eukaryota > Metazoa > Arthropoda > Insecta > Diptera > Tephritidae > Eurosta > Eurosta solidaginis. Next base: position 172,956,550 of record NC_090319.1, on the reverse strand, counting down.
TCATTCGTCGCAACCCTTAAAATACAAAATAAATACGGCAAAAAATCCAATAAACAAGGTACTAACTATAAGCGACAAAAAATCCTGGAATGCGAATCTACAAAAAATAAACAAAATATGTACTGAAAAGCAACATTTACCCAGGCACTCTAATAAAAAGCTTAACTGAACACAAAATATTTGAATGCAATAACAAACAAAACTCAACAACAAATACACATAGAGAAAATGAAACAAAGCAATATTTCAGCGCAACAAATATTCCAAACCTCTCCCAAAACTTCAGCAAAGCAATCACCAACAACAATCCAACTATATCATTAGCATACAGATCTAACCGCACACTAGCCACCATATTTACACAAACAAAAAGCCCCATAGAAAAACTGCAACAAAACAATGACATATACGAAATCACATGCAAAGGGAAAGAAAATTAAAAGTTTGAAAAATGATACATAGGGACGACTAAGCGAGCACTGGGAGTCCGACTTAAAGAGCACGAAGCCGACATAAGGAAGTTGAAACCCCTACCGCCTTATCACAGCACAATACTGCAAGTGCACACTCAGCCGATCTTCTAAACGCAAATATAATAAACAAAAACAAAAAAGGCAGAACACGATACATATTGGAGAGTTTGCGAATAATGGAAAAGAGAGAGAGAGAGTTTTATTCATCTGTGAAACCTTTTAGCTCAACAAATCTAACAATTTACAATATTCAAGGCAATTAACTTGTATTAAAAATGAGGTATTGTTATATGTTTGTACGTATGTGTCATGACTGTTAGTTTTTCATGTCTAATGTACATTTGTTGTTGCAAATAAATATATCACCCCTGAGGATACTAGGAAGCCCAGCGAAACGTAGGGTCGAACAAGTGAAGTTAATGTAACTTGCACTTCAAACCAAATTGGTCAAAATCCTAATTTTGATTTAACTATTAAAGAAATGTAAATAAATTGTTTTTTCACGCAGAACGTCGCAGCCAGCTTCCTATACAATTAACAATTATAACCTCGAGCAAGTGTATGAGTTTGTTGACTTAGGGGTTGCGATGGATAGCAAGCTAGGTTTCAACCTTCATAATAATGCAACTGTCAATAAGGCTAGAGGTGTGTTAGGATTCGTAAAGCGATGGTCAAAAGAACTAAGCGGTTCTTAAGTTAGGATTTTCGTAACATAAAGACCGCTTAATTCTTTTACATTATTGGTTAGGCCAATAATAGAATATGGGCCGATAGCCTGGAATCCGCGTTATAAAGTGCATGCATATAGGTTGGAATCAATTCAAACAGTTGTTCCTCTTTGCCTTAAGGGATTTGCAATGGGATTGCTTGTATAATCTACCCCACTTATACTAATCGGCTAAAACTCATTAATCTTCCTACCCTTGCAAGTCGTAGAGAGATGCTTGGGGTAATTTTTATGATCAAATTAGGGAACGGCTTGGTTCTAGTACTTTTTTACTAAGCGAAGTTAACTTTGATGTTCCTTCTCGGCCAACTAGACATTTTAAGCCCATTTTCTTGAAAAAATGTAGAACCAATTTTGAATAAAATGAGTTCTTCCGCAGTACGTGTCAGGACTATAACTCTCACTCAAGCATAATTGATAGTTCGGAATCACTTCTAAGGCCCACTTGCAGAACGGCTTCTTTTTAACTCACAGTTAACTTGACATGAGGGGTTAAAAAGACAAATTGCCTTGTACAACGACGAGTTAGCAGTTAAACCAGGGTTAAAAGGTTAATTTTTTAACTCGCCAATGTTGAAGGGTTAATTTGCTAACTCTTTAGCAATCTGAAAATGACAAATAAACGAACATCAAAACAACCGCGAAAACCTCGAAATATTTTAATTTAAAAGAAATATCTTGGCAATTGGACACATAGCATCTCAGCCATCTACAAGAAATTAAATAATTACATATATATAATTCATTATATTTGCTGGTAAGCTGCTATGTACAAATAGTTATGGCCACGATGGTGTATTTGTGTGGTGGTCGAACTGAATAATAGTTTTTGATAATGTTCTAGTACTGGGTCTGAAAGGTAAAAACAAAAATATTCATTCCGTCAACAGATATTCATAGAAATCGGCGATGGTGTTGTCCTGGTGTAGTGGTCGAGCAGATGTAATACTTTTTGATGATGTTCTAGTACTGGGGTCGACTGCTAATACACGTCCGAGACGCGTTTTGACAAATTACAGTCCACTTCTACGCAATAAAATTCCGAATGAAAAAAATAACAAAAACAAATTTCTTCAAGAAATAAGTAATGCTGAGTGAGGTGCTCTATTCTGACAACGATGAAGAAATCATTGAGTATCTCGGAACTGATTTTTTTAATAGATCGGTTGCAGAGCGAATCGACCATTTTAACGATCTGCAGGATAAAGCATTTCATAGAAGATTTCGGCTGCAGAAAGAAACAGTTGTCGGTTTGTTGGACAAAATAAAAGCGCAACTGGAAAGTTCAAAGTGGTTGGTGTTTGGTTTTTTTATATATTATTTTTTGTATATATTGGTTTTTTTATATATTCAATTATATAGTTTTCATTTATATATATGGTGGTACTGACCCAAATATAGGCATAAAAAGCGCTGATGCGCCGGACGTCCACGTCGATGGTGTTACGCTACCGACTGTCCAAGGTCGCAACCAAATTCTCAAGTCACTTGCTGGCAGCGCCTGGGGAAAATACAAAGAAACGCTGTTTGCAATATACAAGGCAATTGGCCAACCGTTCATGTGCTACGTTGCCGGTGTGGTCGCCGGGCCTAAAGGACACTCACTGGGGAAGGCTACAGGCCTGTCAGAATACTGCACTCAGAACTTTTATAAATAATATAAGCGAAGTCTGCAAAAAAACTAATATTAGTAAGTGAAGAATTCAAAAATGCTTGGATTTAGCTCACCTCAAAAAATGTAATTTCATACAAATATTTTGATACTTACGTATGTTTTAAGAATTTGTGTTGCAATATGCAAAATATTTAATTCCAATTTTACAACGATTATAGTTTTTGACAAGCGGATACGGATGTTCAACGAAAGTAACAGAAAAAAATGGCAGTGTGTACAATTAAACGCGAAAATACCCACCCGTACCCAGAGTTAACTAACTCGACGTCAAAAAGATGTTCCGCAACACATTGCCTGGGTTAAAAAAATAACGTTTTAACACCGAGTTACTTAACTCTGAATTTATATATTTAACCTTTGTTCTGCAAGTGGGCCTTAGTATTAAACAATCTATTCTTCCCTCTCTTAATAATTAGCAATTCACTTATTCTAGTAGTATTTAACCTACCTTTTTAGGCCCAATTGTAGAACATCCAAGGTTAAATATATAAATTCAGAGTTAAGTAACTCGGTGTTAAAACGTTATTTTTTTAACCCAGGCAATGTGTTGCGGAACATCTTTTTGACGTCGAGTTAGTTAACTCTGGGTACGGGTGGGTATTTTCGCGTTTAGTTGTACACACTGTCATTTTTTTCTGTTACTTTCGTTGAACATCCGTATCCGCTTGTCAAAAATTATAAACGTTGTAAAATTGAAATTAAATATTTTGCATATTGCAACACAAATTCTTAAAACATACGTAAGTATCAAAATATTTGTATGAAATTACTTGTTGCTAATTATTATTATGTTAATTAGGTACTGCAAGGACATATTTGGAGCAACAAATTTGGAAATTTTTTGAGGTGAGCTAAATCCAAGCATTTTTGAATTCTTCACTTACTAATATTAGTTTTTTTTTTGCAGATTTTTCTTATATTATTTATAAAAAGTAGCGGTTTGCTTTTGGTAAGCCTTAAAGATTTTATTTTTTTGTTAGGTAATATTTTACAATAGGGGCTGAGTGTTAATACACGTCCAAAAATATCGGAAGTGGGGTCAAAAGACGCGGAACGCACACAAACGTTTGGTCATGGGAGACAATGCTCCACTGTTAAAAAAAAGGACACAGAAAAAAACTTAATATCGCACTTTAATATATAAAAAAAAAACCAAACACCAACCACTTTGAACTTTCCAGTTGCGCTTTTATTTTGTATATGTGTACAGATACCGAGTACAACGTGGTATCGGAATAACACTCGATTGATTTTAATAATGAAAATACTTTGTAAAGACACATATGAACTCGAAATATTTAAAACTTATGGTTTTGGCATAATGAAGCTGTTTAGCTAGTTGAAGCGTTCTCTTCAAGCTCGCTTGAAAAAAATACACCTTATGTTTAATATAGACTATTTCAGAGTCTCACATACCTGTATTATCTGGTATAGGCAAATAAGGTCTGGCATCATAATTTAGCAGTTTTCGCTCGCGGGAAGTGCGCCAAAATACTTTGTTTCCTCCCGAACGCCTTTGAAGAGAGGGAGGTTCTCGACTTGATATATTCCGATTTCGTAAAATACTTGAGAATGGAGCTCCATATTTGCTGTTTACATCAATATGAGTAGATTCTAAATTCGGCATTTTCGCAGTAATTAACAATGCTTCAGCGATTGATGTATAAAAGCTCCGTGCTACGCCAGACCCCTCGCCTGGCTCGTCCTTAAAAGTAACTTTCACGCGATTAAAAGTAAGGGGGGTCTGTGCCCGCCTGCTTTGACTTCCGAACTGCGTATTTAACTCCTTGAAAGTTTGAACAATTAAGTTATCACGGTTTCGGTCCAGTTTACACAACACGAGGTCCCGCTGTTGCCCATTGCGTAACTTTTCCATATGCCTACGAAATCGTACTTCTTTGACCGGGAATCCACGTAGTTCGGGCAGTATCGACCCATATTCCATACCGACATCATCCATGAAGACCCGTCCAAACAAATCTAATGTTAACTTCCACCGTCCAAGGAGAAAATTCCAAGAGGGTGTCACTGGGGAATGTTGAGGGCAAAAGTGATTCCCGCGCGGTGGAAAATTCGTCCGGAAAATCCCTTCCTGCATTTCCGATCGTGTGCTTTTCCTTTCAAAGTCTTGCTTTTTTGAAACCGAACTTGCACATACAATTACACTTCGAGAGGTTGAAGGTGCCGCGAAACTTGAACAATACTCTTCTCTCTCATCTGTTTGCTGCATTTTATTTGGAGTCACAATAACATCGGGACGATTAATGCTAGCAGTTATATCGACTTGTGGTTCAGTGCTTAATGTCTGTCCGTCGCCGTTTGTATCCCCCTTCACAATGTTTGCAAGTTTGATATTCGAATCTGTAAAGATGGAAAATTTAAAAATATAAACAAATCATTAATTTACCTCAATAGTATTGCAACCAATGACCGGTTTTATATCCCAGAAGTCAGAAATGAATCTTTTTCCTTCTGAAAATATTGCAGTCATATTAGAATTCAATTTCGGAGCTGGAACCTTGCCTTGTTGTAATAGCCCTTTATTTTGGCATTGTAAAGGTATCATTGGAAGGTGGAGCCGTGTGTAGAAATCCACGTTAATGGGGAAAGCTTCTGATCGCCATACTCATGCAATGCAGTTGTCTTGACGTTGACGTTTCTATAGTCAGTGTTTCTCCGTACAATAATACGAAGACAAATTCTGATTGCGCTGCCGTTGTTGACGTTTCTGAGTCACCCCAGCGGGTTAGGGGATCAAAATATACCCGCGGTACGTATGCCTGCCGTAAGAGGCGACTAAAATACCAGATTCAAGGGGCTGTGTAGCGCAACCTTTCAGGTTGCCAGCGCAATATATAGCTTCCCCAAACCCAATTGTCAACCTCACCTATCCGCGGGGAATCCTGTTTCACTAACAGAAGAGGCTCTGGCGACCCCAAGCTCCTCATGGTACTTGGGGGTAGGGAGGGAGGGAATGGCCTGAAGGTTTAATGTGGCCACATAAATCGTTCCCGAGATGGTCGGGCTAGCACCTTAATGGTGCTATGGTACCGGAGCGTACCGGATTTTTATCCGGCAAAGGACCATCACATCGATAACACTCCCCAAAGCCTTCGGGGAGCAACCGTATCGCTACAACAACAACAACGTTTCTGAGTCTACGTCATATTATGTTGGTATTACTTCATCTTTGCATAGTTCTGTTGCTGCTGATAATGTTAAAAGCAATACGCACAATAGCTGTATAGCAACTCAGACCAACAAAACAAACAATGCTGCTGGGTTACAGATGGTTGGTGCTGTTAGTAAAAGCAAACGTACTGAATCAAATAAGCGTCGTAAGCAAACGACTACAGTGGAACCTATATCTAACACCCCTATTATGAATTTTCAAACGATAGACGATAAACGCTTGCTAGCGTATCGTAAAAAATCAGCTTTCATATTGCAATTTCCACACTCCCGATAGATGTACTATTGTGAATGACAGCAGAGTTTTGTTTACAAATTTTTGTGAATCTATACGAAACAGATAGCAAAACAAAACGTAAATACTAACAATTCATTTGTCTTGTACGTAAAAGTGGCAAAAGTTTTGAAAAGCTGTAATAATAAAATGCTTTATGCAACTTCTGTTTTATATAAACTCAAATGAAAAAATTGACGAAACTCGCATAGAGGACACTGAAAGAAGAAAATTGAGAGATGCTTCCAATCTTCTTGAAATGAACTCTACACTGTAAGTACTTGACATACTAAAGTAAAAAAAAAAAGTTTAATAAAAAAATTGATTTCAGAGTATGTCTTAACAGAAATAGAAGGCAGTTTACACGCTCATAAAAATAGGTCATCCATCCCAAATATTTTGAAGGTTTGTGCCACTTTAAGGTTTCTTGTCCAGGGTGTTGCAACAGAGTGTTGGGAATGAGACTTTAGTTGGATTCTTTTGGATTATGTTATAATTTTATATTTACTTTTATTTAAATAACTCCCAACGTATCGTGGAAAAATTTATCAGCGATAGCTAGCGTAGAAAATTTAACATCTGATGCGATAGTTAGCGGATGGCAATACCACGATAAACGATAAACGCTACCGATCTGGTTTCACACGCTAGACTTTATTTCATAATACGGTATAACAGATTGCAAGCGTTTATCGTGTATCGGCAATACCACGATAAACGATAAACGCTACCGATCTGGTTTCACACGCTAGACTTTATTTCATAATACGGTATAACAGATTGCAAGCGTTTATCGTGTATCGGATGAGTTCATAATAGAGGTGTAATTTAACACCTGCAACCACTTCATCTTCTACATCGCCAAAAGTTACTGGTGAGCAATCCGTCACTACTAGGGAAGTGACTGCCGTGCCGCCTCGTAGGGCCATATTTGTATCACGACTGCATGCTTCGTTGGCTGTTGATGATGTTCGAAATTATATTTATTCTAAACTTAATATAACTAATAGTGTTAACATTGACATTTTTAAATTTAACTTTAAATATGAAAGGGAAATTTCTTCTTTTAAAATAACGGTACCTCACTTGTATTTTGATAGAGTACTTGATTTATCTTTTTGGCCGGAACACTCTGTGGTTCACTTGTACAAAACAAAGGTCACTTGTATGCCCACATCAGTACAAAGCCCAAAAAACGGGCTGACCAATACCTCAGGGTTAGCAACATAACTGACTTTGACTCAGTTTTCCTAAATATCCACTACCAAAACGTTCGTGGTTTACGATTTAAACTTAACGCAGTTTTTCTTAATAGTTTTGCTTTCTCGGCGCAAATTGTAGCCTTTACCGAAACATGGTTAAAACCTGATAACTTAAATCTGAGCTTTTCTAAAACAATTATGTGGTTCATCGGCGTAATCGTATATCTAGAGGTGGAGGTGTCCTCATTGCTGTGGACTCACGCTTTTCATAGGAGTTGTTGACGTCAGACAACTCATCTTAAATAGAAATACAGTGAAACTGTTATTAAATAGTTATAGTTTATTCATTTGCTGTTCATATATACCGCCTCGTTTGGATTTGCTTATTTACTCTTACCATAACTTAGCTATTCGTAATGTATACTCTCAGTTACGAGATAAAGATCGTATAGTAGTCCTTAGTCACTTTAATTTGCCCTCGGTGAACTGGATAAACATAAGTGGCTCAGAATTTTTGACCCCAAGCATTCAACATGAATTTTTCAACTCTCTATTGGATACACCTCTAGTTCAGATCAACGACGTGTTAAATTGTAAGAATAATATTCTTGATTTGGTATTTGTTGATGACTCTGTGGTGTTTCTCCATTATCTCTTCCTGAGGATCCCCTATACCCTACGATTGAAATTGCTCTTGATATTGTTCTACTTCCTACTGTGTCCGATGTATTTAAATTAAAATCTCGTTCGAGATATTCCTTTAAAACCAATTTCTTTAAACTAAATGAATTGATTGCTAACCATGATTGGTCAGACTTGTATGGGTGTCATGACCTAGAATCAGTAATTTCCCTATTTTTACTCTTAATTGCATCTTCGAAAGCTGTGTTCCTTTCAGATGCGTTTGTGTAGGGTTAAAGGAGCCACCTTGGTTCTCTAAACAACTTGTGAGACTTAATAACATCAAAACTAGGCTTTATAAACGTTTTAAGAGATCAGGAATACCATCTGACTTTTCAAAGTATCTAGTTGCTCGCTCCGACTTTCATTGTCTTAATCAAATGTGTTACACAAATTATTTAACCAGTTGTAAACTTCAGTTTTTTAGTAATCTGAAAAAAATTTATAATTTTGTTAACTCTAAGAGAAAAACTTCTGGATTTGCTGCTACCTTCACTTTTGGTTGTAAGAATGCTAATGCTGCTAAGTGGTATAGGGGCATAGCCAAGCTTTCAGCTATCCCTAAAACTTTCGAACGAATTATTACTCGTCAACTTCAGCACATGTGTAGCTCTTTACTATCGTCTAGCCAGAATGGTTTTGTACCTCGAAGATCAACCACTACCAACTTGCTAGAGTTTACCTCGTTAGTAATGGACGGATTTTTAAACAAAAAGCAAATTGACGTGATTTACGCCGACTTCAGTAAAATCATGAACTTCTAATTTCTCAACTTGATTTTCTTAGGTTTCCGAAGCATTTACTTCTCTGGCTTGAAAGTTATCTCGCCAACAGGACTCAGCAAGTTTTGTTTAAAAGTTGTCTTTCAAAGAAGTTTAATGCAACGTCTGGGGTTCCTCAAGGTAGTAATTTGGGTCCATTACTTTTTACCCTGTTCATAAATGATTTACCAAAATTTATCTTACATTCCCGTATTTTTATGTATGTGGATGATGTTAAACTTTGCTATGCATACCTGCCCTCTGAGTTATCCTCTTTCCATCTCTTACAGGCTACTTTGACTCTTTTCAATGCTTGTACAGCGAATTTACTACATATAAACTGTTCTAAATGCAAGCTGGTGACATTTCATCGTGTGAAGCCAATTTTGGCATCTTATACATTAAATAGCACGCTCTTGGAGCGTATATCTGTTGTAAGTTATTTGGGAGTTATCTTTGATCCGAAACTGTGTTTCAATATGCATATTTCATCAATTTTGAACAAAGCAACAGGGGTACTTGGATTTGTGAAACGGTCGGTTGATGATCCGTATCTCACTAAGCTCCTTTTCACATCTTTAGTACGTCCAATACTTGAGTACTGCTCGTGTGTCTGGTGCCCGCGGTATCAAAACTATATACATCGAATTGAGTCGGTTCAGAAACAATTTTAAATTTTCGCACTCCGTGGCCTTAACTGGGATCCTAACCTTCATCTGCCACCATACAAAAATAGGCTGCTTCTTATTAATTTGCCAACTTTGGAAAACCGAAGAATATTACTTGGGGTAATGTTCCTGCACAAGCTCATCATTGGTGAGGTAGACTCCTCTTACCTTGTCAGTCACCTAAACTTCGCTGTCCCTAGCAGAACTTTTAGACACTATGTGCCCTTCCACCTATCAAGTTGCCGACAAACTTTTGCTAAAAACAATCTCTTGCGGAATTGGTGCGCGCATTATAATCATTTGTATAATTGTATCAGCATGGAATACTCTTTTACTGCTTTGCATAATTCAATACTCTCATATCTGACCTGATTGTTAATTAAAATAAGAACAAATTTAATTCTCTTTTTGTTTAGAGTTGAATTTAATTTTTAAAGTTCTTATGTATTTAATCCTAATATTTTTATTTATTTATTTATTTATTTATTTATTTATAAGTCTACAAATTAAACAATTATACAGACCAAATATACCGACACTTAATTCTCAGATGTAATACACGATATATACAACATAAGCAGTCATCAATTTTAAAGTAATATTTAAACAGTATTTAATTAAACGCTTGACAATTTCAATTCAAAACTTAGAAGTAAGCAAAAGTTAAAATGTTGTAAATGTGTTAAAATGTACTCATGAAGGAGCTATTAAATAATAATTTATGAAATTGACAATAAGGCAAATTAAAAATAGATAAATTATATACATAATAGAATTTATACAGAGTAAATTTCATTGCATACATATAAAAATAATGATTACAACGAAATTTTGCAAACAAGTTTCAAGTAACTGGTACTTCATATTTGAAACAGAGGGTTGAACAGTATATCACGGTTTAGCGTTCTTTGCTTCATTTCCAATTACAAATTTAATGTAGTTAAAAGGTATTAATACCAAGAAACGAGTCGCAGACGTCTAAATTTTTACAGTGTTTACTAAAATCACGACATAAACCGCGAAGTGGTTCGTGCATTTCATCATTCGACCTGCATGTAGCTACAAAAATTGATTGAAAATGTCTAGATGGCCTAATAGGAACGTTAAACTTAATTTCACCAAGCAAAAATGGACTATTTATTGACCCTCTTATTAATTTAACAATAAATAAGACACCAAGCATCTCCCTGCGGCTCTGCAATGTGGGCAGCTGTATTAGTTTTAACCGGCTGCAATAGGGGGGAAGATTTTTAGAAGGATCCCATGGTAAGTGTTTTAAAGCGAAAAGCAAAAATTCTTTCTGGACCGATTCCAGCTTGTCAGAATGAACCTGATAACGCCGATTCCAAATTATTGAAGCATATTCCAAAGTAGGTCTGACCAATGATATAAAAAGAGTTTTTGTAACGTATGGGTCATTAAATTCTTTAGACCAACATTTAACGAAAGCCAAAGTACCTTTAGCGCTATTCACGCAAGATTCAATATGAAGTTTAAAATCGAGTTTTGGGTCCATTGTAACGCCTAAATCAATAAAATTAGCGACTTGCTTGATTACATAGTCGCCAATAACATAATCATGGGATTGGAAGGACTTCCTTGTAAAACACATGAACTTACATTTAGGTAGGTTTAGTGACATGGCTTTTACATTACACCAGTCACCTAGACTACTCAGATCAGCCTGAAGACATGCCCTATCCACGGGTGAGAGGATGGGCATTACAAGTTTGACATCATCAGCGTACATCAACGGCTTGCAGCTCTTCAAAACACTAGGAAGGTCATTAATTAGCTTTTAAATTTACAAATATTTTGTTAGTGAATTATATTATCTTTAGTAGTCGACCGCGTTGTGTCTGTTGTTGACTTTAAATACAAAAAATAAAAAATAAAAATATGCCATCACAGAAGCTGTCGGACTGCGACTTCGAACTCATACCCTCGTCGACGTCACTTTCCTAGAAGCTCTGGTGTAGCTCCGAAGACTTTCTGACGGATGTTTTTGTCGCGCTATGCTTCCGAGCTACAAAAAAAAAAAAACAAAAAACACCTTGAAATGTTAGGGAGTATTTATTCGGCCAAGGATGCCGCCTTCGAAATCATAAGCAGTCTAAGTCGATATCATTGGGTAACACATGGGTGAAAATCATATAATCCTTGGCGCATCTACATAATTTAAACTTTACAAGAATCGTGAATAAAAGTTTTAAAATGTAGACCAAAATTCGCAGACGTTTGTGTTCGATACATTGACATCAATAGTCCTCGTTTCCGACCTTATGATATAAGAGCTCATTGTGGATGACCGCCTTCAGTGTCCAGACTAGTTCGACTATCCTCTTCGTTAGGATAGTAGAACACCCGGTCATCGACTGTCTTGAGAAAGCTCGAGCGCCCATCTAGCGATCCGGCCTGACGGACTTTCGATCGCGTTCAACCATTTCAAAGCCAGGTGATCGGTGATCACCGTGAAAGTGTACCCTTCTAAATATGGTCTCATTTTCCTCATTGCCCACACGATTGCTAAACATTCCTTCTCAGTTGGTGAGTAGTTCATCTCGGCTTTATTCAACCTAGCTAGCATACGCTATCACTCGTTCTTCGTCATCCAACCCCTGTGTGAGAACTGCTCCGAGACCATAATCGCTCGCGTCCGTCTGTAATCGAAATCTTTTAGTAAAATCTGGGCAAGCTAGTGCCGGTGCTATTAGTGCATTCTTCAACGTTTCGAATGCCGCCTGTTGTTCTTCGGACCATTTCCACCTACTTCCCTTCTTCAACATTGACGTCAGTGTGAGCGCAACTTGTGAAAAGTCGGGTACGAACCTCCGGTACCATGAAACTATCCCCAAAAAGTGCCTTAACTCTCGTATGTTGTGTGGTGGTGTCAACTCCTTGATAGCCGCAACTTTGTCGGGATCCGTGTGTATTCCTTCCTCGCTGACGACGTGGCCTAGCTATTTCAAATTTTTCTTAAAAAAGTCACATTTCTCTGGGTTGATCTTCAGATTCGCCCTCCGTAGCCGCCGGAATACTCCTCCTAGGTGCTTTATGTGCTATTCCAAGGTTGTCCTGGTGATGATATCATCCAGGTAGGCAAATGCATTTGGTTCCAACTCTGGGCCAACAACGCGGTCGAGTGCTCGCTGAAACGTAGCCGGAGCGGAATGTAGACCGAACGGCATCACTTTCCACAGCCCTCTGCCGGGCACGGTGAATGCTGTATGCTTCTGCTATCTTCTTCCATCGGGATTTGCCAATAACCACTTTTGAGGTCCAGACTGCTGATAAAATGCGCGCTACGTAGTCTATCCAAAATATGTTGTTTTCTTGGGAGTGGGTACGCATCTGGCACTGAGTGGGCGTTGAGCTGCCGATAGTCAACGCAGAGTCTCCATTTGCCGTTCTTCTACCGGGCTAGAACTATTGGTGCACTGTGTGGGCTGTGAGATGGTTCGATGCAACCTTTCTCTATCAGCTCGTCTATCTCCTAGTTTATGATCTCCTGCAACTTTGGGTTCTTAGGGAAATACCGCTGTTTGGACGGTCATCTCGCATCACTATCTTATGCGTGGCAACGTTGGATACTCCTGTCATCTCTTCGAAAATCTGTAATTCACGCTTTAGAAAGGTACTCACCGCCACGTCACTCCTCACGTCTTTCTCGATATATGCGCTACCTTCGCCCTCCATCATAGTTGTACACGTTACCATCTCCTGCGCTCTCTCTTCTGCTCGTAGCGTTGTTGTTTCGTTGCCACACCTCAGCTCAAATTTAGCCTTTGCCAGATAGTCTGTCACGATCACCACGCTGACGACTAACCCAGGCAGAACTAACAACTCACTCTGATGCACTTGATCCCCCAGTTTTACCTCTGCGTCCACTGCCTCCGCTATCCATGCTGCGCTGCCATCGTCCAACACCACTCGTTTCTGTATCTTCTTGAACCTCCGTTCGTCTATTTTCGCCGCTGTCTTCTCGCTGATGAAACTTCGTGTCGCCCCCGTATCTACTGACGCCATGACTTCCTCTCCACCCAGGGTTACTGCAGCCAAGATTCGCCCTTGGGTCTGCCTAAATGTGCTTACTGAGTACGAGGTTGGGTTTGTTGAGACGCCACCCCTCGATACCAATGGGGTCTCTGCCCGTTTCCCTGCTGTCGATGACAGCAGTCACGCGTTAGTATACCTACTCGGCCACACTTCCAGCAGAAATCCCTTCGATCGTTGCGACACCCATGTGCGTAGTGTCCGCTTTCTCCGCATCGCCTGCATGCGTTCCGTGGATCGATGGGCCCTTGGTGCGGTATCGTCGCATGCTCTGGCGTGTTCGCTTGTCGTTACGCCACCGGTCTTCGAACTCCTTGTCTCTCATCTTCGTGCATATAGTGATAATGCTCGGTTGGCCGTCGCGGCACAAAAGGTTTCGCCGCTGGCCTCAGCGGTTCTTCCTCCGCCACGATGTTCTCGTAGTCCTCGGCCATGCTTACCAGTTCTTCTAGACTGGAGAACTCTCTCCGTTTGATGTAAAGCTGGTATTCTTCTCGACAATTTCTGTAAATCCGGTTCAGCTTCTGCTCGCCGTTGTAGTCAGCGTGACGCATGAGTGCCTGTCACGATAAAACGTAATCTTTAAACTGCTCACCCGCTCGTTGCACATGCTGCCGGATCTCATCATCTAGCTGATCGAAATACCTCGATTTCAGGAAAAATTTTAGAAAGTCCTTCTTGAAGGCTTCCCACTCTTGCCACTGCCTGTTGTTGTTCCGGTACCACACCAAAGCCTTGTCCTTCAGCAACTCAGGTAACGCTCGTGGAATGGAATCGCGACCAACTTCGTAACTGTCGGCCAGCTCCTCCACCCCCTCAATGAAACTAAGTGGCTCCTTATCGCCGTCGTACTTCAACCCCCACTAACGTACTCGGTCCATTACGTTGGCGTGCGACACCGGCTGGTGCGTGGCGTATATCGGCGTTTGCAAACTTCTTCTTGGGTCCGCCGTCTGATTTATCACTTTTGGTGTTTCTTTTTATTCCTGTGATATTGGCATTAATATAAAGAATATACACGAGGCGCCCAGTCATGGGACGAAGCCACACATTGGGCTGACAAAGAAAGAACTAGGAAGGCTGCGTTCGAATTTCTTCCGCACACGCTCCATCGTCCAGGTACCATCGGCGGATGCGAGCCTGCAACGACAGCCTTATTATGTGTATGTGTTCTGTGTGTTTATGTTATCCCCAAATGAAACTTCTGAGTGAAAGCGTGTGTATAGGTGTATGTGTAAGCGTGGATTGGTAGCTCGACGCGCAGGCGTAGTTACGATATTAGCTGGCAGTTTGAGTGAACTACATCGCGACACCAGGCGGTGTGATCGCCGATAGCCATCGGCTCCTGAGAGCAATCGGAAGCAAAAAGAATTTAGTGTCAAGGTGTCCACAATTTAAGGCGGTTCGGTGTGCGCGTCGCAAACAAAAATAAAAATAAGGTCTACATTGGGACCACAAAGCGGGCGCTCGGCACGCGGGTAGCTGAGCACGAAGCAGATATACGTAAACAAAAACAAAGCACAGCTTTGGCACAGCATGTAATAGAAAATAAACACCAAGCTGATTTTGAAAACATAAAAATAATAGACACCGAAAGGACAGAAAAAGCGCGTGACACCTTAGAAAGCCTAAGAATTTTTCAAAAAAGAGGAAACACAATAAACAAAAGAGAAGGTACAGACAATATCGCTGCAGCGTACCTGTTATGTTTGTAATTTAGTTTTTAGTATGACAAGTATACCGCATGTAGGTGGTATCGATTTTTTCTACTTTATTAACTTTCCGCAATTTTTTAATATTCAAATGTTTTAAAAAGTTTAAATGTTTTAGTGAAAATTGTGTTTTTCGTTAATTTTCCATCATTGTAAGTAAGAAAAATTTTTGTGCAATCAATATTTATTTGCAATATTTTAAATTTTAAATCTATATGTATCTGATTGTGTTCTTTGTTGTTTTTTTGTTTTATTAAATAAATACAATGTCACGCTCCTGAAGATGCCAAGGAAATTTGGCGAAACGTCGAGCTGAAAGGTGGAATAATCTTTATTTTTATTTGCACCCAACACAATAGATCTGCGTACCTTAAAATATACATAAAAAAATAAAAATAAACAAAAGTTTAGTGAAAGAAAAAAAAATTGTAATAAGATTTACAGTAGAAGAAAAAAAAATTTACAAAAAAAAAAAGAGAAAAAAAAATCAGAGTTTTAAAGTGACAACAAGAGAAAGAAAAAATTATATATTTTTAGAAAAAGAAAT